>NC_136418.1:126704372-127046872 GCF_052625555.1 Lactuca saligna | reverse complement strand
AGAGGTTGGTTGGTGTAACAGGCAGGGCACCAAAAACTTTCATCAAGTCAACATATGAAAATTTAAGAAACTCATTTATGGAATTCAATGTAAAAAGTTCAGGGTGGGCCAAACCACGAACAATAACATTCTTTTCTCTTAAAAACTCTATAATAAGTGGTGCAAGTTCTAATCCCATGAGCATATGATAACCAACTAACAAAACAGGACCTTCATCTGGAATCCCACTAAGGCCTCTCACTATTCTTCCATCTTCTAAAGTTGAAAACATCACTGGACTTGTAGCAAATTGGAACCACCTGATTTTTATATTATGATGCAAGTAAAAAAATTGTGATACGTGTGTGAATAATAAAGAAATGGAGCATATTAATGCAGAATTACATGTGTCCTGCAAGGGCATTTTTGTACTCTGACATGCTAGGTGGCAGGTAGTCCTTTACAAAATCATGCTTGCATGTTCTTCGATATTTTAAGCTTTGTTTGAGTATTGTTAACAAATTAATACCATCTTCCTGAAAGAAAAAAAAAAATAGATTTAATTAGTTATAAAAATATCCACAAAAATCTTAAATAAATATATAAAAAAAAATATTAAGTACCAGTAAAAGAGCATGACCGTTGTCCGTAAAGTAACATATTTTGCTGTTTTGCAATGTTTTTGAAAGCCTTTGAGCTTCATTGCTACTCGGAAACATGTTATCTCTACCACTAAAATATAAATACATAAATTAAAATATACACTATAATCGAAATGTTTTTTATGTTAATTAGAGTTTGTGCATATGGATGTATAATTATGTTTTTTAAAGAATAATAAAACTAACCTTGCAAGCGCTAGCACTTCAGCTTTAACATCATGCAGTCGAGAATTAGTGTAAGCAACACCATATTTAAGTAATTTTAACTTCCATAAAAGTGTTGATCTTGGAATAATATCACACAACCCCTAAAATCAAATAAAAAATAAACGGTAGCAAACTAGAGAAGTGAATAATCTATGATGTACTTGTTGTTCCTTTTTTACTTAATGAGCATAATTGGTTAAGTGTTTAATCCAGAAAGTTATACATGGTTGTTTCTTTTTTACTTAATCTGAAAATACTGAATTAATGAGTTAAGCAAGAAAACATGGCTTAATGTATTCAAATACCAATCATTTACCTATTTTTCGTTCTTTTTTTCCTTGCTGGTCTCATGTTAAAACTGATGAATATTCTAAAAGTTATTTATTGATTGTAGGGGTAAAATGGTCATTTAGATAATATATACCGAAAGGCGAGGAAGCAACATAGTAAGGTTTTCAGCTACTTTCCCAACATTTACAGTAGGCGAGGCTTCAGTAGTCACCATTGCCATCTTTATAGGATTACCTGATAGATCAACAAGATATAATCATGTTGATAATTAATAATATTTAGAACTTAGTAACACATTAACCATAGCATCTAAAAGAAATGGATAATGTATGTACCCATGACAACGCTAAGAATATAAGGGATTGTGATATGAAGTGTACTAGGCATGACCTCCAAGACAGAAAACATAAGTTGTAGTTGTGACTTGTCAAACGAAGTTGCTGAAATAGATAAATGAAATAAGTTGATACTAAAAACAATTTGTAGAAGATAGTTATATTGAAGGTGATTGTTTTTAGAACTAACATGGATTTGACACTATAACTACAAGATCTATAGTTGGATTATGTGCCGCAACTGCAAGAGCTAAACACCCTCCAAAAGAATCTCCAACAAGATATATTGGCCTATTTGGAAATAAATCATGCTCAAACCTCAAGGTGTTCTCCACAATTGTCAGTAAATCTTCATATACAAAGTAAAATTTATATAATTATAACGTCATATGAGATATTTTCTACATATAGTTATATAAACAAAAAACATATAACCTTCAAATGGTGTTCGATCTTGAACTGGGATGTGCAAACATCGAACTTCAAACACTCTGTAATCAAAATAACACTTTATAATAAGCTAAAATATTTATTAAATGATAAGTAGGTACCATGCCAATGTTAGAAAAAGACTTTACTAACTTTTTAAGAGACTTGTGGTGCAAAATTAAGCCCAAACCAAGACCATCAATCCCTACACAAAATTATTAAGTTTAAACAAGTCAACTAAAAAATCCATACTATACGTAAGTTTGTTTCCAGGTACATGGATATGTATACTACATTGAAGAAAGAAATGATCTCTGATCGAACTAATCTTGATAGAACTAATTTCATGTGGGTATGAAGAAGATGATATCATCATAGAAACCCACTTTAAAAATGAAGACAACATACCTAAGGAACATTCTCTATTTGTGCAAAAGTAGTTACTCATTTTTCTCTCTAATATATTACAAAAATAATGTATTATAGTAATTACTTTTTGTGAAAGTAATATCCCATTTCTATACTTTGATTAGTTCATAGAATAGATATTAATTGATTTTCAAGTTAGAATTGCTTTAGATTATGTTATAAATTTACCATGAACTATATTAAGGTCATAGCATTTCGTAAAGTTTAATGTAATTTCCAAATGAAGACATGCATTAATGTTGATGCCCAAAAGTAATATGTTGATCTGAGGAACCACGCGAAGAAATGTATGTGGTAATATACTTTTAAATTGAAACCGAAATAAATTATGTAAGACATATGTTGAAATCATCAAATCCTTTGTACTCATACAAAGCAGTTCATTGAAGATTTGTGTAACATGCTGATGTTCACGGACTTCTAATTCCTTCATGTCATGATAATTGGTTTGGTGGTTGCAATCTTAGGGTTTAGACACAGCATGTTGGAGGCATCAACATGGTGTTTCTAGACAGTAAAAGACGTGTGTTTTGGATGAGCAACACGGCGTGTTTTCCCTATGGCCACGACGTGTTGACCGCTGTGTGTGAAACCCTAATATTCCGGGGTTTAGTCCCCTATATCTGGATTATGGGGGCTAGGATTTATCCACCCTCATCCTCCATCTGCACTCTCAAGCTTAAGAAGAAACCCTAATCTTTTCCACTACCATTTGTGAAGATAGTTGGTGTTTTGAAGGAAGAAATTGAAAGAAGGAAGCAAGGTTTTAGTGAGCAGGCATCATACTTCAGTGTAGCACTCTCCTAGACCATTATAAGTGTTTAAGTCTCGATTTTTATGATTTATAGTCACTAGATCTTGATTTGTGTCCCTTTTTCTCTTTTTTATGGGTTGATTCATGGAGGGATCTCATAAAGTTTGAAACTTTATGAATCTCCAGGCCAAGGAGATCTTGTAGTGGCTTGGATCTGGTTCCAACCAAAGTTTTGATGTATGCATAAAAAGTGGGTCATGAACTCCCCTTTTAACATAATATTGGTTCAAGACATGCATTAGACATGCATGTCTTATAAAGCACGGATCTTTGGAATGGTTTGGGTGGTTGAAAAACTTATGGAAGGAGGGGAGTTTGGATCTTAAGGATTCAAGACTTTATGGTTGAGCCCTTGCATGGTTTAACATGTAGTTTGGGTGGTTGGACCTTGTTGCGGTCCCAAAGGATAAAGCTGGAAACTTTATCCTTCCTAGCCGCATTTCTATTCCAGATCTAAGCATTGGTGCTCTTGGGGTCGAAAAGTCACCTGGACATCTTAATTTGTTGGGAATCTAGCGAACACGGCGTGTTGGCTGAATATTTCCCATATGTGGAACTATTTATGGAACACGGCGTGGTAAAAAGAAAACACGACGTGTTGGGTCAACCTACGCCGTTGACCTTGAATTTGACTTTGACCAAATTGAAATTGAGGTTATTTTGGGTATTATGGGTTTTGATGGGATTGGTCATTTGATGGTTATAGGCATTTGAGTTGTGAGCTGAGATTCGGAGTTAGGCCTTATCAGTTATGCGTCGCTTGTGAGGTGAGTTTTCGTCACTCTACTTATGTGTCGAAGGCACCAATGCCCATCAGTTTGATAACCTGATATTCGTTGATATGTTGAGTATGGAATAGATATGCATGCTAGTACTGATATGCTAGTTTTATAAATCGGTAGGACTACTTGTGATATTGTCTGTATGATTATATGTATATGTTAGTATCTGTTATATGTCGACATATCATGTGGGTTGGTGTAACACCTGATTCCCGGTATGCATTTAATTTAAGCATTTATGTATTTTTCTCTAGGACTCAACGAGTTGGTGGCCCAACTCGTCGAGTAAGGTCGTGATAAGTGACCTACTCGACGAGTCGGGAGACTGACACGGCGAGTGGGTGCTATTTGAGGAAAGCTCTAAATCTGAGGGTTTGCACCCTATTTAAACGACTTAACTCAGCCTCCCTCGTCCCTATCTCTCCCAAGAAGTTGTATATCGAAACCCTAACCATTTTGTGTGATCTAAGGCCATTTTGGTGCTTTTGGGTGGTTTGTGAAGCTTGAAAGGAAGGAAGAATCATGGGAATTCGAGTTGGGGCTTGTAGATCCAGAGATCTTATTCCATCTTCAGCTTAAACAAGGTAAATGCCCCCTGTTTTGGTCTTCCATTTGGTTGTTCATCTTTAGGGCTTAGATTTTGGGTGCATTTAGGGTATCCTAAGCCATTTTTGGATTTGTGAAGTGATTCATGGGGTTCTACTTTCATATCTGAGTTATTGGAGGGGTCTCATGGCATAAAGGTGCCAACTTTATGGCCATGAGATCCCCATGCACATTGTAGAGCACCTTTTATGGATTTTTGAGCCAAAAACCCCATGCATGTGCACCAAGCTTGGAACTTTACATATAAAATGGACATTAGGAGGCCAGATATCTGGTTTTGATGTGTTAAGACTCATTTAAATCGACTGTATAGTAAAGGTCAAGCAGGGACTTGACGAGTTGTTCTTGGAACTCGACGATTCAGTGTGTATTAACCACCAAATCCTTTTTGGGGATGGACTGGTTATCTTGGAAGGAAGTCCCGTATATGCTTAGACACGTAAAGGGACCTGGGAATCATGGGACTCGGCGAGTGTATGAACAGACTCAGCGAGTCCAAGGCAATATCCCAACCGTTGAAGATGGACTCGACAAATTGTTCATAGAACTCGGCGAGTCATAGATTGGACACGTTTTTATGAGGGAGATGAACTCACCGAGTTGAAGGAAGAACTCAGCGAGTCGGATGAAGATGATCCTGATGGTTTGAATGAAGGAAAACTCAACGAGTTCTTGATAGACTCGATGAGTGGAGTCAGGGTTGGATCGGGTTAGTGGAGCATGGACTCGACTAGTTGGTAGACCAACTCGGCGAGTTAGGTCAACTAGGTGTTGACTTTGACTGGTTATGGTTTTCACTCGGGCTAGGGTCATATGTTCTGTTTGATGACTTGAGGATTGTCATATAGGGATTGAGGAGTCGAGGAAAGTCGATCTTCGTGCAGAGGACGGTTCAGACACTACACGACATCGAGGTGAGTTACCTTCCAGTAGGGGTGAGTCTAAGGCCAAAATGTCGACCCACCAACAGGGGTATTTAGTAAATAATGGTCTTTGTGATAATTATCTTGGTTTTGGTTATGTGATTTAGTCATGAGATATGCCTATGTGATATGACATATGTGTCAGTGGTAGTGACAGAGAATAGTCTTCCCCTGGCATATACCGTTAGGACCAAGGGTAGGTCAGTACCCTGATATGCATGACTGTATGTTTATATCTTGTTACTGTATGCTAGTGGTAGGGGTGAAATAGTCCCCAATTATCGGTCAAAAGATACCGATGGTAGTTACTGGTTAAAAGATACTGATGGCGGTTACCGGTTGAAAGATATCGATGATAGTTACCGGTTGAAATATACCGACGATGTTATATGGTATGCGGTATGATGGGGGAACTCACTAAGCTTTGTGCTTACAGTTTTTGGTTTTGGTTTCAGGTACCTCTTCATCGAATGAGAAGGAGCCGATGGTGTAGCAGCGCATCACACACATACATGATTTCCGCTTTGGTTTTTGGGATTGTACTCTGATTTTTCATTACTTTTGATGCTATGGTTTTGAGACATGACACTACAGTTTTATGTAATTTTGGCGATGTCTTGATAAGTTATTTTATAAACTACTTAATTAAAAATGAAATTTTTGGCCTTTATTTTTGGGATGTTACAAGTTGGTATCAAAGCCCTGGTTTGAGGGATTCGGACACACCCTCTGTTGGATAAGGTGTTTAAGTCCATAACTATTTCTGGTAAATACTTGACCCGACCCGGCATGGTCCATTTGGGTTGCATGGAATCATGCAATTGAATAAACTAAATGAGAGAAATAACACTTATGGTTATTAATATATTATAAGTTCTAATATATTAATAATATTATTTAATTAGTTTTGATCAAGAATTAATTTAGAATTAATTAAGTGATCAAAAGATAACTAATTAGATATATGGGTAGATTAAGTAAATCTTCCATATCTTATATAGTGGGCTAATAGGCTCCATGGATTGTCAAGTTGGGTTCCACCCATAGGATGCAACATGGATGCTCCATGGAGTTAACCCATGGATCAAGAAATGAAGAGTCATGGAACATTAGGGTTTACCTAATGCAACACACTATATAAGCAATGTAACCCTCCCCAAAATCGGTGACACTAAGAAATAAGAGGGCTTGGCCGATTTTGCATGTGTTAGAGTATTCTCTCAAGTTTATTCTTTGCATTTGGTGTTGTGTGAAGCATTTGAGGCATCACACTTAAGGTGCTAGGCTCACAAGGTTTCAAGGAACACTTTCAACATCAAGGTCTGTAGTTCTATCTTTTACACAAAGAAAATTGTACCCCATGTATGCTAGATAGGTTCATAACCTTGGAAAACAACTTTGCATGATTATTAGACAAACATAGATCCAAGGTTATTAGGGTTGCATGTACACTTAGGAAGTGTTAGAATGCTCAAAACCCATCACCCTCGGGGGTTTCTGGACTCAAACCGAGGGACTAAAATATTTTTCAAGGAAAAACAGTTCTAAATTTTTAAGTTAAGGAATTTTGAGAAAAGACAAAGTGTGTGATGTGTGCGACCGGCCGAGCTCAAGTAAGTTTCCCCAAGATACCCATGCTTGTTATGTTATTTGTATGATTCATGATTCTAAGAACTGCATGCTAGAGTAGGGCTAAGGATCTAGTGGATGCCTTGAATGCCTGTTGTATGATCTGTATGCTAGGACTGTTAGTCAGCGGTAGGATAGCCTTATTAGGTTATGCCTGATGTGGTTACTCAATGCACGAACGCTGCTTGCTTTGTACTTAAGGGGTCCTTGCTAACTTTAACTAACTAGTGAGCGGATATGTAACAGTATTCGCAAGGTAGTTAGGGAAGGGAAGTAGGGACTCCTAGTGCAGCTGATGGCAGAGAGTAGGTCGGAGAGTGCCCTAGGAAAGCCTAGGACGAGATTAGTAGGAAAGGGTATCGGTATAGGGACTTGGTGAATTTAAAACAACCCTTGAGGAAAGTACAGATAGATGTGGAAGGTAGTATGGGCCCGTACTACTGGAAGCAGACGATCCGTACTCGAGTCGAGGAGGGTCGAGATGGAACCAGGAAACTTGGAGAGTGTGTGAGACCTCTCGGGGGTATATATGATCCTGACGTTTATGTGTTTATTTTTAGTATGGAAATCACACGACATGGAGCAGGAGGATCGGGCTCAGGATCAAGATCAGGGTCAGGCTCGGGTGCAGGATCCAGGCAGGTTGATGACGGGCTACACGAGTTTATTGCGCCTGAGATCACGAGAGGTATCCTTGATGCGACCCCGGTCATTTTCTTGTCAATCAAGGAGTGGATTGTTGAGCTGATGGAGGATTGCCTCCGGGCATTCCGGAGTGATCTAGCGTCTATCTAGATGAGTACGTGCACACTGTCCTTCAAGGAATTTCGAGGGAGTGGTGCACCAGATTTTCAAGGGGTGAAGGACCCCATTATTGTGAGGAGATGGATCGCAGACATTGAGTCTGCGCAGTTGATGAGCTTTTTCCTGGAAGGGTCGAAGGTTCGTTTTGTTGCAGGATGTTTGAGGGATCGAGCCAGGGATTGGTGGGAGTTAGTTGGTGATTTGTTAGGAGCCCCAGCCGTTGAGGCAATGACTTGGTCAGATTTTGTGACCCGATTCAGGGATGAGTTTGCGCCAGTTGTGGAGCTTTAGCAGCTATCCAGAGAGTTTTTGGATATGAGACAGACTAAAGAGACCGTGGCGGAGATCACTGCCAAGTTCCGGGAGAGAGCTTTGTTGGTACCCCAGTATGCGGGGGATAAGGAGATGAGGAAGACCCGATATCATGATATGTTGAGAGCTAACATTCAGGAGCATGTCAGCTATTCGGCCTGCCTGACCCTGGAGTCCATGATTGTCAGGGCGCGGGAGAGGGAGATTAATTTAGAGCACCTCAGGAAGAGGAAGTTAGAGACAGCGCAGGTTGCAGGGGTTTCGGGGAAGAAACCCAAGGGATTCGACGCGAGGTCGAAGGGCCAACAGGGCAAGACCACTGTGGAAAGTGCGGTCAGTCACACGAGGGAGTTTGCAGCACTGGTCAGGTGTATAATATAGTCACACGAGGGAGTTTGCAACACTGGAAAGTGCGATCAAGAATCCCGAACAAAACAACTAAAAAAAATGCATAATATAGAACACAACCTCCTATAATTACAAAGAGTATATTCTTAATGAGAAAGCATGCATCAAAGATCGAGCCAATCCAAAATGGTTCTGGAATGGTCATTTGCAACAATGGAGCTCGAGCTACTTCAAGATGGTGGTGATTTTTTCGTTCAGCAACTCCATTTTGGTCAGGTGTATTAACACAAGAAGATTCACAAAGAATACATTGTTGAAGCATGTAAGACTTAATCATGTTAAAGGTATATTGTTTTTAATTATCACTATGCAAAGTTTTCACATAAACACTGATATGTATTTTGATCTCATCAACAAATGAACAAAAATAAGTGAATACATCAGAGCGATTTTTCATAGGATATAACAATTAAAAAAAATAATTGAATACATTGGTATGATTTTTGTAGGATATAGCACATACAAAAATAAGTGAATACATTAGAGAGATTTTACAAGCATCCTATACATTAGAGTAAACCAATTCAAATAAGGATGTGACTCATTTATTAACTCTAGGGGTCAAATGAACTCGTTGATATTTAGCAAACTATCACAACTCACAATTTAGGTATGATGGATGACCAAATTAGGAATATAATCTCTTCAAATTTGAAGAGATTGGTGACCTAAATGAAAATGTAATTTAAACAGAGATAATGATAATAATCCAAATAGGGATTTAGGTCTCTAAAGTTCAAATACATAATGTCCACCAGATTCTTGTCCTCTATCAATTATTTACTTTGTTGAAAGATCTTGAAAAACATAATCAGGAAAAATGTGACACTACAATTTAATCCATGAGTAACTTCATTGATTGATAGCAAATTAAAAGAGAAATTAGGTAGGCTTAACACTGAAGATAATGTAATAGATAGGGTGAGATTAGGATTAGTCCTAAGGAATTAAATATCTTCATAGGCTACGACAAACCAGAAAAAAATATCCTTATCGTTATTATAAATTTTTATTTTTAAATATATATATATATATATATATATATATATATATATAATGGGCCTTGTGCAGAAGCCCACTTTGCCCCCTCAATGCCCGTGCCAGATCCTATAACTTTAAGGATAGACCCATCAACAACGGTAACATAGGATATATACCTATGAGTATGTAAGTTGGAGAAGACACTAAGGTTACATATCATGTGATCTGAAGCACTAGAATCAATAACATATTTGGACGCATAAGATAACACACATTTACTATAGATGTTTGTCTCAGGAAAAATGGCATCTAACACATGCAAATATTTGTATCCCAAATTTTGAACACACACTTCCGAAGATATAGTAATGGAACTAGAACCAAGAACTACTTGACCACCCTTAGTCAGTTTCTAATCTTTCTGGAAACTAGGTCATAACTTCAAGCGGTTTCAATAACAAAAATATTATTTGGCAGAAGAAACAACATAATCACATGATTCCTAGGCCAAAAAACTTAGAATACAATACACTCACATGTTGCCCGAATCAAAACTTAAAATTTAAATAGAAGAAAAGTGCGTACTCATAGGGTGCCCTAGCCGAAAAATAGAAAATATGAATAATGAATGTTTCTTGAATAGTAAAACCGATATAAACATTAAATTCTTTATGTACAATGTTCGTGATGAACAATAAGTCGGTCGTGATATTTAGAATGAACAATGGAACTAATGTGAACAATACTCAAGATGAATAGTAAATTAGCATGAACAATACTCATGATGAATAATAACTCACTCGGATAAACAATGTTTCCACACTCATAAGGTGCTCAAGAGAAATAATTCTTTAACCCAAAGATTGGGTTTGATACCATGTAATTAGTAACCATAATGCAAAGAATACTTGTGTTTACTTGAGAAAAAATACGAACTGAATACACAACTACATATATATATATATATATATATATATATATGTGTGTGTGTGTGTGTGTGTGTGTGTGTGCAAGAGAATAAGACTAAAACTAAACCTTATTAGCCATTTTGGATTATTTTAACCTTCACTGCCATATACACTTCAACATATATGATTGTAGTATTTGATATATTCTCCAACAAAGTTCTATCACATGCCCATTACATTGTCCTCATTTCCATAATTTCCATATTCCTCCCATGCTTCTTCTTAATAGACCAACATTCCAATCCATATAACATAACTAACCTAACTAACATCCTAAGAATTTCCATTTAAGTTAAACTCGACCTTCCTATTACAAAAAACTCCTATACATGCCCTCCACTTTAATCATCATGCATTAATACGGTAGGTAATGTTGTCCTTAACACCCTTTCCTTATAGATAATAGACACCAAGTACTTTAAACTTTCCTTTAGGTATAGTACTTTCTCCAAGATATGTACTTTTAATCCTTCATCATTACACGCCCTGCTGGAATTGCACCAAAGATATTATGTCTTAATTATGTTAATCTACAACCCCTTTTTTTCTAACATCGATCTCCACATACCTAAAGTTCGGTCCTAATACCTACCACCAACACAATGTTATAGGAAAAAAAAACATACACCGTGGCTTAGAGAAATCATGTCGATCATTAAAGCAAAAATGTATGGCTAAGAGACGATCCTTTATGTGATCTAATTCGATAGGGAAAAAGTCAATGCCAATGAATAGGCTTCGTATACAACTATACACGTAGCAGACTACTGCAAATAGAAAATATTATGTATAGGTTGTAGCTCTTATATACCTCCTTGTTACCCTTCCTGCTTACAGAGTCCTCCAAATCGTCTCCCGTAGTACACCCATGTATGCCTTCTCTACACCAATGAGCATTATATATCGCAATTTTTCTCTAAATTTCTCTAAAAGGTGTATGAGGAGGTGAGCATGTTAAGCGTCGCTCTCCCATCATATACATGGAATCGAAATGATTTTCTTATATAGTTGTTTCACATCACAACATGACCTCTAACATTCTTTCCCATAGTTTCATTGTGTTACTATGAAGCTTTATACCTCAATAGTTGTTGCGGCTTTGGGCATATCCCATGTTTGTATATTACTATCACAATACTAGATCTCCACTCCTATTATATCTTGTCGTCTTTAAAATGTTGAAAAGTTTCATTGGCCACCGAACTCCCTCTTTCCAAGGCACAACCACACACTAATAGGGATTTGGTTTGGCCTTGTGTATTTGTCCCTTCCCAGCCTCCTTAATGCATTTTCATTTCCTCACTTTTAATCTTTAGGTAGAAACATTCATCGTAAGTCTTTTGGAGTCTTTTAACGCTCTCCACATTCCTATCCCTCACAAATCAAGTTGCCTTACCAAATAAAGACCGAAAGTAATTACCACATTTTCTTCGTATATCTTCATGTTTCGGTAAAACACAAGGTTCTAAATAACGTAAGGCGTCACTTGGCGGCAATGTCAAGCCTCAAGCTTTTTTAGCAGTGGCGAGTCACGTTGTTTGTAAGGCGTGAATTAAGGTGGTAATTTTGTATATAATTAATATTTTTATATGTATTTTCAACTAGTTTTCTATTTTATACACATATATGAATTAAGGTGACGTTTTGGTAAAGTTTGGCGGCAGGTACAAGCCTTGGAGTTATGGCGGAGCTATGGCAAGCTTTTTAGAACCTTGGTAAAACATGAGCATATCAAAAGAAAGCTAAGATGCAAGTATATATCAAGAAGAACATAAATCATGAGCATGTCGAAAGAAAGCTAAGATGCAAGTATATATCAAGAACATAAATAAAGTACGTACTTAGTAGAGAAAAGTAGAAGACAAATTGTCAATACAAATCATTTGAAGGGAGGGAGTTAAATATTTTATGTTTTATAACCATAGATATAAGAAATCCAAAAATATGAAGTATCAATGTCTATTTTTTTTGCTTGAAAGCGTGGGTCTTAAAACAAGAATTTGTAATGACAAAATATGAGCCAAACTCTCTATAAGAAAGATGTGGGACCCATGCAAAACGAGCATGCATGCCACCCTTATCATTTTAATGTGATTTCGTTTTTTTAATTAGTATCCAACAGGCACCCACCCCAAAATGTGCAGATATTGGCCCTGTAATTCAAGTATCGTTCTTCATAAGTTTAATTTCCAAAATGGTTCACAAAGTTTACCTCTTTCTATCAGGAACAGATAGAATACATAACATGCATCATTGCCACCACTATACCAGTATTCTTATTGCAATCATGTAACAATAAAGCCATTTGTCTTTCCAAACCAGGGCTAAATTAGGACGTATAACATAGAACTATATGTACATGTGTATACTGAATCTACTGAAGAGAAAAATGACATTACCTGGCAAAAACAGAAGAACGGGTGAATTGGGTAAAGGACTTTCATTCCCATCTGCTACCACTGGGCAAAACCACCTGGGAGGTCCGCCATCAGGTTTAATGAAGTCTTTGGCTAAATCAAGATAATCTTTCACACTCTGAGTTCCATAGCCATCATCCCACAAAGGTTCAAGCTTTTCTTCTTTCCATCTACTCTTGTCATCAATAACATTTGAACCAAGTATCTCCCTCCTTTCAACATCATTCAAAGACCCAACTCTCTTATTTAAAGAAGCTCCCTTAACTGAATTTGTAGACTTCTCAAGAGATGAATCTGATGCTGTTTTAGTGCACTTAACTGAAACTCGGGAGGAGAGATTCTTGTAATAACCTGATTTCAAAGCAAAACATGGTGACAAATTCACAACTGAAGTTGTAGCTTCTACAAACATGTCTTTAGACCAGATTCAAATTTGGTTTCTTGTATCACAATTTGCTATAACCACTTGCAGTTTGCATTAAAGATTGAGGGTTGTAGCTTCAGCAAGAATGGCTCAAAAACAGTTACCAGTTTTGTATCAAGCGAATGGTGAAAACCCATACAAGGACAACGAAACGTAACGTGAGGTTTTTGAACAGAAATAGAAAGCAGAAGGTGAGTGGGTGTACGAGTACCAAACAGAAAGCTTCCACATGCAACAATTGTTAACACCAAGGAAAGTGGTAGAGATAGAATCCTAGAAAGGGAATGATGCGCAAGTACAGCGGAGAATATGTATTTCGTCCTTTAATGTTAGTCTTAATGCAGTTTAAATTTGGCGTACCTAAGTGTATGCTTGATTGATTTTGAAATAGGACAGTTAACTACTATGATAAAAGTGAATTCTTTTATATTGGACTATTTGGTTCGTTTGGATTTTTGGATTGATTTGAATAGAACCAAATTAATGTGTTAGATTGGTTTTGGATATGTAAAAAAACCAAGTACTCAAAAAAACCGAATAAAACTTTGATATTTATTTATTTATATTATTTATATTTTATATAAATCTTTAAATTTATTATTTGTAAGTTATATCTTAAATGCTATATAGTAATTATTTGGTGATACGACACATGCTAATCATGGACGAGTAATCATTCTTATTTGTTTAGAAAGGGGGATTTAGGCATTTCATGTCAATTGCTTACCCTAGATTTCAATTTCCTTTGAGATATACCTAGATGAAAGAAAGAAATTACAAGAATGGTTTGCTAGGAATGGTTGGTGTGCATCTCACCACTATACTTGGATTTCATTATATAGGGTGAATTGCATGCATCTTAAAGCACATTTTATTGATCTTGAATAGAATTTACGCAAGAAGGTTTCGAATATTGTCCCATATCGAGTCACAAAGGGAGTCAAACCGGATAGAAGATTGAATAATGCTTGTTGGATTAGGGGATTGATACATTTTTAACTATCATTGTTTGACAATGCAAGCTCTAATGACACGACTGTAGCTTACTTGAAAGAAAGAATGGAACAATGGGGCAGTGATATACCGAAGGGAAAACATATCCACGTGAGATATATTGTACCATATCATTAATTTGGCGTTGAGGTCGAGTTCTTGATTCTTTTAGCCCTAAAATGGTCGAAGCTCTCTTATATAGACCCAAGATTGAATCCGAAAAATTCCATAATACTTTAAATTATGAAAAATAGATACTTGAAAATGAAGAACTTGTTGAAGGTATGTATTGTATCAAATTTTAACATTTAATTTTTTGTAAACTTTAATTCACAACATAATTATGTGCTTTTATTTATTTTTAGAGTTGAATAAGATGACGGAGGATCTAAGCATTCTTCATCTATGTAGGAATCATCTATAACATGAGAAATATGGAATCTCTCATTGATGAGTTCTTCTTGATGGTTTCTGACAAATTCATCAACTACCAAAATGTTATATCAGATCTTGAAACAGATAATTGACTAAGTCATGAACACTGAGATGTAATCCATGTCTAATGATCGAGCATGATCTTGATTAATCTTCCTCCCTGTAGCAAGGCTAGAAGGAGTAAGTAATTTTTTTAGAAAGAATACATTACATGTCATCTATACACATTTAGTAAGACTTGTAGTTAAAGGATTTAATCATACTCATGTCAATGATATGATCAAATCTTTTCTCAATTAGCTATGATTAGATCAATAAGGATATTATTTACCATAAATACATATTCTTAATATGAGATATGGCTAACAGATTTCAAGAAAAAACGCTTTAACAGACACCTACTTGGAGATGTCTATATAGCTTAGCTTGTAGGTTTTCTTAATCCAAGTTATCCTAACAAAATGTGTATGTCTTAAGATCCATTTGTGGATATAAAGAAAACATATCAAGGTTGGAATCAACATTTTAATATGAAAATACAAGGTATGCTTTTAGATCAAAATGAAGATAACAACTATGTTTACTAAGAACTAGTGGGAGCGATAGTGATATTCATAATCTTGTATGAACAAGACATACTTAATCATGAAAAACTACATTCTGACTATGCAATGCCCTTTCTAATTGACTGGAAAAGTGTTTCTAAGATGAAAGACTTACGAAAGACAAGATACATTCTGACTATGCAATGCCCTTTCTCTTTGACTCGGAAAGTGTTTCTAACATGAAAGACTTAAGAAAGACAATATACATTCTGGGAATGTAAAATACATAGGGGTTGATATAGATGAATGTTAAAGTTTTAAATCTTCATGAATATATTAACAATATCTTGAAAGAGATCAAGATACATGATTCCTTTGGAGGACCCTTGGTATTACCACATTGCACCATTTTGAGTCTGCCTCAAAAGATCCATCACATAGATTTTAGCTAGATAAAATGATTATATTCTAATTGCTTGATATATGAATTTATCATTTATGACATATTATGAACAAGACCAGGTATATGATTATGTTATGAACATATCATAAGATACCAATTGAATACATGAAAATTCATTAACTAAATATAGGAATATTCTAAGAGTACTTAAGAAGAACTAAGAGAATTTATATGAGATAATCAGTTTAGAAGAAGATCTTTATGTAGAGATCTACACAAGATGATAACTTCAAAACAGCTAGATATAGTTATGAATTATAATTAGATTATAACTTCATTAAGGAATAAAGAATAAGTTTCATTGGAATGAGGTCTTAGCAAAACATAACTTTCCAATCCACTACAAAATCAGAATACACTGCTACTTCAGAAGCTGCAATCAAATATGATTGGATAAACAAGATCATTGAAAAACTATGTTGAGTCCTTCCACTCAAGGATAACCTAGAAATATTTTGTGACTTCAAGAGTATACTTAATCAAGCTAAGAGACTCTAAATCACATCATAACACCAATCATATTCTCTAAGATATTTAACTATACTTAGGCTAAATTCAAATATGGAGATGATAGTATTCACACAAATTAAATTTAGTCTGACCCATTAATAAAGTTCTCCATTTAAGCTAAGTATGAATAGTCACACTTCAGCTATATGACTTCATGATTCTAGAAATGGGATTTTGATTTGGATTTAATATTTGGATATTGGAACATTAAGACAACAACTATTATATTGTCCTGAAAAATTAGGATATGATCATCACATCAATACTTGTTGTGTTCTATATTAACATGTTTAATCCATTAATAATATTATTATTCAAAAAGTTCATAGTCGGTCATAATTATGGGAGCAATTATGAAGTAAGACTAACATGAGATGGATTGGTTGACTTTCACAAGATGAAAGTAAGCAAGGTTTTGTAACCAAGATTCATAAGTACTTATCAAAGAACTAGTATTAGACATGACCCGTACCAAGATCACCTCATGGATTGTTATCATGAGTGATACTTGATCAAGGTGTTATATGTGTATCCATAATAACTAAGATATATAGTGGGACTTAAGTATAGGGAGTGTTGTGCTTTGATGTGGTCAAATGCTTATCTTTAACCGAGCAGTTATAAAGGCCATTGTCAAGGTATGGTGTGAACTATGAAAGAGGATTATTGTAACGTCCTAAAATTAAGACCAAAATCTTCATTTTTAAATTAATATAACTATCATCCAAAACATAATCATGAAACCAGGGTGGAACAAAGTATATCAAATACATCATAAAACATCAAAGTAATCATAAAATGTAGAATGAGGTGGTGTGTACACTACAATCATCATGGGCTCTTCCCTACGAACCAGAATTACCTGAAACATAAATTGAAAATTGTAAGCACAAAGCTTAGTGAGTTCCCCAAAATACCACATACCATACATAATAAACACATAATGGGCCCCGCTCGGTATACAGATCTGTCGGTCATCGGGCCCCGCCCGGCATCGATCCCCTCCCGGTATACATGTAATCATATAACATACAAATACATAACACATGCAATAATCACAAAGATAAATAGCATACAGAATGGTCATCGGGCCCCACACAGTAAGCATACAAGCACATAACACATGCAATAGTCACGTAGACATCTAGCATCCTAACATAACAAACCACGAGTCGGCATTGGTGCCTTCGATCCACTAAACACAATGAGGAAACTCACCTCTAGCTACTGAAATATGCAAATAAATCTCTACCTGTTGGTCCTGAAAATCTATATGCTATCATCATCAAAATAATATACAATTATTAGTTAGATTTCGACCCATAACCAATAATCTAATCTAATTACATAACCAGGTTAAAAGACCATTTTACCTTTTATCTAACCTGGCCTAAAGCCAAGGCCCAACTCAACCACTCAAAAGGCCCAAATCCTAAATGATAGCCCAAAGCCCAACTTATGGTCCCATCTTCTAAATTGGGCCCAAAACACATCATGGGCCTAGTTTTAAGGAAGATCGTAATACCAATCCTAAGTCCAAAATAGAAGTATAATGTCCCAACAAGGCCCAAACCGAGAAGGTTAGGCACAAACGCCAAATTGTTGAGTACGGGGCATACTCAGCTCGTACGCCCAACGTACTCATCTGCTTACTAGATCTCTTCATTATGAGCTTAATCAGTTAAGACCTTCAGCTATACTCTTAGATCTGGTCCCTAAGGGTGACTTATCATGTAAAGTTGGCAACTTTACACACATGCATGGCTTATTGGGACTCAAAGCTAAAAAAAAAATGAGCTTAATAAAGATCTTAATACATGCATGGACCAAAAATCCTGCATGAATTTTGCATTTTTATGAATATAGGGGCTAAATGGAGCTAAGATCTAGCATCCATTGCTTCTATAGTAGATCAAAAGCTCATATTTAACTCAAAAGACTCAAAAGTGCACAAATAAAACCATAGAGTAGATCTAACACAAATGATCATCAAGATGAGAGCTTTTTACCTCAAAATGCTTGCAAATGTGAAGGGAATCATGGATCTACAAGCTCAAGCTATCCCTTCAAATAGTGGTGGAACACAAAAGGGGATGGGGGAGGCTATGGCCCCTCAGCTTTTTATCCTTCTATGTATGATATATATATATATATATATATATATATATATATATATATATATATATATATATATATATATCTGTGTGTGTGTAGTAAACAATTCCTTTTATATAAAACTATTTTCCATCTAATATCAATCATAATAATTTCCAGATACTTTAGAAAATATATTACATAACTCATCCCACTCATATACTGTTTGACATTGTCATTACTTTTAGATAATAGTATATCAATTTTAAATGAGCTTTTAGATTATGACGAAAAGGATATATATATATATATATATATATATATATATATATATATATATATATATATATATATATATATATAATACAATTAATTATGTGGTTGAATTTAGTGCATCAAATAATATGAGTAATGAAATGATTTACCTGTTAGTTTTCTTCTAATATATTATTTGAAGATTTAAATTATATATTTACTCCTTTTTATGTACAATCATCTCTATTTAATGAATTCACATCCAAATAATTTGCTAAGTAAAAATTGAAATAATTTCATTAACAAAAAACCTTTCAATATATAAACAAATAATATTTGTTTATTTTAAGTTATATAAAATATATATATCATGTCAAAAATACAAAATCAATATTTATGTATTTATATGGTTTTGTTTTAAAATATGATTACATAATAAACCTGAAAATAAGTTCTACTTTGATTAACAATGTAAGAATATATCTTATTAGTTGTCTTGTTTAGATTGTTTGATGTATTATAACTTTGAACCATATTAGACTATATGGTTTTTTTGTTTCAAAATTTAGGTTTCGGCCCCCCTGGTTGTAATGGTTGTGTTCCGCCCCTGCCTTCGAACAACCACCAAGAGTTCTTCTTCTTCTTCCACTAAAACATCATCAAAACTCACAAAAGGCACTTAGGGTTTTGCATTCAAGGTAAAGGAAGATGGAGGTTGATCATAAGTGTCCAAGAGGTGTTATAATGAGGTTTAAATAGGGTGCAAACCCTAAAAATTAGGATTTGCCCCTGCACTACATCTGCCATGCGTATTCCACGTACGCCCTGCGTACGTGGGTGAAACCCGCGATCATCAAATGGTCTAATACGCGAAGTGTACTCATAGAGTACGCCCCATGTACTAGCCAAGGACCAAAATTTTAACAAATTTGCATTAAGGGCTAAAAGAGAAACTTACCAAAACTTGAATGTTACAATTACGCTCCGTGTACTAGCCAAGGACCAAAATTTTAACAAAATTGAATTAAGGGCTAAAAGAGAAACTTACCAAAACTTGAATGTTACAATTATGTAGTCAAGATGGGATTTGTTCTTTCTTACGTGCTGAGAGTTAGACATCTAACGCGCGTTACCCAAAGTTAAACACCAAATGAGATTGATTGAGATCCAAGTCTCATGTTCAAAAAGATGTCTATAATAAAGGGAAAACGAATAAATTCACCTTATACACCAATTGAGACTTTGAACTTTTAGGGATTTGATGTTAACAGAATAGAACTAAGTCGTATATTGTTGGGGGCAGTGAAATGTTGCTATACATTTACCGATGTCTATATCAATCTAGAATGAGTTTTGTGCAAGTTGTAGATTAAAAGATCTATATGCTCAAAAGTCATTATAGAATGATTTTGATAGAAAATATATGATCCTAAAAAGTCACACTAACAACAACTTGATGCAAATATATTATTTATAAGAATTTGATACTTGATAAATAATATAATTTTTGTAATTAAGTGGAACTTATTCATTTCATGGAAATATTAAGTATCAAAATAAATCATAAGGAATAATTTATATAAGTCATGTGTGTGTGTGTGTGTATATATATATATATATATATATATATATATATATATATATATATATATAAGGGTTCTATTATATATATAAACTAGATACACATGATTTATAAATAAAAGGAAAGATTTATATAGTTATGTACATTCTTGTTATATATATATATATATATATATATATATATATATATATATATATATATATATATATATATATATATATATTAGAGTATTGTTATATATATTAAATGAACATCACTTATAAATAAAAGAATGATGGAAAGCCTTTATTTATCCCCAATTTGAAAGACAAAAGCATGTTCAAGGATAAGGAATGGTTTCTTTGTACTTGAATACTTATTATATTAAGAGGAACATGCTTTGGAATCATGTTTTCTTCTCAATGATTAAGTATTATAAAGAAAAGATATTACACGGGAGATATACATATCTTGTAAGTGTTTTAAACTATTTATTCTCCATGATATTTGGTTGCGACATTGCTTCTCTTTCTCCACATAAAAGTTGTGGGTTTACATGCTTTGGAAGAGAGAAAAGATTAACTAGTTTAATCATAAAGCCATACCACCTTTTGTATCCTTTTTGTTAACTGGTGAGATGGTGTCAAAAGGAAAATAATCAATGGATAATGTGTCTTCTTGAAAGTTTTTAAGATACCATTTTCGTTTCATTCTTTTACTAGTGAAATTCTAAATTTCTCTATCCCTTTCTCTGCTCTTTCTTTCTTGAAGTGTTAATCATTTGCATGAAAGAAGGTTGATATTTTACTTGCATATCTCTTTAAGTTAATACTTGGGTTATTAACTTAAATCTTAAGAGATTCTTTCGTTACAAGAAGAATACTAGCATCTTATCAACTTCCAACTTCCCAAGAGGAACCAAAGTCTTCAAATGTTGTATTATTTTCTTCTTATTGTTGTATTAATTTCGTTGATAAACTCGTAGTTTGACTATTTATTTTAGAATATTTTGAATAAAACCCAACAATTTGTTTGTTGAATTGTTGTCTTGTGTCTATCCAAGATTTTATGTCCATTGATGAGTTTTTTATTTATAGTTTTTTATAGCCATTTGTTGTTGTTGAACTAATGAATCTTAAGATGGGGCCTTCAATTTTATGTTCAATTACTTTTATGCTCTCCCATTATGTCCAATATATTTTTAATTTTTTTATCCAGCTCAATTTGATGTCTAGTGTTTATATATATTCTTTGAAATGTAATCTCCCAGAAGTTGAATTATAAAACCAATCCAATTAATTTGGTCGGTTCGGATCTGGTTTATTTTAACTTGAACTATTTAGATCAACATATTAAATACTAAAATCCTTTTGGATTTACTTGATCGGATCCAAATGATCCAGCCAAACAATACGCATAAATGCATACATATAATAAGGTTATAACAACAAAATCATGATCTAATCATGACCTCCAAGACCACAGAGGATGGTTGGGAGTATCACAACCCCACCCCATCACTAACAAGGTGGAGATCAATGGTACTTTGCCACCAACATCATGGAAAGGGTATATAGACTTCTAATCATGAACTTTAAATAGAAATTGATGTGATTTTCAATCTAGCTTTAAATTTATAAAAGGAAATACCACAACTAGGCAAGTGAGCCTAATCACATAGAAGTATAGTTAGGGTAAGAGACCAATTTGTCAAACACTTGGGGAACATGAATTATTCAGTAAAGTAAAAATAATTAGTGGTCAATCGTAATTAATAAAACGGGGGAGGGGGGGGGGATTGGGTTATAAAACGCAAATTAAGACAAACAAAATTTAGCAACAAAACTAACTAGAGAACAAGATTTGTGAAAACAATAATGATAAAGAACACTTCCATTTAGACTTGATTCTCACTAAAATTATGGTTGATCCATACAAAATGCAAAGATATTGATCATTATTCACTGATTCCTAATTTGATTAGATTTATTTTTCCGTTCACTAATCCTAATGATACAAGGACTATAATCACAATGATCTTGTAAACTAATCATCCCTAAATCAGTCTTTATATTCCTATGTATGACTTAATTTGGTAATTAATCTCAATGGTCATGATAATTTATTGATGCATATAGGGGCCATCTAATGCAAATCGTAAACATTAAATCACATACTTTTGTCCACTCATCTTTTTAATCGCCTTCCAATCACGCATAAGCAATATCAATATACCTTGGAGACGGGTAGTAAATACTTGATGACACCCATGGAACATCTCTCAAATCCATATCTAACCAAATTTATAAATAAATTACTTTCAAATAAAAAACTAAAACTTTGTTTATATTTTTTAAATCATACCTCGAATGGAAAAGAAAACCAGTCGTTATTTTGATGACGATTTACATGCTTATGTATTTTCTTAATATATTTGTGCATCTCAACATAAGTGTGGCCACAAACAAAAAAAAAATCCCCCATGCATATGTATTATACAAAAGAATTAAATCCTCAATCATGAAAAAATCTCATTAAAGATAAGACAATTCAAATCACCATCTGTCAAAGAGTTATATGTTTGCTCTAGGAAGATCGTCGCACGAACATTGATTCAACATGAGTCATTTCCTTATTTTCTCGGATGCCACCTGCCAAATTTGAATATGATTAGTAAGAAAAGTTTCTAAACTCTAACATTTTCTCAGGTCTGAAAAATTAACTATTCTCCAAGTTTCAGGACGAACAAGAAAAAAATAATCCTTATTTTATTTATAATTTTTTATTTTTAAATAAAAATATATAATAAAAAAAATATATTCTCGTTTGTATCATTTTCTTTGCAAACATTTGTGTATTGTGTAGCCTATATGAGGTTTTGATAGAGAATTATTTATGGTTTGCGAAAATCGAAAGTAAAAAATGTGAAAATATTTTTTTTACCTTAAATAAAGGGTCCATAATAGACCCGTAATTTCGTCTCATTGTATGATTTGAAGTCCATTAAGACTTTTCCGCAGCCCATATATACATTTTCGCACATGACGCTATATTAGTATAGTATGACATGTTTTGTAGCAAAAAATAATATTTTATTAAAAAAAATAGATTGTCGCGGATGAGAGGAGATTTTTGCTTGTCTTATCTTCAAAAAAAAAAACTTATAGCTATAGTGTGCCTAATTTTTTATTAAATCTTAAAAAACAATAAATAAAAATAGACTTATTTGTCTTTTTCTCCTATATTATGTAATAATAGAGGTTTTGCACATGTTAAAAGATAACCCCATCAAATGAAATTTAGCCTTCTATCTTTTGTCTCTCTTTTGTCTTTTCCTAAAAAATAACCCCTTTTAAAGCAAAAACAAAATTGAAATAGTACAACCATCTAATGATCTAAAGCCATAATTCTTCAAAATATCTTCCTCGATCCAGTACCTTTCTAGCTTGAATTACCAAAACACCCCTGTGATTTGTATGTTATTCCATCCTAGACCCTCCATATTCTATTGCTTTGAATCCCGCCGTTAAGAACACTTACCAATACATTATTAAAAAAAAAAATCAATTCCTTTTATTTATAACAAATAAACGAGGAAAAGAATAACACAAGATACTAAAAACCATGCCAATATGTACACATATAACTTATGTATAAGGAAGATGTTACATTCTCCAAAGCCAAATCTCAAGGTTCAAATGTGGGAACTTGATGCACGGGGGTTAAAATCGGTTGATTTACAAGTCTATTAACAACCCCACGATAAGGATCCTCCTCTCTCTTCTTAATCAAATAAGTCATACTCTTTTCCACTTCAGACTTTATCTCCATATACAACTCTTTTGCATTTTCTCTATCTTTCAACATCTTTTCTTTTCCCTTTGTTGTTATTGGCTTCCCAAATAAGTAGTAGAATCGACCAGGTACCTTTGGTACAATGCCTGGAAGGAATAAGTCCTGATTACCAACTTCTCCATCCATTTCAGCCCTAGTTGACCAAAAAATTATACATTTGACTTTTTAGATCAAAAGGCTTTTTTGTTTTTATATTTGAAAGCAATGTAGAGAGGATCAAAGGAGAAGTGAATTTTACCTTACATTGATAGCCTCTTCGTTTGATTTTTTTATGTAATTGTTTAGGATAGGGATTTTCATCATGTCATCATAGTCAAGAACCAACTAAAAATAATAATAAAAGTCAAAAGTATTAGTGTCTGTTTATCTGACTTTCTCTATTAAGTTCTTTATGCATTAAGTGAAAAAGAAACACATGTATATTTTTATAGGTTACCTCAGTGATGTCATCTTCTCCAACACTTCCAAATGGTATGATTGTAGCCCCGAACTTTGCTGCCATTCTTACAAATTCAGGTTCATCAGGCCAAAACAACTTGTATTCCTCACCCTGCCACGAGTCATTAAACATTGTAAATGACTATTTTACCCCTTACATTCCAACAAATATATTTATAGACTCAAACCGTCTGAATGATTTAGTAAAGCAGCTGAATCGGTAAATGATGTCTTTGTATACATAATATTTCTTTCTTTTCTAGACTGAATAAACCATCTGAATGAAAACTAAATGACCATTTTACCCTTCCATGGGTAAAGCGGCTGAATAAGTAATGGTGTTTGTCTGGATAAAGTGTTGTACACATAATATTTGTATCTTTTATAGACCGAATAAACCATCTTAATGAGACCACATGACCTTTTTACCCTAACATTCGAACAAAAAAAATTTCTAGATGAAATAAACCATCTGAATGAGACCAAATGACCATTTTACCCTTACATCCCAAAAAACAATTTTCTAGACCGAATAAACCATCTGAACGAGACGAAATGACCATTTTACCCTTTCATGGGTAAAGCGGCTGAACCAGTAATGATGTTTGTCTGGATAAAGTGTTGTATACATAACATTTGTTTCTTTTCTACTATGAAATCACTAAATAAACCATCTAAAGGAGACTAAATGACCATTTCACCATTAGACCCCAAAAAAAAACAAATTTCTAGACTGAATAGAATAAAAATAAACCATCTGAATAGACAAAATGACCATTTTACCCTTTCATAGGTAAAGCCGCTGAACCAGTAATGATGCTTGTCTAGATAAAGTGTTGTATACATAATATGTGTTTCTTTTCTAGACCAAATCAATCATCTTAACTCTACTCAATGACCATTTTAACCTTACATTCCAACAAAACAATTTTCACAATATCCATCAACTGAGAGGAGTCAGGAGGAAAAAAGGACACAAAGGTAAAGGCCATTAAGTCATTCCATCCAGATGAAGTAAAAAAGAAACAACCATGTATAACTGTCCAGATTAAGTGCTTAACAATTAAAAAGTCAACAAAAAGTCAACTAACCTTACGATGAAGAGCCTCACGTGCACCACCAGGGTAGAGCAATGCAAAAGACTTTGAGGAAAACAATTTGAAGAGATTGGTTGGAGTAACAGGTAAAGCACCAAAAACTTTCATCAAATCAACATAAGAAAATTCCGGAAGCTCATTTGTAGAATTCATTTTAAAAAGCTCAGGGTGGGCCACACCACGAACCATAACTTTTTTTTCTCTCAAAAACTCTAAAATAATTGGAGCAAGTTCTAATCCCATCAGCATATGATAACCAACTAACAAAACAGGACCTTCATCTGGAATCCCACTAAGTCCCCTCACTATTCTTCCATCTTCTAAAGTTGAAAACATCACTGGACTTGTAGCAATTTGAAACCACCTGATTTTTTTTTTATATTATCATGCAATTAAAAACTTTTTCATAAGTGTATAAACTATAAATAATAAAAGAAATATTACCCGTTTCCTCCAAGGGCACTTTTGTACTCTAACATGCTAGGGGGTATGAAGTCTTTTACAAAGTCATGTTTCCATGTTCTTCGGTATTTTAATCTTCCTTTGATTATTGTTAACAAATTCATACCATCTTCCTGAAAGAACAAGAAAATTGGATTTTGATTAGTTATATAAAAGAAAATCATAAAAGAAAATCATAAAGAATAAAAGAAAATTATAAAATACCAGTAAAAGAGTGTGTCCATTGTCCTTAAAGTAACATATCTTGCAGTTTTGCAACGTTTTTGAAAGCCTTTGAGCTTCATTGCTACTTGGAAGCATGTTATCTTTTCCACTAAAACACAAGTATATAATTTATGCTTCTTTATGTAAATTAGATTACAAGTTTGTATTTTTTTTTTTTTTTTTTTAAATCCCAAATGAAACTAACCTTGCAAGAACTAGAACTTCAGCTTTAACAGCATGAAGCCGAGAATTAGTGTATGCAGCAGCAGATTTCAGTAATTTCAGCTTCCATAAAAGTGTTGATCTTGGAATAATATCAGACAACCCCTGGAATCAAATATAAAACGAATGAACATTACAAAAACTGTTTGGTGATTTCAAGGGTAAAATGGTCATTTTAGATAATCCCTACCGAAAGGCGAGGAAGCAAAGCAGTAAGATTGTCAGCTACTTTCCCAACATTTGGAGTAAGTGATGTTTCAGCAGTCACCATTGCCATCTTTAAAGGATCACCTGATAGGATAACAAGATTTAACAATGTTAAATAATTAACCATAGTATCTAAAAGAAACAGATGATGTATGATGTATGATGTATGATGTATGATGTATGATGTACATACCCATAACAAAGCTAAGAAGATAAGGGATTGTGACATGAAGTGTATCAGGCATGACCTCTAAAGCAGGAAACAAAGGCTGCAGTTGTGACCTGTCAAATGAAGTTGCTGAAATAGATAATTTAAATAAGTTGTTTTAAAAAAAATAAAAAATTATGGATGATAGTTAATTGTTTTTAAAAAACTGACCTGGATTTGAGAGTATAACTACAAGATCTATAGCTGGATTACGTGCAGCAACTGCAAGAGCTAAACAGCCTCCAAAAGAATCTCCAACAAGATATATTGGCCTATTTGGAAATAAAGCATGCTCAAACTTCAAGGTTTCCTCCACAAACGTCACCAAATCTTCATATACAAAGTAAAAGTGATATAATTTATGAAGCATTTAAATGTAGGGAGGTGAATAAGTTATTTGATTAACATAAGACCTTCAAATGGTGTTCGATCTTGAACTGGGATGTGTAAGCATCGAACTTCAAACACCCTGTAATAAGATTATAAGAATAGATCTTTATAATAAGGTGAAATATGTCTTATATGATGATTAGGTAACATGTCAACAATAGCAAAAGATTTCACTCACTTTTTAAGAGATTTGTGGTGCAAAATGAGACCTAAACCAAGCCCATCCATCCCTACATACATCACCAAGTTCAAACACATTAATAGAAAACTATATGTATATGTGTATACATACTGAATCTTCTGAAGAGAAGAAAGAAATTACCTGGTAAAAACAGAAGAACAGGTGAATTGGGTAAAGGAGTTTCATTCCCATCTGCAACAACAGGGCAAAACCATCTGGGAGGTCCACCATCGGGTTTAATGAAGTCTTTGGCTAAATCAAGGTAATCTTTTACACTCTGAGTTCCATATCCATCATCCCACAAAGGTGCAAGCTTTTCTTCTTTCAATCGACTCTTGTCATCTATAATAGCATTTGAACCAAGAAACTCCCTCCTTTCAACATCATTCAGAGACCCAACTCTCTGATTTAAAGAAACTCCATTTACTTTAACTGAATCTGTAGACTCCACAAGAGACGAATCTGCTGCTGTTTGTGTGCACTTAACTGAAACTCTAGAGAATTGATTCTTGTAACCAGATTTCAAAGCAAAACATGGTGACAAATTCACAATTGATGGTGTAGCTTCTACAAACATGGCTCCGAACCAGATTCAAATTCGGTTTCGTGTATCGGAATTAGCTAGAAGTATAACCACTTGCAGTTTGCATTAAAGATTGAGGGTTGTAGCTTCAACAAGAATGGTTCGAAAGTCGAAATCAGTTTCCAGTTTTGAGTTTGTCTTGTATCACAGTACAACAATTTGAAGTTTGTATCATGTGAATGGTGGAAACCCCATACCAGGACAACGAAAAGAAACGTGAGGTTTTTTTAACTAAAATAGAAATTAGAAGGTGAGTGGGTCTACGAGTACCAAACAGAAAGCTTTCACATAAATGGGTAGAGATAGAATCTAAGAAAGGAGATGATGCGCAAGTGAGCGGAGGAATGGTGTTTTCGTTCATTAACAGTGTTCTAATGCAGTCAAAATTGGCGTAGCTAAGTGAATGATTGATTGATTTGGACAGATGAGTGAAATGATGTGGGTGATTTCTGACCATTGCTTCAGCAGAATAAAAAAAATCGAGTTATTCGACCACGAAAACGATTAACCACCTCTGAGATTTGATTGTTGTCCATGCGCCACGAAACGATACGCATAAACGCATGCATATGAGAAGGTTACAGTAACAAAATCATGATCTAATCGCAACCTTGAAGATCACAATGGACGGTTGGGGGTATCGCAACCCCACCCCGCCACCAACAAGGTGGAGAACAACCTTGCTCCGCCGCCAACATCGAGGAGAGGTAACAGGGTAAAGTAAAAAAAATTATAAATATTAATTAAATAAATAATTTAAAGATTTATAAATAATAAATAAAGTTATTATTATATTTATGAATACGAAATTAATTTGGACCTTAAATAGAAAATAAAGAAACGTGGGCTAAATGTGTCAATAAGTCGAATTTGTTATGAAGCAATGAGTTCCACAATAGAGTTTGTTATACTTCCCACGATAGGGGATACAAGTAGAATTTGTTATGAAGCAATGAATTCCACAAATAGAGTTTGTTATACTTCCCACAATAGGAGGGAAGGGTAGGGTAATAATCCAACTTTTTTTCTCCCCATTTAAGAGAAAAATGACTCGGAGAATAAGAAAAGAACGATACTTCAATGATAATTTGAAGATTGTGGAAGCGTAATTGAGATATGAAGTTATGAATTCCACAATAGAGTTTGAGATTGTACATATCTTATATGTTTCTTTCATAAATTCGCCCAAGGGTGTGGGTTTCCGATCAATTCCGAATTTCTCATACCATTTGAATATTTGTATAACATTTTGGACTAGATACATACATTATATCATCAAAGAAACATCATTCCACACCTTGGAACTATTGACTCCACCACTTATGGTGGATTTTGGTACGATTTTAATGTTTACATAGAGATTGCGAGCTTAATTGTTGATTCCAAAAGCAATTCTCCTTTAGAATGGAATGACATAACTTCAAAATCAAGTTATATAGACAATCGTGAACTATATAAATCAAAGCAATGTTTGCAAATCTATATATGTGTGTGGTCGTTTTAAAAGAGTTATTGGCCCATTTGAAACATAATGACATATGTAGACTCACAATTCCATTGTTGAACTTGGGACTCATGAACTGGATGTTAAAATCAGAAATAGATTAATGTTTAAATTATGTTTAACATGTTACTATTAATACAAGCAAAATTAATCCAGATAAACATATTAAGTCAAATTAAGTCAAATGGAAGTCATTAATTTTGCTTGTAACTATTAATACAAGCAAAATTAATCCAGATAAACATATTAAGTCAAATGAAACTTTTATATCAAAATGAAGTGTTAATGACTTCCATCAAAGTATATTATGTTTTTAATGCATTAAGTCGTGTAAATCATTAAGTCATTAATTAAATAAGATGTAATAGCTTTTCTTAGTGCATTATAGAAGGAAAGGAGGGGGGAACTATATATTTTGGCTCTATTGATATATACAAAAAAAAAAATAAAAAAAAAAATCACCCTTGATTTTTTTTTTTTTTTTTGCACTTTAACCACTGAAACTGGTAAGAACTTACAAAAAACTCTTATAACCGGTTATTGATGGTTTTAAGTGTTAAAGTTTAAGGATTTTTCGGAGATTTTTTTTCTTAAATACACTTCTTAAATAGAGCTCTATTTTTTATGATTATCTTTAATAAATATCATTACTAGAATCATAAAGTTATCGTTTACATCTTATATAACTTAAGAGGATTTTGTTAATTTGTCGCAATAAACGTATTTTTAGTTAAAATACTACTTCATTATTGAATTTTTAGATCTCGAGTGTAAAAAGTTTATCATAAAACTACAACCTACCAAAGATCATTTCACAATCGAACGTCACCTTAGAAAATAAAGGCTTATCATAGGTTGTTATTCTTAAATAGACATTCATTATACACACTATGTGGCTTAGCAACACACTACCTACAACAAATCAATAAAATTTTATTTTTATTTTCTGAGGTAATCTTCGATTGTGAAATGAACTTCGGTAGATTGTAATTTTATAATAAAATTTTTACACCCAAGACCTAAAAATTCAACAATAAAGTAGCATTTGATCTAAAAAAAATCTTCTTAAGTTATATAATATATAGATTGTATCTTTATGATTATAGTAATAATATTTATTAAAGACAATTACAAAAAATGGAGTTTTATTTAGGCCACATATATAAAGAAGCTCGTAAAAAATATAATGGAACTATATTTAAGAAGTGTATTTAGATGATACATTTATGATTATAGTAATAATATTTATTCAATTTAATTAAAAAATCAAAAATGATATATAAATTATTATTGTCGTGTTTTTTAATAAAAAAAAAATATGATTTTTTTTAGTAAATGGGATTTAGACGGTATCTTTATTTTGAGTTTTTAATAAATAAATATAAGTTTTTTTCAAATATATTTAGTATATATAAAAAAATCTCCAGAAAATCTTTAACCCTTAAAACCGGTAATAACCAGTTACAAGGATTCTTTTGCAATTATTGTCTGGTTTCAGTGGTTAAATTGTGAAAAAGAAAATCAATGATGACTTTTTATCAATATAGCCAAAATATGATTATTTTTTTGCAAAATTCCATTATAGAAGGGGTTCAAACTAAGTAAAGGAGAAATGTTGGAGTTAGATGGGTCATTTATGAAAGGACCCTTTCATGGCTAGATTTTGACTGCAATAGGTATTTATTCAAACAATAGGATGTACCATATTGCATATACCATTATGGAAGAGTACACTATAATCTCTTGGACATGGTTCTTAGGGTGTTTGGGATATGACTTTGACCTCACCATAATGTCACGGACCGAGTTTCTGGAAAATTCCATGTTTGTCTAGAGAACTCTGGAACGATCAAGTATCCTCGAGAAGTATTCGGAGAGATCTAGAATACTCTACGAGACTCTGGAAGACGCTAGAAAATTATAGGTTTCCGCGGAACATGATGGAACGATCCGGAATAATCAAGAGAACACTAGAGGAAGCTAGAACGATACGGAAGATCCTATACTATCGTAGAATCCCCTAGGATACAAAAGAGTGGTATAGAACCGTATAGAATTTTGTATGTAGAATAAGATCTTGTAAGAATGATCTAGAATACTCGGGAATGTCCGGAACCTAAAAGCTTCCCTTGAGGAGGTGTAAGGTTCCTATAAATAGGGAGAAGGGCTCATTTGCCTAAACTATCGAGAAGTTGCCTTGTAAAGTAGTCGAGTCTATAATAGAATCTTTATTTCTTACTCCGTAGCATTTCTTATCGCATCTCTTGCTATCCTAGTCGTTAGTACATCGTAAGGAAGTGTTTCAAGACTGACTTAGTCAGAAAAGCACTATGTGGCACACGGTATTGACTGGTCTAAAATAGTCATCCTGTGACAATTAGTATCAGAGCCAGGTTCGTACAAGCAAGAGATCATAGTCATGGAAGGAGGGAGTAGTGAAATAACCAACATTTCCCCTATCGCCGAAGAGAAAGGAAGGAAGTCCAGAAGGAGGGACCAATCCGTTGACCTTTTAGCAAGCTTTGAAAACAAGCTTACAAAGGTGGAGATTAGCGTCGGTGAGATCATTGAGTGGAAGGACACCATCAATCAGGTCGTTGCAGAGATAAGTGACACGAGCGATGGATTGAAGGAGACCATCGGTGTCATCAAGGAAGAAGTCCTTGGACTTATCAACACCTTGTGCAATGAGTTCCATCAGAAAGTAGCTACGCTGGAAGCCGAAGTAAACTTGTACAAGGCAGCAATCGCCGAAGGAGCCTTTACGAGTAATTTGACACACACGGAAGCACCCAAACCATTGAAGTATGGAGGAAAACGCTACCCTAAAGAACTTGACGAATTCTTTTAACATATGGAATATTACTTCAATGTTAGTCAAGTAAAGGAAGACAAGACTAAGGTCGATACGATAATCCTTTACCTATGTGAAAGTGCAGCTCTATGGTGGAGAAGGAAGCACAGAGACATTGAAAAAGGCTTATACACCATAGACACCTGGGAAGAGTTCAAGAGGCAACTTAAGAGACAATTTTGCCCACGTAATGTCATAGACATAGCAATGAAGAAACTATGTGGGCTAAAGCATACTGGATCCATCCGAGACTATATAGTCGAGTTCACAAGCTTGATGCTAGAGTTACCCGACATGTAGGAGAAGGACAAACTTTTCTATTTCATGGATGGACTACAATATTGGGCCTACAACGAGCTCAACAGGAGAAATGTCAGAGACATCGACGAAGCTATTGCCATAGCAAAAGATCTAATGGAATTTCGGAAAGAAACCACATCTAAGAGAAATAACAGGGGAGAGCAATCTACATCGACCTTTTATGCAATGGTGGTGCAAGAAGAAGAACAAGAAAAAGAAGCTCACATGAGTTCCATGTGACTTATAAACTTTATGGCGAAAGACGAAACAAATGAATCAAAAGGTAGTGTAACTAAGATAGGAATTCCCATGCTAGTCAAAGCCAATGTAAATGGAAGAAATACTAAGGCGCTAATAGATTCAGGTGAGACTCATGAAGGTTGTCAATTCTCTATCCAATCCTATCCTAGGAGTTTCACGGGGAGTACCCATGAAAATCACAGAGTGGGAAGGCAACATTGACCTAGTAGTCATATCAATGGACGACTATAGCATGGTATTAGGAATGCAATTCCTAGATGGAGTATGCCCATGGTCATTTGAAAGTGATAACATCATGCGTATGACTAAAGGTACAATCATTCACATCGTACCAATAGAAAGGAGTAGAACAAGGTATCGAACGCTATCATTGATGAAGTTTAACAAAGACCTTAGCGAAGTTAGGAAAATAAAGGTAAATACCCTAAGTTGGAAGAAGGAAGATAATTCACAAGCGACTAGTGATCGAACCATGAAATATGTGAAACCAAACAACATAGTTCAAGGTGTTGACACATATCGGTGCAAGATGGAGTCACGATCAACCTTAAGGATTGCTCTGATATGTCATGAGGCTACAAGAAGACCCACAACAGGCGAGGAAGTAAGAACACGAGTGACACATACTAAAAGACTTGACGAGGACGTCAAGGGTTTAAGTGGGGGAGGGTGCATGGACCGAGTTTCTGGAAAATTCTACGTTCGTCTAGAGAACTCTGGAACGATCAAGTATCCTCAAGAAGTCTCCGGGGAGATCAAGAATACTCTACAAGACCCCAGAAGACGCTAGAAAATTATAGGTGTCCACAGAACATGATGGAACGATTCGGAATAATCAAGAGAGAACTAGAGGAAGCTAGAACAATACGGAAGATCCTAGACCATCGTAGAATCATCTAGGACACAAAAAGAGTAGTATAGAACCTTATAGAATTTTGTATGTAGAATAAGATATTGTAAGAATGATCTAGAATACTCGGGAATGTCCCAAACTTAGAAATTTCCCTTGAGGAGGCGTAAGGTTCCTATAAATAAGGAGAAGGGATCATTTGCCTAAACCATCGAGAAGTTTCCTTGTAAAGTAGTTGAGTCTATAATAGAAGCTTTATTTCTTACTTCGTAGAATTCCTTATCTCATCTCTTGATATCCTAGTCGTTAGTACATCGTAAGGAAGTGTTTCAAGCCTGACTTAGTCGGAGAAGCACTAAGTGGCACACGATATTGACTTGTATAAAAGATCATGGGTTATGAGCAAAACAACATTCTTATGGTGTTCATGCAAACCTTAATGCTTGGATTTGGTTTTTCTATATGTACATGTAACAATTGTCCAAGACTTGCAAACCCTAATCTAGTATACAACAAAAACGAAAAATAACATCTAATAAACAAGTTAGAAAGTTACGTTGATTGTTGTTTGAAGATCTTGAGCTTTTGAGAACCTTAACACCTCAAATGTTGTGCCTCTAATAGATCACAAAGACCAAAGCAAGTTGGAGAATAATAAGGAGAGATGGGAAGGCTAAAATCGGCTCTTGAACTCTTCTTAGGGTTGTGGTAGCCGAAAATGCAATCTATGTGGTCCTTTATATAGGTAAGCTGTTAGGGTTTCAGTCAAAACCCTAATTTGATTACTTAGGCCTTAAGCAGTCCAAAGGAACCTTCCCGAATGAGGCCTTGGACGAATTCAAGGTGGGCTTCCCTCCTTGATTTCGTCCACCCCTTTCTAAGGGATCCTCGGCCCAAAATTAAATTATCTTATAATTGCAATTTGAGTCCCCTAGGTTCAATTAATATCTTTTGATCACAAAAATAATTTCTCAATTAATTCTTGACTAATATTAATTAACCAATATGATTTCTCTTTTAATATATTATTCATATAATATATTAATAAACCATAATAACCTTTTTCTCTATTAATCACTCAGTCAAGTTGCTCTGGTGAAGGCAACCCAAAAGGACCATGCTACAACCGGGTCAAGTACATATCAAATATAGTTATGGGCTTAGACGCCAAATCCAACAGTCTCCCACTTGGATAAGTCTAATAACTATAGATGCAAGTACGAATTCAAAATCCGATTAGCAATCGTAGCTCTCAAAAGCCTTTGTTGAACTCTGACACGTCCTATAGAAAAGGAATCGTATAGTCCTCTGCTCTCAAGATATTGTGTGGACAATCACATGGAACAGAGTCATACTTATTTTCCAGCAGTTTGTTTCTCGATCTCTGATTCGTTTGACATATAACTTAATTGAACACATCAATTCAGTCCTGACCGGGCCCGGCACATAAGTCAAACCAAATCATCCAGGGGCCCAAGATATCGTTTTTACCCTTATAGGATAAAAGGAACAGATAAACTTCGACTTATATGCATTTACTATTTACTCATGAAATTGTACACAACAATGTGTTTTAAAACATCAAGTTACTGACGCATTTACGCATTATCAATGCACAACCAACTTGCAAACAATAAACCATATATATAGGTTTAAAGACTATATGATATTATCATCTCACAATCAATCATGATAAATTCCATGAAGTGATTCAAGTGAGAGCGGGTTTAATCCAATACTCAAATCATATTACAAGAGCACTCATGAACGTTGCAGCAATCTTTTGCTATGGCTAAACACTTATACAATCTACAAGCCAATGCATGACAGTCTTCTTTCATACCTACTTCCAAAGTATGATTGAATGTGGATAGTTAAAATAATCTAATTATTTAGGAAGTCAAAACATGAAAAGTGAAACAATAGTAAATAATCGCATAAGACAGTAACATTACTTATAAATAATACTCCTTTATTTAATCATCAAAATGCCAATTACAATTTATCTATTACAAGTTTCTATGGCTATCTAATTACTAAAACTAATATCGTCCTTCAGCCCAATGCTCCTAGCATGCTACAAGTGCTTAACCCTACTCAGTCCCTTCGTAAGGGGTCTGTTGGGTTATCCTCTGACGATACCCTCTTAACCACAAGGAGTCCCTCTTCTACCTGATGTCTAATGAAATGATATTTCATATCGATATGCCTGGATATGCCATGATCCCTTGGTTCATTGGTTAAGGCAACCACACCTTCGTTATTGTAGAAAATCTCCATAGGCTCCTTTATGGCTGGCACAAGTCCAAGGTCTCCGATGAAGCTCTTCAACCATATTGCCTCCTTCGACGCTTTGCTTGCTGTTATGTATTCTAATTCGCACGTTGAATCAGCTACGGTCTCCTGCTTGTAACTTTTCCAAGTCACTGCTCCTTCATTCAGGGTAAAGACCCAGCCTGACTGAGAGCGAAAGTTGTCTCGGTCGGTCTAAAAGCTGGCATCACTATACCCTCGCACTCTCAAGTCATCACTCCCACCGAGGATAAGAAACCATTCCTTAGTCCTCTTAAGGTACTTAAGAATATTCTTGACTGCGGTCCAATGTGCTATACTAGGTTTCCCTTGATATCTGCTGACCATGCTCAAAGAGAAGGCACATCAGGGCGAGTACAAGTCATAGCATACATGATTGAGCCAACTGTGGAAGCATAAGGTTCTCGGCTCATCTCTGGTATCTCGACTTCGATACTCGGGCTTTGAGTCTTACTCAATTTGGTATTGCTTTGGATTGGTAACTCCCTTTTTTTGGAATTTTCCATAATAAAACACTTTAGTACCTTATACAAGTAAGTACTTTGACTAAGTCCTATTAGTCTTTTACTCATGTTTCTCATTATCTTTATCCCAAGAATATAAGCAGCTTCTCTGAGGTCCTTCATAGTGAAGCACTTCCCAAGTCAGGATTTAACCTCCTACAGGGTTGGGACGTCGTTTCCTATAAGCAGTATGTCATCGACATATAAAACGAGAAAGCCAACTACACTCCCACTGGCTTTGACATATACACAGGACTCATCCTCGCTTTGCAAGAAACTAAAGTCTTTGACTTTCTCATCAAAACAAATATTTCATCTACGAGACGCTTGTTTCAATCCATATATGGATTTCTCAAGCTTACACACTCTATTAGGGTGTTTTGCATCAATAAAACCCTCTGGCTGACTCATGGAAACATCTTCAGCCAACTTCCCATTAAGGAAAGCAATTTTGACATCCATCTGCCATATTTCATAATCATGAAATACTGCTATGGCTAGCATAATCCTTATAGACTTTATCTTTGCAACTGGTGAGAAGGTCTCATCATAGTCAACTCCGGGAGTTTGAGTATAGATCGGCTTCATGAATGAGGCCTACTAACGGTAAGACTAGCTTATTCTTATATATATATATATATATATATATATATATATATATATATATATATATATATATATATATATATATATATATATATTAATCTTATAATATTATAATAGTATAAAGGTTGAATTTTAAACTTGTAAAATTTTAAGGTTTAGAATTTAAATATTTCAAAATTAAACTTTTAATCAAATATTTAAATTTCAAAACTTGAGGGCAAGTTTTGAAACTTTTCAAAACATCTTTTAGATTAAATTTGAAAATTATTAATTAACCATATTATTAATATTTATCACATAATTTGACTTAATCCTTTTCTTTACAAGATAATTCAAATAAAAAATATAAATAATTAAATTTATCTTATAAAACAAGTAATTATCTTATTTTTGATAATTATATATTAGTTTGATTAAGATATAAATTACAATAACATAAAATCTGGTTTTTAAGTTTGAAAAACAACTTATGGTAATTATCTAAACCAAATTTAAGGCAAAAAATTTGAGATTCAGCATATCACTGAACTCACGTCGTGATATACATTGTGTCACATCGTGAGTCGAGTCAGAAACCCAAAAAACGATTTATTTTTCTCTGTTTCAGCTATGAACAATTAACAAGGCATCAAATACAATAGAAGAACATTCTAGGCTCTGATACCACTGATGGGTTATGAGCAAAACAACATTCTTATGGTATTCATGCAAACCCTAATGTTTGGATCTAGTTTTTCTATTTGTACATGCAACAATTGTCCAAGACTTGCAAACTCTAATCTAGCATACAACAAAAACGAAAAATAACATATAATAAACAAGTTAGGAAGTTACCTTAATTGTTGCTTGAAGGTCTTGAACTTTTGAGAACCTTAACACCTCAAATGTTGTGCCTCTAATAGATCACAGACACCAAAGCAAGTTGGAGAATAACAGGGAGATAGGGGAGGCTAAAATCGGTTCTTGAACTCTTATTAGGGTTGTGGTAGCCGAAAATGCAATCCATGGGGTCCTTTATATAGGTGAGATGATAGGGTTTTAGTCAAAACCCTAATTGGATTGCTTAGGTCTTAAGCAGTCCAAATGAACCTTCCAGAATAAGGCCTTGGACGAATTCAAAGTGGGCTTCCATCCTTGATTTCATCCATCCCTTTCTAAGGGATCCTTAGCCCAAAATTCAATTATCTTATAATTGCAATTCGAGTCCCCTGTGTTCAATTAATATCTTTTGATTACAAAACTAATTTCTTAATTAATTCTTGACCAATATTAATTAACCAATATGATTTCTCTTTTAATATATTATATTATTCATATAATATATTAATAATAAACCATAATAATCCAGTCAAGTTGCTCTGGTGAAGGCAACCCAAAAGAATCATGCTACAATCGGGTCAACTACATAGTAAATATAGTTATGGGCTTAGACACCTAATCCAACAAAAGAGTCATCCGGTGACAACAACGTGACAACAAGCTCAAATTATATTTTCATTAAATATAGACGGAATGCACCAACTTAACTACTTTTACTTGTAAAAAATGATTATAGAGTAAATTACTGAAATCGTCTCTGTGGTTTGGTCAAATTGCACGTTTGGTCCCTAATTTTTTTTTGCACTCGGATCGTCCCTGTGGTTTGATTTTGTTGCGCTTTTCGTCCCTATGGTTTGGTAAAAATTGCATGTTTGGTCCCTAACTTTATGTATGTAAGGGACGAAAAATGCAACAAAATCAAACCACAAGGACGAAAAACGCAACAAAATCAAACCATAGGAACGATCCGAGTGCAAAAAAAAAAAATTAAAGATCAAACGTACAATTTTGACCAAACCAGAAGGACGATTTCAATAATTTAATCATGATTATATTAAAAGTCTAACTTATCTACAAATTAAAATAGTTTATGTGGAAATATGCAACTCCAACAACCGTCGTCCACTTTGAGAAGGCAATAGAGGATTTATATGCCTTCAACAAATCTGCATATAAATGTCTTAATAAAATATCACCACCATTAACGAGGAATCATTTTATAGGTAACGCCTTCAATTGTTTTAATCAAGTCATTATATAGGTAACGCCTTCAACTATATTAATCATTTGTGCTATATAATATTCAAAATTATGATTATGTGCATGTGTAAAATAGGTCGGGCCTAATGTTATATTTTTCTTAATACCATGCACGTGTGAGATATTTAATGCAAAATTTATAGACTATAGAAAAACGACCATAACACATGCTTTAGAGTATTTGATTTGTGTGGAATACACTAGTTTTAATCCTATTTTTTAATATAAAGGGATTTTCTTAATTCTAATTTTTAATATAAAAGGATTTTCTAATATATGCCGTGAGGGTACATATAAGAAGCATTAAATATCACAAATATTACCATACTTAAATGTAAAATTCATTTATTATAAGGAATATTGTCATAATTAAATGTGAAATACATTAATAGTTTCCATAATAAATGAATTTCATATTTAATTATGGTAATATTTATGATATTTAATGTTTTTTATATGTGCCCTTATGACACATATTAGAAAATCCCTAATAGAAAAGGATTTTCTAATATGTGTCGTAAGGGCACATATGGGCACATATAAGAAGCATTAAATATCACAAATATTACCATACTTAAATGTAAAATTCATTTATTATAAGAAATATTGTCATAATTAAATGTGAAATATATCAATAGTTTCCATAATAAATGAATTTCATATTTAATTATGGTAATATTTATGATATTTAATGCTTCTTATATGCGTCCTTATGGCACATATTAGAAAATCTCTAATAGAAAGGGATTTTCTAATATGTGTCCTAAGGGCACATATAAGAAGCATTAAATATCACAAATATTACCATACTTAAATGTAAAATTCATTTATTAGAAGAAATATTATCATAATTAAATGTGAAATACATTAATCGTTCAGTTAGAAAGTCCTTCCCTCTCTGCTCATCCTTCCCGGTTCCTAGCTTAGCTCTCACTATTGAAGCTCGTACGCAATGAGCCTCTCACGTTTCACTGAGATTGCTGCTTAGTCCTTCTCAAAAGCCTAATTTGTTCGCATATGAATAGTCAGCCGATAAAAGTAGAATTCTTTCGCCTATAGGTAGCCAAAATCCCGGAAAAAATGAACTTGATGATGTTCTTCTCCCCTCATGGTCTCTATCTATAGATTCTAGATGGCGGAGACCATCTAGCTATTCATTAAGAAATGCCTGAAATGCTTGCTTTAAGTCACGTACGAAAACCCCACATGCACCTTTCACCCCTCGAAAATACCCTGATAATGAAAGTCAGCGCCCTTCGAATGGACAATGGGGGAAGATTTGTCTTCCATGGTAGCTAGGTAGCCCCGCATGAAGGTGACTCGCCCCCGATTGTAGGAAGCCCACTCTATAGTCTGACATGCTTTCCGTATCTAAGGTAAGGGGAATAATGCTAATCTATGTGCCAAGGAAGGTAGGCCTTTAAGGAGAAGTAATTCATCCGGTAGGTACTACTAACTAGAAGAGATTGAGAAAAAGGGATTTTATCTCCCTAAGGTCGAGTCTCTTTCCTATCCTTTTTAGTCTGTTTTCGTTTCCTCCATCTTTGGAATTGAATCAATAGTAGCAGAAGGAGGCAAGTAACTGATTAAGGAAAGACATGAGTTTCATTTTCCAAGTAATTTATGAAAAAAAAGTTCTTATTAGCTTTCACCCTTTCTCTGCTTCAAAAGGAGCCGAATTTCAAGAACTTAAGACTTTTTAGATGGCCCTAAAGAAAGAAGTACAGGAGCTGAAGTCGATTCGCCAACATAGAAGCGGGGTCGGACATGAATACGATTTGCGGACATGAAACATAATAAATGCAGATGCCAAGAAGTGGGCAAGGAACTTCCATAGGGACTTGTAGTATTTACTTCCTTTGGAGGTTGGGATAATAAGGGCTTCAGTTGTTGAAGAAAATGTCCCGATGAACCTTTATTCGCACTTTATGTTGCTAACCCGTGGCGGACAGAGCTAGCAGGTGCGGTAAAGGTACCTCCACATTTCGAACCTCGGGAGAGAAGGACGTTGATCGAGCTTTTACATGCCTAGTCCCAGTTTCGGTTAAAGACCCAGAACGGGCTACAGATCTATACTAATGAAGTTTTTATGTGAGAAAGTCAAGCCAACAAGTCCTTTTCTCATTCTGGTGCTTGTAAGATAAGACCAGTAGATGAATTGGGAAAGAGGGCCTATGCCCAGTTAAAGTGAAAGGTTGTAGTGAGAGCGACGAGGTTTACTTTCTCTTTGGTTCACCTACTAAATAGATAAGTCATTTCTGCTCGACTATAGCCATCGGGATGGGGATGAGGCAGAAACACTTGTCGCACGTGATAATGCCACATTAGATAGAACAGTTCCCTATCAATGGAAGCATTCGATGAAGAAGTTAAGTAAATGTTACTTAAGAAGCACAAACACCCTTTTTTATTCACTAAGGATGAGATGGTGTAGGATCGGGTTGATGATGACACTGGGGAAGCCCAGTCAACCAATAGGGGGAAAAAAATTCCATTCACTTGTTTAACTGCTAAGAATAATTTTATCTTTCGACTGGGAAATGCTTACCTTTGGTGCTTTCTATTTTTCTATATAAGGTAGTAATCTCGTAGAGGCAAGGGCGAATCAAGTTAGCATCCCTCCATTCATGCCATGTCTTGTCAGCTAGGCTAGTTAGCTAATTCATTCCAAGAAAATAGATTATGCGATGATGCGCGTAATAGATATCTTATTAGGTTATTAAAAAGTCATTTCTAGAGGAATGGGCCATGGAAGACTAAGAGAATAGAACCTGAAATGAAAGGTCAGATAGTGAAAGATGAACAAGAAGCCACAACTCGAAGGCTAATTCATGCTTTGCCAATGAGTGATGTTATTTTACTTAATATCCCAAGTTAGGAATAAGATCACAGCTTATCCCGCCACAAAGCGATTAAAATATTTTTTCCATAGGCGCTAACTCTTACTTAAACAGCTTCGCTTCCTTCCCCATATGCATGAGATGAAGGAAAGCGAGGGCGAAAGGAAGGCTTTGACTAACTCCTTCTAGGGTGTAATTCCAAGCTCTCGTATGGCTATGAGACTCACAATTAGGCGTCGCACCTTAGTAATCTTTCAGGAAAGTCAGGACTATTTATTGCCGCATCAAGGAAAAATGAAATATTTTCTGTTAATGCTCTTTATTCCCATATTTTTTGAATCCAAGAAGGAGTTCGATATCCGTCTAAAAAAATAGAAGAGAGAAAGTCTAATTCCACATCTATTAGGGGAACTAAGTATATGGTGTAAGTCCTTGTTGTGTTAGCTAGGCCACCTACCTGAAGCGTTGAAGATAGAAAATTATGGTTGCTTGTTGATTGATTCGGTGTATCGAGTGATAGAGATACCTTACGAGGGTTTAAGGAAAGAAGTTCGTTCAGGATATTAAACTTTTTTCAATCGGGTTGTGGACCTATAAACATTGAGATTAATGAGACTCGGGAATGAGGTCATCCCCTGTTCGTTGTTTTTCCTGAGAGAAAGATGGTCTCGAAGCACACTCTGGTTCGCGGCAATCCCTTCACTCCAGTAATCCATACCCGGACGTCCGCGATGGCGTAAGCACGTCACAAGTCTGCTCACCGGTTATTGCATTAAGCACCAGTAATTCACCAAAAGCAAGAGGCTCCTAAAAATTTTAGAGTCAGATTCACGTGCAGCCTTGATCTTATTATATGATATACCAAAAAATTTTCTATTCGATGGACCATGAGGAACAATCGAAAAAAGCTCGACCAGTGCGATATCTCTTTGAATCCTGAATATGGTGATACCCCCGATTGTACCAATCTACATATGTCTATCCCCGTTACTAGTTATTGTCATTTGGATTCCTTTACTTTATTTGTCCGATGAGAAATGCGAAACGAAAGAAGGATCCTCCTGCTGGGAAATTAGATCCTACTCTTTGTCCACAGAAAATGGAGATAGGATTGATGTCTTTTTTGAATCCAGCGGCGGGACTGACGGGGCTTAAACCCGCAACTTCCGCCTTGACAGGGCGGTGCTCTGACCGATTGAACTACAATCCCAGGTTGGAACCTTAACCTCTTACGGTTGTCGAGAGATCTCAATCTACTACATCTACTCTAAAGGCAATGCAAAGAGTTCACGCCGAATCGATTGGTGGTATATTTTAGCAAACAGATATCGAGCACAGGGAACGACAATTTAGCTAATTACTAATATTATCTAAAAAACAAGCAATAAAAGAAAGGGTTTTCTCTAGTTTTGCAAAATTAGAAACTTAAGTACTTAACTAATACTCAACTAAGCAACTAACAGCTAATCAAACGAAAATCAACTAAATTCAATAATGGAAAAAGACTTTTGTTTAGGTTTTGAATCATTTATTCTTATGGTTGATTTTATGACAAGTGCAATGGATTAATTGATATTGGCTACCGATTAGTGTGATTAGTTTCACGTTCGCTATTACTAATCCTTAGAAAACAGATTAATTTAAACAGTAGCCAAGTGATTAAACTAACAGATTTCCTAGTTTATTGATCCGGGTTAAGTAAGACTTGTAGTAGCTAATCATATTGCTAATTCAATTAACCTCTTGTTGATGGTTCGTCACACAAGCGCACACATTAATTTACCTATTTTCTAATTAACCCTAGTTTCACGTTCGCTATTCCTAGGCATATAACAATGTTTTCACACAAATCATATGAGATTAGCAATTAAGAGATGTTCATGCAACTTAATATGTTGGTTAATTAACAAAAAATAGTTGTAATTAACACAAAAGGTTCTTTAACAAGCTTAACAAAACAAAATTACCAAATTAAAATAATCCAATCATAAAATCAAACCATATTCATAAAGTCATCTATCCTAAACAGAAGTTACGAGTTTTTAGCTCATAATTAAAGTTGAAAACAACTCAAAAACTAAATCAATTGATGCAAACATAGTTTAAACAAAATATTAAGTAAAGAGTACACTTGAATTGCTTAGATCTCCCCAAAATCAAATGCTTAGACTCGATCTTCAAGCTCCAGAGCTCCAGCAGCAACTTAAATCACAAATTAACCTTCAAGGGTTCCAGAGAGAAGTTCCAAATTCGTGAATTAAAGCTCTTTATATAGTTTCTGAAAACAGGGGCTACTCGTCGAGTCCATAGACCGACTCAGTAAGTCCCCCACTTAAAATTTGTATGCGTTAAAGAATCTTATTTGTTCACGGATCTTCGAACCTACTCGGCGAGTAGGCACCCAACTCGCCGAGTTCTTCAGGGTTTTTTCTTTCTTTTTTTCTTTCTTCAATTCTCGAGCTTCCTATCGCTTTTTCTGCTTCCTTTTGCTTCTGAGCTCATCTATTAGGCTACAAATACATTTTAAACATATTTAAGTACCTTTTGTTCATAATTTGCAATAAAATAGCTAAAAAGTATTGAGATTTAACACAAAATATATAACTAATTATGCACATATCAGTACATAACAAAATACCTTATCAGAAGGATGTGTAATGTTCATGATGTAATTGAAAAATATGGTGGTCTCCTTACACCATGTCGCAAAGTTGCTTGAATAGGTAAAGAGTGATATCCAACAATTAAGGTGTATCTTCAATGGAAATGATAAATATCAATTCCTTAGGCTATGAAATGACATGTTTGTTGTAAGTATTAAGGAAAAATGTTGACTTGGTAGTAAATGGGAAGTAACGTGTATGTCATGCAAACATGTTATTTTGTTTCGGAACTAGCTTGACTCATTCCACCCGGGGTGAACGAGAACTAGTTCATCACCAACATGCTTAACTCCTAGGACTTCTGGGATTTAATACTCTTACTCTTTTTGACCAAAAGTGTTGGATTAGTGTCTAAGTCCATAACTATTTTGGTATGTACTTGACCCGATTCAGAGCATGGTCCTTTTGGGTTGCCTTAACCATAGCAATATGTAGGATGATTTAAGGAGAGAAAGGTTTAAATATGATTTATTAATATATTATGAGAATAATATATTAAAGGAGAAATCATATTGTTTAATTAATATTAGTCAATAATTAATTGATAATTAATTTTTGTGGCTAAAAGTGATTAATTAAATTCAGGGGATTGGACTGCAATTATTGGATAATTGAGTTATTGGGCTAAGGAATACTAAAGGAATAAGGGGTGAACGAAATTATGATGGAAGCCCATCATATTTTCGTCCATAGCCTTATCCAGAAGGTTCCATGGGCTGCTTAGAGTTTAAGCTGTCCATTAGGGTTTTGACTGAAAGCCTAGCAGCCCACACAAGTATATAAAGGACCCCTTAGGCTCCAAAAACGTGGACAACTAATTCTCTAGGATTTCTAGTCGTTTTTGGGCAGCCTCCTTTCTTCTCCTCTTCATCCAAGTTGCATAAGGTGTTTGTGACTCCATTAGAGGTGCAACACTTGAGGCACTAAGCTTTTGAAGCCAATTCAAGAAGGGAATTGATTGTTATTGATATATAACAATCAAAGGTAATTCTATAAACCCTAATTCAGTTTATAATATGTTAGATCTAAGTTTATTAGTCTTGGATTCATTGCATGTACAATAGAGAAACCTAGATCCAAGCATTAGGGTTTGTATGAGCACATAGGATTGTTCTTATGCCTAAAACCCATCAGTGGTATCAGAGCCTTGATTGGTTTCAGTTGTATGTGATGCTTTACTGCTTTATTTGCTGAAAAATCGATTTTTGGCCTCTGCCCGACCTGACTCGGCGAGTCAGTGGATGAACTCGGCGAGTCTGTCCCTGACTCGGCGAGTCCAGGGGTCAGACAGAGGGAATTCCGGGTTTTTTGCTGCTGTTTTGACTTGGATTTGATACCTAATTCGTTTTATGAAGTTAAAATCCGATTTTTATCTTAAATTAGTGATTATCCTTGCCAAAACAATAGATAATTTTAAATCTTTTAAATAATAGTTTGTTTATATGATAAATATGGATTATTTCAAATTATTTGGTAATTATTTAATGACTAAAATAAGATTAGGTCAAATATAGATAATTATGAAATTAATTGTTTAATTTATGTTATTTGTTATTTGATCCCTTATGTTTTGAAAAGTTTCAAATACTTGCCCTCAAGTTTTGGAATTTAAATTTTGATTAAAAAGTTTAATTTTTAAATATTTAAATTCTAAACCCTAATGTTTTGAAATGTTTCAAAACTTGCCCTCAAGTTTTTTGGAATTTAAAAGTTAATTAAAAGTTTAATTTTGAAATGTTAAATTCTAAAACCCTAGTATTTTGAAAAGTTCAAATCACACCCTTATGGTTTTGTTAATTAATTAAAGTGTATAATTAAAGTGATTTAATAAACCCATAAAGTTTTTGGTTTACATTTAATTAAATTAAAAGTATAATTTACTAAGTTAAACCACCTAGTATTTTAAAAGTGTAAAATACACCTTATACTATATATAACATTAAAAGTCTAATATTATATATATGAGTAAACAGTTAGTCTTACCGTTAGTAGGCCTCATTCACGAAGCTAGTCTATAAGGGGTGTTTAAGGAAATTGCCTATAAAATGGTGATTGAATGGGTATCCACTCTTACCCACCGCACTCTTGACTAGTGGAGGGTCGTTAGCCGAACGGGTAGGATAGGACAGAAACCTTCCATTATAAGTATAATGAAGTACAAAGTAACTAAATGCTTTTACAAATTCCCAAATCATAGTTACTTTAGGAAAAATGTGAAATTGTATGCTAACCCATGGAATTACACTTCGTACCCTTGTCAAACGTTAGTGGAGCGTGTGTGGTTAACCGGCACACTAATTTGGGGATGACATTGGTGGCGAAGGGTGGCTCGATGCTTATCATAGATCAATGGAGAGTGTGTGGCTAACCGGCACATTGATTAGGTGATAGTAGCATTGGGCGCACCACGTGATTCGTATGGTTATTCACACCTTGTTTGTGATCCTCGGCATCCCAGTCACAAATAGTAGGGCATAATCGAGATTAAACATGCCATTGAAAAGTTCAATGAATCTCAAAAGATCTAGGAGTTTCAATTCATTTAAAACTTAAACTTCCTTTCGTTTTTCATGGTGGAAATTGGTAAATCGTCATTTACCTACCTTCAAATATTTTGCAACTAGATTACGGCATCCCTTTTCTAGATTGTAGAATATTGTGTTGGATCCTAGCCTTAATAACTCATTTGGGTGTTTTATTAAGGACTCAATCAACTTAACTTGAATTTTCTCCCGTTTTGTAGATGTCTAACTTTAACCGTGGTATTCCCGAATCCCAAGGAAAAAGTGTTCCAAATGAAAGTGAAAGCTTGAGTCAAAGTGAAGGATTACTGTGGACCAGCTTGATTTCACTTCCTCCTCTTGCTCCCGTTGTTCTCCCTAGCCCTAATGATCGAAGACTTGAAAGGTTCAAGATCACCGAATCCCTGTTGGAAATGGAACATCAAGATGGCAAACCCGTGTGTGCTCACATCCTAGGGATGAAATCACACATTGATAGGTTGATTATGTTGGGTGCGTCTATCTCAAATAAGTTGGCTGTGGACTGGATTCTTCAGTCACTCCCTGAATCATATGATAAGTTCATTAGAGAGTATAATATGATGAAACTTGACGCAACCCTCATTGACTTGACGTATATGCTTATTGCTGCCGAATCAGAAATGATTTGGCGAAGTAAGGGAGCATATTTGTCTGATAACTCAACCAACCATGCTTCCATGGACACCACCTGTTCCTGCTGCCAAGGAAAGGGACAATGGATACGAAGCTGCCCAAAGGACCTGAAGAATCTAAGAGATAGGAGAGTCAATAAGTATGGCTCTACTTCAGGTATAAAATCCACTATCTAACTCCATTTAAATTCCTATTCTTTATTCACAATGTGATAAGATTACATTTGCATGTTTTTGCAGGTTTAGAGAAAAGAGAGGAAGTTTGATGGAAGAGCAAGATGAGTCTGATCACGAAGAAATGGATTTCGATCGCATAAATTCGAAGATCAGATTTTGAGCTTAGGAAGTTATGATAGATTTGTTAGGAGTATATGATTACATAGTTTTTCATTTGAATTTTGCATTGTAAGGACATGTTTTCCGCTGTTTTTATGAATAAAATAAATTTTGGTTTCTTATTTGTTTATCCTTGCAATGAAATATATGAAAAATTGATGCTTGTGTGCATCTATTATTAGCAAAATGGATTTGATTCTTAATTATGTTATTTGTGGAAATGTCAAAGGTTTACCAAATAGGGAGAGTTTCTCATCGCCCAAGTTTCAATTGGACAGAAACTTGGAATCATGCAATGTGTATTGTATGATGAATGAAAAAATTTCACATTTGGGAAACTTAGACTAATTCTTTGGCAAATTGTCAATTAAAGGACAAGGAGATCAAGTACACAAGGTTGTGTGTTGATCAAGTCCACCACAAGAGTGACAAAGACATTCTTCATGATTTACTAAGGTTTAGTAAATATGGTTATACTTATAAGATTAAGTGTAATTCTGAGTTGATTGAAAAAGTTTCAATGAATAGTAGAACGAATAAAGCATAATCAAGTAGGCAGAAAGATAAAAGTTTCTTTATTCTAAGAAGAAGGGAGAGTAGCTTTTATTGTGTTTTATGATAAGTCTTTATGATTGAGACCCATGTCTCAATAGATCCTCTAAGTGAGTCTTAGTGCAATTGCATGTCTAAGAAGAGGAATCGAGTATTGTAGAAATGGTTAAATCAATAAGTCAATCATACTTCGTTCCAATATCAAGTCTTGGAGTCAAGATTGTGACAAAAGTAGGTTTATAACACTCATCAAATGTGGAACTTGAAAAATTTTCTTATTCTTTCACATTTGAAATTGGTAAGTTGTGCTGTCTTGGATAAGACAAAGACCAACTAGGACCAATTATGTGAAGTGTTTTGTCTTGATAAGAACTACACTAACTCTTGAATATTTGCTTTGTCAAGAAATGTTTCTTGACAAGAGAATCTTATATGTCAAAGATTCAGTGGGAGTCTTAATGGTCTTGAAAGGTTTCAAGAACAAATCAAGAATAAACCTTATCGATCATCATTAGCACACGACTTGTGGTTTACAACCTATCATGCTGACTTTATTTTGTTTCTGTGCCATTCCAATTGAGTTAATTGCGTATGTGAGTTCTATGAGTTCTCATTTGAATGCATACTAGAGCCTTAGTCGATGGAAAGTACATTGATATGTAAGGACAAGTTACTAAACTACTTGGAAGACATGGTGGGCACTCGTGTTACCATAGGGCAAGAAATCAAGATTAAGAAAGTTCAGTCCATATGATTTTAGATTTGTCGCAGACCTTGGTTTTGGCAAATTCACATGGATTGGAACTCATACACCATAAAATATAAGTGTCATAAGATTCCCTCCTTCATGAGAATGACTGTGAGAAAATGCCTTCACTAAGAGAGATTTTAAGAAGATAGCGATTGTGAAAATTGTATTCTCAAAATTCGATTATGGTTACGGCATCCCTTTCCATAGTTCGAATTATGAGATTTGGCAATTTAGTTTGAACATTTGGAACTTATTTCTAAATTGTTTAAACACACATATGAGCTATCTAAGGCAAAGGTGTATAAGTTTTAGAAGCTTAGATAAAGGCTTATCGAAGCATTTGGTATTGGAAATATGAATTTCAGAAATTCAATAGGCATTGTTTTCTGGAAGTTCATTCGTTTTCTGAATACATGTCAAAGCTAGTGGGAGCATAAGTGTTATGCTTGTATGATTATTATGGCGAGTATTGCAAGTTAGCAATATTAATTATAGAAAAACAAAGATTCAATTTGCAAAGTTGCATGGGTTGAAAAGTTGTTTTAATATAATTAAGGGAGAGAATATTATACTTCGTTTCAAAATCTAAATCTTAGATTGAGAAATTTTAATACTTTTTCAGTCAAAGGATACATTGTGTGTTCTTAAAATTCGATTATGATTACGGCATCCCTCTTCATAGTTCGAATTGTGAGAACATGACACATAAAATATTATGGCAAAAGATTGGTAAAGTATCATATCTTTATGTAAGACATTATGCATTGTGTCCCATACGCTTCGGGTATAGGATCGATTGCAAATGTTATAATATTTGACCATTCTAAAATTTTCTAAATGTCTAGCGCATTAAGAGGGAAAAAGGACTAGAATTGGTTTTGACTAAAATAATTAAACAACTATCAAAGGACGATCCAAAGTTCGTTGAGGATTGGTCGCTTGTGAGTAGTTGGAAGTATGGTATTGGATGGACCATATCAACATTATTATGAATAGATAAGATTCTATTAAGAATGAGTTGTCATATGGCAAATGTGGAAATGTTTCCATATTGGGAGTTGGATATTAAGAATCTATGTCTAGATTAGAAACTTTTATGCAAGAAGGATGTTCAAAGGAATGTACTTTGAATGTGAGACTTCACGTCTATAGAATTGTCTTGTAACAATTTCTAAGTAAGTACTTTGTAATCTCATTAGCCAAGTCTTGGTGACTTTTGTGCTATGACTTTACGAAAGGATCGTTGCGTAAAATGTTAGAATCTAGCATATTCTAGTAGTGGAAGAACCTTGTGTTCTTACACTAATAATGGGGATTGAGGAATTGTGAAATGAGAATCATTGGAAAAGTTTTCAATTGTTCTATTTCACAAAGCATGGACCATAGGAAACAAAGTGTGCATGCTTAGAGCAGGGGACAATTGTCGTTGTAATCCAAGTAATAAGTTGATTATCCGAAACATTAAATGATAAATAATAAGTAATCAATATGGTGGATAAATAGAAGTGTTTTATTTACTCTCACAAGTTTGGGGCCATATAGGATTAAGTATTATTGTTATGTTTCAGTTTGCATGTTTTGACTTCCAGAATAACTAGGTTATTCAAACATCCACAGTCGGTCATACGTTGGGAGTAGGTATGAATAAAGACTGTCATGAATCTGTCTGTCTAGATTGTCTGAAGTGTTTAGACATGGCACAAGTTTGCTGCAGAGTTCATGAGTGCTTTGATAATATTAGAGTATTGGATTAAACCCACGCTAACTTGGATCACTTCATGGATTTATCACGAGTGATTAGTGAGACGATAATATTGTATATTCTTGAAACCGAGACGTGTGAGTTGTTATTTGTTGGTCGGTTACACATTGATAATAAGTAAATGCACCAGTAACTTGGTGTTATAAAACTTATTGTTGTGTGTGATTCGATCAGTAAATGCAAGCGAGCATATGAGTCGAAGTTTATCCATTCCTTTTACCCAAAGTAGGATAAAAGCGATATATGTGGGCCTCTCGATGATTTAATGATGACACCTAAGCGCTTGGCCAAGCCGGGACTAAGTTGATGTGTTCAATTGTAGTCTGTTGTCAGTCGTCATAAATCGGAAGTCGGGAAACAGTATAGAGAGAATGATTGAAATTCATGTCTTATGTCTATACGATATCTTGAGAATGGAGGAATATATAATCCCTTATCTAGAGGACACGCTATCTGATAAGATCAGAGTTGACAGCGGCTTTTGAAAGCTACGATTGCTGATCAGGTTCTGAAGTCATACGGAAAATAGTTATTAGACTTATCCAAGTGGGAGACTGTTGGATTAGTGTCTAAGTCCATAACTATTTTGGTATGTACTTGACCCGATTATGAGCATGGTCCTTTTGGGTTGCCTTCGCCATAGCAATATGTAGGATGATTTAAGGAGAGAAAGGTTTAAATATGATTTATTAATATATTATGAGAATAATATATTAAAGGAGAAATCATATTGTTTAATTAATATTAGTCAAGAATTAATTGATAATTAATTTTTGTGGCTAAAAGTGATTAATTAAATTCAGGGGACTGGACTGCAATTATTGGATAATTGAGTTATTGGGCTAAGGAATACTAAAGGAATAAGGGGTGAACGAAATTATGATGGAAGCCCATCATATTTTCGTCCATAGCCTTATCCAGAAGGTTCCATGGGCTGCTTAGAGTTTAAGCTGTCCATTAGGGTTTTGACTGAAAGCCTAGCAGCCCACACAAGTATATAAAGGACCCCTTAGGCTCCAAAAACGTGGACAACAAATTCTCTAGGATTTCTAGTCGTTTTTGGGCAGCCTCCTTTCTTCTCCTCTTCATCCAAGTTGCATAAGGTGTTTGTGACTCCATTAGAGGTTTAACACTTGAGGCACTAAGCTTTTGAAGCCAATTCAAGAAGGGAATTGATTGTTATTGATATATAACAATCAAAGGTAATTCTATAAACCCTAATTCAGTTTATAATATGTTAGATCTAAGTTTATTAGTCTTGGATTCATTGCATGTACAATAGAGAAACCTAGATCCAAGCATTAGGGTTTGTATGAGCACATAGGATTGTTCTTATGCCTAAAACCCATCAAAAAGATGGTGAAGAGAGGAGCTAGATAGAAGCAGTTTTTAATGAGGAGAGGGAAATATTGCCATTAGTTAAGTCAATTTTTGTTTGGTCATAAGTTGGTTAAAGAAAAGTAATTAGTTCAGTTTTAGGCATACACTAATAGTTGGTTACAATTCAAAAGAAAGAGAGATTCAAGCCAATCGACCGACTAAGAGGACTATTCAAATTTTAAAGTAGATGTTCATGCTCATATAAGTGCAAAATGACTTGGGACTTGATTAAGCATGGGTAACAAATTCAAAAAATGGAGTATTAAGTACATTTATGTTATTGATTATGTACTTGAAGGGATATGTATAAGCTGAAAGTTGACCCCGTCAATGGCATATATATATATATATATATATATATATATGTGTGTGTGTGTGTGTGTGTGGTTAAATTCACACCACCAAAACATCATAACATGTTGGGACATATACATATTATATCATTGTTACATTTTGTTTGTAATTACAACTAACTATATGGTATTATAGGTAGGAATTCTTATGTAACACCCGAAACCTAAAAGATCTATTGTGGAATAAATCTCCTTTTCTAAGGACCAACTTGTCAAGTTGATGATGGGCAACTCGACGTGTTAGAGGCTTTTGGGTCACACGTTTTTATGGAGCAACTCGGAGAGTTGGTAAAGGAAACTCGACGAGTTGGATGCTGATTGAGAAACCCTAATTTTAGGGTTTTGCACCCTATTTAAACACCTTAAGTCCTAGGTGTTGGCCTCATTCCTAGCCTCCATAGCCCCTAAACCTAATCTCGTAACCCTAGAGCCTCCTTGAGTGTTATGAGCTTATTGTGGGTGTGTTTTGGTGTGTTTGAAGCTCATTGAAGGAAGATAAGCTTGGTGTAAGGTGGTGGTTCAAGTAAGAGCTTTTAGATCTTGATTCCCTGCTCCATTTCCAGTACATTTTGAGTATAAAGTTATAACCTTGCTTAATATTTGCTTAGATCTCTTCTTGGGTTGGATTGTATGTTTTTAGCCATGGGTTGGGTGGTTGATGGGGAAGTAGAAGTCCAAACTGTGTATTTTTTTCATATCTATGATCTTCATGAGCTCTTTTGGCATAAAGTGCCAACTTTATGGGTTTAAGGGTTTCATGTATCCATTAAGTCTTTCATTTAGCCCTTTATGATCTTTTGAGCTCCTTCTATTCATGCTTAAGTGTAAAGATGGAAACTTTATGTGGCCATCTAGCCTTATGGGGACATATCTGTATTTTGGGGTATTATCTTTGATGATTAAGTGCTTAATTGTTAATCCCTCGCTCTTTTGAGTCTAGGGTTTGGGTTTGGACCCCTTGAGGTGGTTCCTAGGGGTAAAGTTGGAAACATTATCCTTCTTGATCTCATATTGGTCGAAATCTGAGTTGTGGAGTCCTTGGAGTCGATAATGTTGACTTAATGTATTTAGATGTGGTTTTCTGGCGAACTCGGCGAGTTTATGGATAAACTCGGCGACTTGGATTGGATTTTCCCAACTTCGCAAATTGTTAGATGAACTCGATGAGTTGAAGGATAAACTCGGCAAGTTGGGTTAACTCACGCTATTGACTATAACTTTTGACCTTAGCCTTTGACCAAGTTATTTTAAGGGGGTATTTGAAGTAATCAGATTTGTAATCAAGAAAATTATGGGCTTTGGCTAAGACCCATATGGGGTTGGGACCAATTTGGAAAATTAGGCCATTAGTGGGCCTTTGTGGATCTTTTGGTTTTGGGCATCAGTTTAGGTTAGAGACTTGAACTTAATGGGTTAAGTTGAAAAAGATGCACATTTGGTCCCTTTGATACTTAAAAGACTATATCTTGGTCGTTTGGACCATTCTAATGGATAAAGTTGGAAACTTTATCCATTATTGAGTTATTATGAACCATAAAAATGTGATATTGGTCCCTTTATCCCTTCCATGCAAGAGTTAAGATGTCTTAATGGATAAATAAGTTAGGGTTTTAGATTTTAGACCTTTTTCTAGCCACGGAAAGTCATAAAAGGTGGAAACTTTATAACTTAAGTCGATGTTTTGAGTCTAGATCTGAGCTCTGGACAAAATGCCTTAAAGGATAAAGTGCTTAATGGGAATATTGGAACCAACTCGTGTACGCGGGGGAGTACTTGGGAGTACGCTTAGCGTACTAGGCTGAGATCGTGTACGTTAAGCATAAGTTGAGTACGTTGGGCGTACTCAGCTGTCATAGGCTTTGACTTTTGTTGACTTCCTTTGACCAGTTTGACTCTTGGTCAAGATTAAAGTAGAATTGAGCATTTAGCCAAGGAATTGTTTCGATTGGCTTTAGGAAGCTTGGGTTGGGATGTTTTATTGTTGAGGTAGTTGTTGGGCTTTTGTTGAATAACTCAGGTGAGCTTCCTCACTATGTTTGTGGGTCGAAGACACTAATGCCGACCCACTGGATTATGTTGTAGGATAGTAGTGTTCTTTTTGACATTTACTGATATGCTTATATGTACTTGTTGTCTTTGTGATTCACACTTATATGCCTATATGCTTATGTATTTGGGTTGATACTGACCTGACATAACTACTTGTTGTTATATGGGGTTGATACGGACCTGACACAACTATTTGTTGTCATACGGGGGTAATACGGACCCGACACAATTATTTGTTGTCATACGGGGGTTGATATGGACATGAAACAACCATGTGTTGTTATATGTATATATGTTGTATGTGGTACTTTGGGAAACTCACTAAGCTTTGTGCTTACGGTTTATGTTTACGGTTTTAGGTACTTCCAATTCGGAAGGAAAGAGTCCGTCAAGACTATACAACATCCCCCAGAGTTTATTCCACATTGATACTTTTTACTCTGGTGTTTACTATTTTTGTCACACTTTTGAACCGGGACGGCGGAAACGTCCGGGGGCAGGTGACTTCATCTTGTAATATCATCACAGTGTATATAAATGAATCAAAGACAACATCATCACCATACATAAAATATACCAACCATCATAGTTTTACATCACTGTATTTATTTATAACAATACATCCAAAACATCAAGTATGGTGAGAAACAAAAACACCTCAAAAATCTTCATTCCTTATCGACCAACCTGTTTTAACGTGTTCCTGAGAATACAAGTCATTTTGAAAAGCGTCAACATATAAAAATGTCGGTGAGTTCATAAGCATGTTTGTATGAAAAGTTTTGTAGCAGTTTGTAAACACCGGAAAATATGATATTTTCTGTAAAAGTAATTTGAGAGTTTTGTTTCAAATCTTGTATTAATGCATGTGTGATTTTGTTTGATGGTGTATAAAGAAAGTTTCCCAGAAAATCTTATATTTTCTGTATAATGAAAAAATGTGGTCTTAACCCTAAGACCTAAGTGGTGAAAGTTTAAACGTGAATAGTAACTGTATAGTTCGTACTTTGTATCATGAGTATAGTATGTGCATTTCGTAAATTTATTTGTTTGTTATTTACTATGTGAGTCACTATAACCATACTTGATATGACTGATATGCATGTCATGAAGTTCTTCAGGCGTCGGTTACGATAAGACATTTGTCACCTTAGACTGGCATGTCTAGTTGTAGCGAACAACTTAGGTGTGGGGTGTCATCCCCGTATAGATCTATACATAAATTCTTGCTCTCCCTCCAGGAGACTCTGGTTATAACTACAAAGCTTACGGTGTACTCTAGGTAGGTACGAATGAAGGTGTGTCTCACAAGATCCTTAACAAAATTTACGCGAATGGTGTATCCCATTATTTAACATTATAAATAATGTTGCAAATGTGAATTTTGACTACAAACTAATAGTGATAAAAATATAATTGTTTTTATATAAAGTGTCAAAATATTTGTTGTTATCATGAATAACTTTCAGTTATCCCAAAGTATCGGGAATAATTCGAGTGTATTAGTATTCTCACTAGAGGCCCGATTATTCTAGTATTTGTCATAAAAGGCTCAATTTGAATGTCATTATCACACATGGCCCAATAGGAATGTCAATGTGCTTATAAGGCCCAATTAGAGTAAAAATACCATGTATGGCCCAATAAGTATGTAAATGGGCTTATAAGGCACCATTTAGAGTAAACATGTCGTAACGAGTCTATTTGTTATCAAATAATCATTTTAGTTTAAATAGTACCAAAAATGACATAAAAGGGCTCAAATTTATTAAAAACTGTGGCAGCACCATGCAAGTCTTTGTTCCTCTTAGAAGCACCATCCTTATTTTTTAGATTTGAGAAGAGAACTAAGAGTTCCAAACCAAAAAAAATTTGGTTTGACAAATCTTGTATGGAATAAAAAAATTATTATTTCGGGTAATTTTTTATCGAATTTAACGGATCTTTTACATATCTATATATGACCATTTTTGGCCCAACAAAACCGAAATTGACAATAAACGCCCATTTTTTGCCAAAATTGATATGTTTGGCCCATTAAAGCCAATAATTTACAACCAAGGCCCATTCTTTGTAAAAAATACATTTTACGCCCATTAAAGCCGAAAATTTACAATCAATGCCCATTTTTATTAAAAGTTACATTTTAGGCCCATTAAAGCTGAAAATTTACAACTAAGACCCATTTTTGTTAAAAATGGCATTTTAGGCCCAATAAAACCATGTTTTGTCAAATAAAACCAATTTTTACGAAAAATGGCATTTTTGGCCCATAAAACCATAAGTTATCAAATAAGGCCCATTTTTATGAAAAATTTCACTTTTGGCCCATAAAACCATGGGTTAAAATAAGGCCCATAAAACTGTGAATTGTCAATTTAAAAATATTAAAAACCAAAGATGACTCCAAAAGACCATTTTGTTTATCTTTATTGTCAAGTATGGCCCTTTTGTACTCTTTCTTTGGTTTTCTAGTAACTTTTACATGTTTAATCTTTCCAACATTATAAGAAGTTACATCAAGTAGTTTGTTTACAAATATCACAAAGACTTGGAAGATATTTCAAATTTTATGGGTGTTTAACATGTTTTCATGACATATTAACACAACATAATCATGAAAAATACACACATCCATGCATAATACAAAGATTAACCACAAAACTAGCTTTATTCTCCCTAAAAAGGTAGTAAAACTCGAAAACAAGGGGGTATGAAGCTCACCTTGAGTTTTCTTAGTTGTGAATAGGAAGAATGGAGTGGGTTTCGACCCGAGCTAGCTTTCAAAATTAAGAGAGTTCTAGTGAGTAAACACGAAATCGTGTGACTTAATGGAAAATTTCTTAGCATAAGATTGAATAAAAATAACTTGAGTGTAACGTAACTTACCAAGTTATGTTATTTGATGAAGAGTTCTTGGAAACACACACACACACACAAACTCACGAAATTTTGAGGAGGGAAGAGAGAGTTTTTGGTGTTTCTAGAGAGATAGGGAGTTGAGAGAATTTGTGATTGGAAAATGAATGAAATGAGGGGGTGGTGAGGCTTCTCGACTGAAAATAAAGAGGAGAAGGAGGGAGATTAGTGGGTATTGCTTAAGGGTTATTATTACATGCATAGATACATGTTGTGTATTATGCATGGATTTCCTTTATACAAAAATGAGGTGTCATCTATTTTAAACCAATACACTTATATATATATATATATATATATATATATATATATATATATATATATATATATATATATAAACCGAGAATAGGAGGGGAGAAATGAAAAATAAACTTTTGGGTTTGGGCTTGGGAGGTAACCGTGAACAGGTTAGCCCAATGGAATTCTTCGGCCCAATGAGGGTTAAAGGGATGAGTTTTCGGTCCAATAGGCCCAATAAAAGAGTTTTAGCCCTAAAATAATACTAAATGGAGTATTGGGCCCACTGTACCCTAAGAAAGGTATTCACGGCCCAATAAGGCCCACTAAGGGTCTTATGGCCCAAAATACTATTGCTTAATGAATTTTCAGCCCAACTCGGGCCCAATTATGTTTGTTTGGCTCAAAAGAACCAAGTTGAGGGGTTACTGGCCCATTAGGCCCAATAAGAGAATCCTAGTTCATTAAGAGATTTGAACCGGAAAGTTATGGTTAAAAACCCAAAGTTGAGTGAGCGTATTTAATTAGGTTTAGAGCTTTCATGAGGAAGTTTCGACTTGAATTTTCATTTTTGAATGAACAACTTGTATAACACCAAAGTTAGGGTTTCTAAGATACACCAGGAGTTATTTATACATGGACAAAATTTTCTAGCCCTAAAATGCTTAGTTGTGACAGTTTTTATCCTAAATGGTTTTGAGAGAAGTTGTTATATAAATTGTTGTTTTAAAAATAAAAATTTTACTTTAAAATTTTGGATCATTACAAAATTATTTTAAAATATAATCACAAGTCAACAGTGAAACTTTTCTAAACTAGAAAATGGAGTAGGAAAGATTATATACAATGAATGTAGATCAAAATAATGTAGAAACCAAAGGGTTTTTGGTCTAGCGATATCCGGTGTTGCCCTCCCTCTTTAAGATCGAGGGTTCAAATCTCGTAAGGGACATAAGCCGAGAATTAGGAGTAGAGTAGGAGTAGATTAAATTTGTTGTTCTAAAATAATAATAATAATAATAATAATAATAATAATGTAGAAAATGCTTAGGATTGACCGTATCGAAAATTGTATATTATTATATAAATAAAAAGACCAAATTATATAATTTATATTGATATAAATATTAAATTTTTCTTAATTTTTTCAAGGATGTCCTCACGTTCACGGCAAACTACTCTTTCTTGGAAAAGAAATGGCTGTGTTAATTTAATTAAATTTATTAAAAAATTAAAAATCCCCAAAGTTCCGGTCTAAAATTGAGAGTAAAATAGTAGATGCACAAGTGGACCGACTTCCACCTTTTCTCCACGTATCTCTTTCTCTCTCGTTATCTTTACAAATCACAATTCATCATTTCTCTGCGTTCTTTTGAATCAAACCCATTGACGCCAACTCACCTTTCCTGAAACCCCACATGGAGGATGCTAACGGTGAGTCTTTCATTTCTTTCGATCGCCTTTCCCTCCACATGGCTTTCCTTTTCCGTTTTGCTGTACTTTTGCTTTTGCTTTCAATGTTGTTGATCATGTAATCTCCAAGTCGATCTTCCGATCTTCATTTTATATCATTGATTGCTTCTTGTGTGGTTGGTTTTCATCTGATGATCCCCAATTTAATTTCGTATTTACCTAACAGATCCCATTTTCCCTTTGTTAGGTATCGAAATTGACAATTCATAGTTGAACAGTTTTCACAATTTTGTTTTCGTATTTAGTTTTATGTTTGCGTCAATGATCTTCTCATGGAGTAGTACTCTTACTACTTTAGACTTGACAGCTTACGAAAAAGGATAAACGTCAAAGATGGAACTAAGTCAATGATATTACTATATATTATGCATTTATAACTATATCAGTTTTTTTTAAAAAGGATCCACAATCCGATGATTGATCTTAAGATGAAACCCTCTTCAGCAATCGTACATATTCCAATTACATCAAAATCGTAATTGGGATTCTTTCATTTCAACTGGTTTCTGAATCGCTATAGTCGGATCTTTAGTTTTATAATTGAATCTGGTCTCATTGTTCTTCTTTTTACTGATTAGTTGTTGAAACTAAAGATGGAACCATCGCAGTTGCTTCTGCTTTTGCTGGACACCAGGAAGGTAAGATAAAAAAGATACAATGGTGAATGGTGAATAAAAGTGATTAATGCATTTTACTTATTAAGATTTCAATTCTGTTGATTGTTTTTGAGCAGCTGTGAAGGATAGAGATCACAAATTCTTGACAAAAGCTGTTGAAGAAGCTTACAAAGGAGTCGATTGTGGAGATGGAGGCCCTTTTGGAGCAGTTGTTGTTCGAAATGATGAAGTTGTTGTGAGTTGCCATAACATGGTTCTAAAACACACTGATCCAACTGCACATGCTGAAGTTACAGCAATAAGAGAGGTTTGATCTTGATCTTGATCTTGATTTTGATCTTGTTGCATATTGAGTATTGTATTTTGTTTATGTATTTTAATTTTTATATTTTTGTTGTATATCAGGCATGTAAAAAGCTGAATCAAATTGAGCTCTCAGACTGTGAGATATATGCCTCATGTGAGCCTTGCCCAATGTGCTTTGGTGCCATTCATCTTTCAAGAATTAAGGTTCTTTTTAAATAATGAATTTTATATATTCATTTGAAGTTTTTTTTTTTTTTTTTTTGATCTTTATTTGTTATTTGCAGAGGTTGGTTTATGGAGCTAAAGCTGAAGCAGCAATTGCAATTGGATTTGATGATTTTATTGCAGATGCATTGAGAGGTACTGGATTCTATCAGAAGGCTAATTTGGAGATTAAAAAGGCAGATGGGAATGGAGCAATGATTGCTGAACAAGTGTTTGAGAAAACCAAAGCTAAATTTGCCATGTATTAATTCATCTCAATTTGCATATTTCTAACTTTGTAATTGTTCAACAATTTGTTGCTGTTTACTACTGATGATTGAAAATGGTATAAATTCTGATGTTATAAATGATCAATTCGTCATACGTAAGTTTGTTTTTTTGAAGTGTTAGGTAGTGTTTCTTAAAATAGCTTTGAAAGTGACAGACAATACTCTTTTTGTGGATATACACTTTGTTGAGGTTTTCTGAAACTGAGAGTTTTCCAATTTGTTGAAGGTTTTTTTAAACAAGAATTTTCCTAAAATGGAGTTTTTGGAAATGAAGTGTTCCATAAACAAAACGCTTAAAAGACATACCCATGTGCAAGGTTAATTACCAATGAATACCGTATATTCATTCCATTATAAAGAAAAGAAAACCCTACTACTCTTAGTTTTACAATCAATAGATTCAAAATATCTAGTTTTCTGTGTATTCAAATGCTAAATATTTTAATTAAACTTTAAATTTTAGGCCATTCGGTATGAAGGCTTTTTCACGCATAGAAATCCAGAAATCCTGTGGATGATATATATATATATATATATATATATATATATATATATATATATATATATATATATATATATATATATATATATATATATATATATATATATATAAAAGTTCAATTGAGAAAATAAAAAAGGTTAAGAATGAGGGAATCATTTTCAGCTATTCATTTAATTAGCATATTAGCATAAAATACACGGTGGTAAATTTGTAAATATGATATATTAACCTTCAATCACAAATACCATTTCTTCTGAATCGTTTATCTATTCTTCATCAACACCATCTGTTATTCATTCATCTCGATTGTTCCTCTGTGTTCTTCATCAACATCATATGTTCTTCATCAACATCATACGTTCTACTATTTGTTCGCTATCAAAATCACATGTTCTTCATAAAAAAGACATTGGCACTTCATAAAAACATCAATTCTTCATCAAAAATCTTCGTTTATTCATCAAAATGTTGTGATTCGTCATTAAAAACATTTATTTGTACTACTAAGTGTAACTCGTGATTCAATCTTGTCTAGTTTCATTGACATCCAGCAAAATCGTTAAAATAATTCATATTTATCGATGTCACATCATTTAGTGATCACAAATCATTGAAACTTCATCAAAGGAACCTTCATAAATATCAAACAACAGGTAGCAATCGAAAGTTCATCAACATAACCATATATTTGAAGATTTTTTTAAAAATCGTTTTTCAAGTTTGAAAAACTTCGTTTTTTATACATTTTTTTTTCACAATTTTTTATATAAACTTATTGATTATTAATCGATTTTGATAGGATTTGATTTGTTTTGTAATTATTGGCTTCAATTGTGAATTTTTTACCATAGTTATATAAGTTAATTTATTTGCACGTCAATTGTTCGATGAAATGCATAAACTAAATATATCATGTAATATTCACAAGTGAATATGTCTTTATACGAGAATCAATGTATATCTTTTAAAAACACAGAGCAAGTATCTAATTGATATGTGAATAATATATAAAAATATATATTCACATGCGAATACATGTAATATTCACAAATGAATACAGGTAATATTCATAAATGAATACAGGTAATACGTCATTTTAAGGTCCTAAGTAAGTTTGTAATTCATATGTGAATAACATATAAGAATTATATCCGCATATAAACATATGTAATATTCAGAAATGAATATATATGTAATAATTAAATGTGAATATATATGTATTATTTACAAATGAATAAAACTGTCAATAAAACCGAGAACTATAAAATATATAAAATTAAAGATAAAAAACATATTTGATAAGAATATATATTTATTCACATACAACTAATCTTTTTAGGTTAATAAAATAATTATATAAGCATATATATTTTTATTAATGTTATATTCATTTGTGAATAAATGATAATTTTTTTTTTCAGAAAATTATAAAAATAGAAAAACGTCATTTTGAGGCCCTAAACAGCCTCGAATGGCCGAAAAACACCGTACATCACGACGAAGCTGTGAGTTTTGTAAATCGCACCATTTTACATCAAATATGCGAATTCCGTCCAATTCCAAGACTAAACTTCATTGCGGCAAATTGTTTTGATGATGTTACTAAATTTTCATTACTACTAGTGATGACATCATCATTATTCATATATGAATAAAGTTTAGAAATTATGACGACATATTTACTGATGATGTTATTAACTTTAATCCTACTAGTAAAAACATCGTTATTGTAATCTTTTATTTTTATTTATGTGAATAAACTGTACATGTTGATTTATTTATTTTGTGAATACAACCTTTATATATAAAAATAAATAATACACTATAAGCATTGGTTTGTGCATAATTTTTTTGTATAATGTAACAATATTATTTTACATGTAAAGTCAACATTATACTAAGACAAACAACATTGTATTGGTTAATGAATCTCATTTGCATTTGAATTTAATACGATCAAAATGAAGAATATATTAAATTGTATAACATTTACACGTGAATATAAAAATATATTGTCTTCGTCAATGATATCTTCTCAATTACGTCAACCAATCGTCAACCACCGAGATATGAACCAACCATTGATTGAAATGTTATTCTTTTATTGAGTTATAACGATGCCTGAAAAACATGTGAATACATATAAAAAAAATGTTAAAAATATATTTTTAGTTCATAATAATAGCGATTTATCACATTCTAATTATCACATGGTAAATTCATATATGAATGTATAATCATATGTGAATATTATATGATACATGTTGTTTATATTGTATATTTACATGTGATATTACATAGTATATTCACAAATGAATATTACATAGTATATTCACATATGAATATTATATAGTAGATTCATATGTGAATATTATATGATATATTTACTTGTGAATATTACACATTCTAGTCACATCTAAATATTGCATGATATATATTCATTCATGAATATTACACAGTTAATTCATATATGAATAATATATAATATATACACTTGTGCATATGATACAGGATATTCATATTTAAATATTAAACGATGCATTCACTTGTGAATATCACATAATATTTTCCCTTGTAGGTATTAGATGCTATATTCACTTATGAATATCAGATGATATATTCATATGTGAATATTACACAGTTTATTCACATATGAATATTACACAGGATATTAACATATGCATATTACAAGATATATTCACAAATATATATATATATATATATATATATATATATATAATTTTTATATGTTATTCACATATGAATAACATATAAAATTGTATATTTTTTTGTGTTTTAATAATCATATATTGATTAAGGTGCGAAAACATATTCATACGTGAATATAACGTGGTCATTTAGTTTATGCATTTCATCAAACAGTTGGAGTACATACAAGTAAACTTTCTTAAAAATGCTAAAAACATGATACTTTGACTATTTAAAACTTACAAAATAGTAGATTGATAGAGAATTATATGAAATTTTTCAAAAAAAAAATGATTTGATGTTTTTCTAACCTTAATTTCGAAGTTTTGTTTGATGATCGATGTTGAATGAATGATATGAAGTGAAATTGCTGTTGATTATTGATGATATTGATCTAATGACACCGGGAGTAAAATGGATCGTAGATGTTGAAGATATTCTCGTATTCAAGCATAGTTGAAGGTTGGATTGAAAGAACCAAAAACGATTTTTTTTATCTACTGTTGAATGATGTTGATGAACGTGTTTTTGACGAAGATGGATGATTGATTAATACTAGATGATGTTGATCAATGATATAATTGAAGAAATCTGGATGATCGTTGAACGTTGGAGAAGAAATTTGGATGATGAACGATCGAGTATAATGAATTTGAATTGTTATCAAATTATCTACAGTTACATATCTGTGTTGAAGGATATCATATCATATTTACAAGTTTATCACCGTATATTTTAAGTTAAGATGTTAATTAAATGATTGGCCGAGAATGATTCCCCCATTCTCAATCTTTTTTTTTTCTCAATTGAACCCTCCTCTATATATGTACTATCAATTAATTATCTATGTTATTTTTCCAAATTCATATTTTTAATTAATAAATATGTTTGAATGTCTGAAAAATATGTTTTTCTTAAGAATATTAAATTACAACCTTTTGTTTAAAAAAATATTACAAACCTTAAACCATTTATTCGAACAAAACATCAATTTTTTTCTAAAACTATAAAAACAAAGATAAGTAAAAACAATATTAAATAATAAGACGATGTTAAATAATAATTAATTTAATAAAAGTAAAAGAAAAATAACTATGATATCAACTAATTTATAATAGAATAATTAAAAAGAAAAAAAAATTGATCATGAGTTTGATAGGAGCTTATTTAAGAAAAAATAAGGGTTAATTTAATATCAGTCTTTTAAGTTAAACTTGAGAACAAGACGATGTAGGGATTCCATTTCAATTTAATCATTTAATTCACGGAAAATGTCTACACAAACAAAATGACAAAAAAAAATAATAGTAAAAACATGAGTATAAAAACTGATATTATAAAAAGATAACTAAAAAAACAAAATAAATTTATTAAAAAATCACTTGATTGTAGCATTCCAAAATAACAACACTTTTTGGTCTATACTTGTATTACATCTTCTACACTGACAACACTTTCCAAATAAACCTTTTTTTTCAAATTTTAATAAGAATATTTCCAAAACATAGAATGGCTGCAAAACTATATATATATTATATAGTCCACAACAAGCTGCAAAATCATCAAACAATAACTAATCTATTTACCCTTAAATAACACACATCATCTACACACCTTGTTCATATTAAAGAACACCATTTATGTCAACTTTGGAGGATCAGTGCTGATTAAATTCGCCCATAAATTTGCAATTGTTACAAAATATGCATCTCCATTCCATATCACCATCTTCATTTCTGCTTACAACACAAAAAAACAATTATAGGGTCAGTTTGGTAATTTCAATTGCTACTCTAATTATTCACTGATTAACACACCTGGAACTATTCGTGGTGATAAAAGTGACAGCTGGCATTGAGATTCCTCTTCATCAAGATTGACAATTGAAAATTCATCAAGATCTCGAATATGACTAATGGACTCTGATAAAGAGTCAACAGATATAACCTCCTCAAATCCTGAAGTTGACCACAGAGAGTCACATTCTGCTAAAAGACCATAAAGCCCCTCTAAATTTACACCATTTAACAGTATCCACGGTTTGTAAAACTTAACTGCTGCTCCTAATATCACCACCACTCTATAAATCTCTCCAATGGCATTCACAAACTGTTTACCTGAAACCAAAAAAAAAAAAAAAACCAGATTAAATTTGAGATTGTGTTATAAATTATAACACAATCACAAATTTCATCATAGCAAAAAGCAAAAAGCAAAAAGTACCTTGTTGTTGAGATAATATTTGATGATTGATGTTCTTTTGTAATGATTGATTCAAAATCCATGTGGCATGTTTGAGTTCTTGAGAGCATACTTGAATCACCTTAAACCATTGAGTGACATAATTACATGCTTCGCCCTTTGGAGCTAATTTCATAATTTTCAACACTCTTGTAATGTGGTTGACCAGGTCAATGGCTGTTTGCAAATCTGATTCTGCCTAATCACAAGATACAAGTTAGATTTTATGCTGATAATCCCTCAATCACAAATAATAATAAAAAGTTTGTAACTTTATATTTATATGAATTGATAACTACATACTAATGGCAATCTTTTTGATATGTTATATTCTGAGTCGAATATTAGAAAATGTGGCTCATGGAGAGTTTTGATATATTGGTTTAAAGAAATAACTCGTGCCACGTCATCATCTTCATATACTTCTGTGGATATTATATCTTTTTGGTGAAGCTTCTCAAAGGCCTCCTACGATATGGAAAATAAGTTATTATTTTTATATAATCATCAAATTTACTAATACAACAAATTAAAAAATTTTAAAAACCTGAATTTGTTTATCAAGAGCAGCCACTTTAATATCTTCACCAGCAAGAGTAGCAATAATTTGAGCTTTCTGGATATAAATTAAAATATTACCAATTTAGTGATTTACTAAATCAATATTTTAAATTAAAAACATTTTTAGTAGAGCACTGACCTTTAGACCATGAAGATGGTGTCTTGCAACAAAACATAACTCATCCTTTAAATTGGAATATAAATCAATGAAATTGTTTAGTTTCTCTTTAAATGATAAATTCTGATTTTGAGGTTTTGATTGAGAGGAAGCATCCTTGAATTCCCATGAGCCATCATCAAAATTATCATCACCATCATCATCATCATCATCATCATCATTATTATTATTATTCACTACATTAGAAGTGATTGGCTCTGATTGGCTGTACAAATCGGATAAAATATCATTTATTGATAAATTTGAGCTAAGAGTACGCATGTGTTTCCCATGTGATGATGATGATTTAAACAATTCATGCTCAAGATTTAAGGAATTATCAACTTCAGTTTCATCTTCAATGCCAAAAATGGAAAGTGGCACAGGTTGTTTATAATTCTTTGGACTTGGCTCGTATCCCTAAAACAATCAAAGAATCATAAAAATAAAATTAATAAAAGGGTTGATGAGATGAATATTGGCAACAAACTATCTGAGATTTTTTCATTAATGAATGAAAATGCTATAATAAAAGATATAATGGTTGGAAATAGAAGAATAAAACAAGCTTAAATACTTAAATCTACCTGTGGCTTTGATCCAGCTTCTTGAAATGATATCTCAACATTTTCATCATCATTTTCATTACCCTCAACATGAGGTTGTGACACAGTGGCATCTTTACTTTTGTTTGACTCAGTTTGAGAGAATGAATCTGAGGAGACAGTGTTTTGAGCCACTGGACTTTGTCTGAAATCAAATCCATTGTGTGAATAATCATTAAGTCCATTTGGAAATGAAAATAGATCATTTGGTTTGTGAGAAGCATCATTAAGAACCAATGGGGAGTTGCTTTCCTCAGATACTTCCTGCATGTTTATGTCAATCTCAAATTAGACTTGGTCAAACCAAATAAAAGGGGTAAGTTTTGTTAGGTTTCAAACTTACAAAAACTAGTCCTTGAGTTCATTCAACATTGATATTGAAACATGTGCCACATATTTTCAAGAAATAACAAAAAAAAAAGCCATGTGATTGTGTACCTTCTTCTTTGATGGTTGTTCCATAAATGCAGCCTCAAACTCCCCAAAACTATCAACACTTCCACCTAGTGGATTTGAATTTAACTCGTTTGTGGTATCTTTGGAATTAGCTTTTATATCAGCTGCAAATCCATTATGAATGTTTATGATTGGCTTGGAGTTGAATCCACTATCAGTTACATGAGATTCAACAGAAACTCCATTGTTTGGTGCTCCAAATAGATCATTAGGCCTATGCGAACCATTGTTTGGTGTTCCAAACGGATCATTAGGTCCATGTGAGCCATCTTGTACACTTGGAGGAGACACAGTCTTCTCAGAACGTTCCTAAAAGAGAGGATTCAAACAGTCAAGGTGCACTCTTTTCCTATGGCGGAGTGTAATTGTAAGCAGACGCATCAAGTGAAATTCCAGAAAAGGGACTACGATCTCAATACTAACATGAATCAACAATCATTACCTTATTATCCTTCCCATTTTGCGCTAACTTGGACTCTGAGTAGGCATCCATGAATTCCCAGCCGCCTTCATCATCAGATCCATGATACCCAGAAGCACCAACTGAATGAAAGCTAAAAGAACTCAAGGATTCCGATTTTGAAAAAGGATCCTTGGATACAGCTGAATTTCTTGCAGTATAGTTCAATCCATTGCCATTATCGGCCGCCTTTGTGGCAACTGAATGAAAGCTAAAAGAACTCAAGGATTCCGATTTTGAAAGGGGATCCTTGTATACAGATGAACTTCTTGCAGTAGAGTCCAATCCATTGCCATTATCGGCCGCCTTTGTAGCCGTCTGCTGCTGTCTCGGACCATAAAGATCCGAGATCAAGTCATTGATACCCAGATTAGCATTACTTTTATCAGAATTGTTATTGGATGGAAAACCACTATTACCAGGAAAAGATGATTGCTTAACATCATTTCCTGCCACAGGCATAACCGGTTTCTTATCTTCCTCCTCCTCCTCTTCTTCACCTCCAAATAGAGATAGCGGCAAAGCTCCTTTTATCTTCTCCCACTTTGGCGTTGTCTGTATCTGTGGCTGCGGCTGTGGAGAATTAAGATTGTGATCTGTTGCGTTGTTTCCGACAAAATTGAAATCCCCCCAATCGTCATCGTCGCCGGTGGTGGCTGGAATCTGAGAGGAGGAATTAGGCGTCGGCTGGTTAGAGGCGAATGTGAATTCACCAAAAGAGTCGTCGTCGTCGTCGTCCGCCATAACTGTGGGTTGCTTTTCTTCTCCGACGCTCCGAATGGTTTGATGCGCACAAGATGGTTTGATCAATATCTTCGTCTTGTGCTCAAATTGTGAGGTTTCATTGTGAGTTGGTTTTGCATCGACACATATGGGGTGTTTGGACGTGCCTTTTAAGGGTTTTCAGGTTTTGCAAAATTACACAAAGAGAAATGATACTTTTAGTTGCTCTTTTGTATGATAAAAATTGAATCTTTTTCTAAATCTGATTCCTTTTTCTGATTCACAATGTTCTTGGTCTATGGATTGTCAAAATTAACGGTTAAATTGTTAATAAGTGGAAATAACTATTTAATATTTACTGTAAAAAAAAAAAAAATTTTGTGTATTCATCTAGATTTAGTTTTTATATATATTTTTTATTCATTTAAATCCTAAAAATAGAAATCAAAGTCGACTATTTTATACTCATTCATCTTTTAAAAATAACACTTTTGGTTTAGATTTAAAAAATTTTGATCTAGATTTTTTAATGTTATTATAAATTTGATCTAAAATTTACGTCGTTGGCCCAAATTTCAGAATTTGGTTATGAATTCATTATAATTTTTTTTTTTTAGAATATTTTTTCTCAAAAAAAATCAAATATATTTTTTCTTTATAAAATCATATTTATACAAAAAAAAACATATTTTCACATAAACAATCTTATATTTTTTATATAAAAACTTTTTTTAAAAAACTTTTATGTATGCAAATATCTATTTATAAAAATAGGTATTTATTAAATACATAAATATATACAAATTCATTTAAAAAAATATATATAAATAAACACGTATTTTACAAGAAAAAATGTATAAAAACATCTATTTTTGTAAAAACATATTTACATGCATCCAAATAAATATTTGTATACATTTCTTATATAAAAACATATTTCTATATTTTTTATAAACACCTATTTTATAATAAATGCACTTGTATTAAAATATGTTTATATAAATGTATACAAACACGTATTTTATATAAATATATTTAAACACGTTTTTATAAACATATATATACAAACATGTTATTATTATTATTATTATTATTATTATTATTATTATTATTATTATTATTATATATATATATATATATATATATATATATATATATATATATAACACAAACATGTTTTCGATAAAAAGCTTCATTTGAGAGGTAGATTATCGACCATTAAATTATCCTTTTAAATGTATACTCTAAATAATAGTTATATAAGAATTAATATCGTAAAATAATAACTCATACTTAAATTCAAAATGAATTTTGATCACTGATAAAAAAAAATGTACATCATTAAATTAAAAAAACAAAATTTATTGTCATACAACTTTCTTTTCAATCCACACGACGTTATATTTTTGTTTAAACCCAAAATAATATATCAAACGGGTTAATTTCCAAGTTATAAGTTACCATATTCCAAAGCAAATTAGATTTCACTGTTAGGGTTTAGATTTTATGTGAAAATATGGTTTTTTTTTGTATAAATAATATTTTTTATGAGAAAAAACATATTCAATTTTTTTTTTTTGAGAAAAAAGTTGTAAAAATACTAAAGTTAAAATGAATTCATAACAAAATTCTGAAATCTAAGCCAAAAGGGTAAGTTTTTGACCAAATTTGTAATAAAATTTAAAATCTGGGTCAAAAGTGTAAATTTTATACCAAATTTGTAATATGGGCCAAAAGTGTAATTTTTAAAAATTGGATGACCTGTTAAAGAGGTTAAATTGAATACTATTACTGATTTTTAGGACTTAACTGAATAAAAAAAATATATAAAGATTAAGTTAATTATGAAGTCAATATGTAAGGACTTTTTTTTTTATAGTTTCCCTTTTAATATTGAACAAAATGATCATTGAATAACTTAATAAAAAATGCTATGTTTTTTGTTTTTGGGTAAATGAAAATTTTGTTTGGCATTTTGGACTAACTTTATGTCATTTAAAAAAATATATGACAAAAAAGTATATTCAAGACTAATATCTACTCTAATAAATAAATGAGTTTTTTTTTACCACTTATCACACTCTCATTCAATTTGTCAAATATCATTTTTATGGTTATTTTGAATTATTATTTTTTTTTCACATTTCATTTTATAAGTTTTTTTTTTTTTTAAATTTCACATAATATTTTAATGTAATAATTGCAATAAATATATTAATAAATGAATATCGATTTCATTAATGAACTTACCTTTTAATTTCAAAATTTTCAAACTTAAAACTCATTGGTTTCTTTTGTTTAAATATTTAAATTGTTTGTTTAAATTTAAAAAATAAAACAAAACATTTTCATTACAATAATTTATTATTTTTCTTATTTTATTATAAATTCAAAGTTCTCAAGTATTTAGACATATATATATATATATATATATATATATATATATATATATATTAAATTAACCCATGTAATACATGGATCACACAACTAGTTGTTGACCATTTGTGAATCCAGACAAATTAAAACTATTCTAGAATTTTGAAGAAAAAATCTAGAATTTTGAAGAAAAAATCTAGAATTTCAAGAGATCTTTATTTTTACTAAAATCCAACAACAAATTAAAGAATAAAAAACAAATGAAAAGGAGATATGATAAAAGGACTCGGGTATATGACACTTAAATGGAAAGATGGTGATATAGATTTCAAACCGGCCATTTAAAACATAAATAGAGATAGGTTTTTGATTTTTAGGTGCAAATAAGAAAAAAAAATACATTATATATTTTGATTAGTCTGAATAACTCATTTTGAACAAAAGAAATTGATTTTTTAAAACACACAAAACTTTGTATTTTAACTAAGTTCTTCATCCGTAATAGTCATTTTTCTTTATATCCTTATTTTTTCATTAACGTCATCTTATTACATTATTATTAATAATAGCATGGCCACACCTTCCCTCCCAAACTGACAGTTGACCATGACAAATAATTGATAAAGATGGGCACCAATCTTTTGTCAAAGTTAAACTCAACAGTGAGTCTTCCACAATAAAACTATAAAAATACAACATTACTACTTCACATCCACCCTTCGAGATCATTGACATATGGCTAATTTTTATCATTCAAGAGCAAAGTTTCTCACTTGATGATGGCATTGGGCTTTATTCTAAATTGTTTTTACCAAAAACACTAATAACAATAACAAAAGTCTAAAAATAGAATAAACTTAAATCTATTTTTAACTCACCAATGATTATTTTGCTTAACATTAAAAGAGGTTAAACTATAAAAGAAAAAAGTGTTACAACATTTGAAGATTTTGATTTCTCGAGAGAGATTAGAAGTTGATGAAGATGACAAAAGACTCACATGAGATCTTCTCTAGAGATATCCACCAAGCAAGAGTAAACTACTTCAGGATGCTAGTAGTCACTTGTATTGAGTTGTTCTTAAGACATTAAGACTTATACCAAATAATCCTTGAGGATAACCAAATTATAAAGCCTTAATGTAACAACCCAAAATTTAAGACCAAAAATTTCTTTAATAAATCATTACTTAAAGTAACATCATCATTCCAAAACATAATATGAGTATAAGTTTTCAAAACATATGTTCGTTATCAGAGTAAACATCCCCAGGCTGTCTAATCTATGGTGTGTGCCATGCGATCACCCCGAGCTCTTCCCTCCGCTACCGGAAGTACCTGAAACCAAAACTGAAAACCGTAAGCACGAAGCTTAGTGAGTTCCCCACCCTACCACATACCATGCATAACCACATACTGCACATACTTGGCCACGCCCCCTATCTTGGGCCTCGCCCCCTACCTCGGGCCTCGCCCGCTACAACGACCCCGCCGCTTCAGGCCCCGCCTGGCTTCGAGCCCCGCTCGGATACAGATCTGTTTTACTTAGGCCTCGCCTGTCACAGGGCCTCGCCCGTCAACAAATAATAACACATAACATTTCATAACACATAACTAACACATGCAACTGGTTCTGTCCTAAGGTCTCGCCTTTCCTGGGCCTCGCCCATGTCCTGCTACTGAGGAGTCATGGAACCCCATCCATGCTCCTAATGGTAGTGAGGTACGGGCCTAGCCCACTCTCACTCCTGTTCTAATTCGGGCCTCGCCCCTAATCTGCTACTAGTGAGATATGGAACCCCATCCACACTCTGCTATTGGTGAGATACGGGACCTCGCCCACACTCACCTCCCTACCAGGTACATACATGTATCACACAGACAACAAGTATAAACTATCATATATAAACAATTCCTTGGGCGCCCGCCCGCTATTACTGGACCTCGTACTGCAAACAATGCTAGCATACTGTGCCTAGGGCTAACCCCCAGGTCTTCTACTCATAACTACATGGGCCGGCATTGTGGCCTTAGACCCATTCACACAAAGGGAAACTCACCTGAACTGGTTGAACTTGCTGATGATCTCACTAGCTGCTTCCCGACAACTCACGGAACTCCTGCTCCCCTTGCTCCCCGAACTACCAATATCAATGCAACACTGAGTCTAACTGACCCCCGAAAGACAATCAAGTCCACCCTGGTCCAAAGTCAAAGTCCTGGTCAAAGTCAACCTTCCAGGTCAACCCTACTCGCCGAGTCACCCTACTGACTCGCCGAGTTCAAAATGATCAGATTCCTTTCATTCGCGACTCGACTCGCCGAGTCAGTCCATGACTCGCCGAGTCTACCGATTTCTGAGTCCAGACCTGTTCAATTCACTGAGTCTCCACCCGACTCACTGATTCGAGTCACAACTCGAAGGGTTTGGGGTTTTGCGACCTGTCTCGCCGAGTCCAAGAACAGACTCGTCGAGTCCAAGGCAATCTTCATACGACTCGACGAGTTGTTCATCCCACTCGTCGAGTTTCTCCAAAACTTCATGCTACTCGCCGAGTCCACTCAAAGGACTCGTCGAGTCCCTTCAGATCTCCTTACATGCAGAGGATTTTTGAGTCATGCATGGACTCCAAACTATAGATCCATCCTTCCCAAGCCTATTCCACACATAAAGTTGCAAACTTTACGTGTAGAGAAGGAGATCTAGGCAAGATACGCCATTAACTAGGGTGTAAGGCCAAGGGACTTCAAAATCGACTCAATGGCTGATACTTTATGCTTCTCCAGGACCTAAAACACTTGAATCTGAAGTAGCAACTCCAGATCCGGCTTCTAACCCAAAATAATAACATTATGGCAAAAGAGCCCCAACAACCACACATGATCTAGGTGCAAAAAGAGTCCAGGAACTAGTTTATTACCTCCAAGTGCTCAGAATGAACTCACAATCCCAGATCTATAGCTCCTTCTTGCTCCTCCAAGTTCCTTCTTCCTTTTCCAAGCTTTAATGCACCTTCCAAGGCTCAACTAGGAGATATGACAGCTAGGGTTTGATATCCAGGGCTAAAGAGGCAGTAAGGAACCCTAGGAAGAAGATTAAGACATTTATATAGGCCCCAAGTCCCGAATTTAGGGTTTTCCACGCACAGACCAGACTCGCCGAGTCACCTTGACCGACTCGCCGAGTCGGTCGCTTACACCTCGACCCGGATCCCGCTCGGACTCGCCGAGTCCCTCCTTGGACTCGCCGAGTCGGCCCTTAAATTAGGGCTTTTCTTTCCCTTCTTGGCCTTTGAAACTTTGGGTGTTACAACTCTCCCCCACTTAAACTAAACTTCGTCCTCGAAGTTTACTATACCCTACTGTCGACGATCAACCTCCAAAGCCCCACCATCCATTCTAGCACCAACTGCCTAACTTTGCTGGCCTTCCGTTTAATCATTCAGACCAACGCCAATCCTTACAGATAATAACTTCGGATGCATCCTGGCCATGAACATCCTGGAAACACAACTTACTCCACCGACAATCTTTCTGGTAATCTCCGAGTACTGCAACATAAGGGTCCACCCCTTCTTTCCTTGCGCGATTTCCCTGTCTTCCCAAGGCAACGCTCCATAACCATCTATCCCTTCTGCCGCTGTGAAGACCCTTTCCTCACCAAATCTATTACTCCCGCCACTCCCAGTACGGGTCATCGTTGCCAGTACCCTCTGGGCATTCATCCTGCTATCATTTGGTGTTGAGCACCCCACGATCGACTAACTGAATTCCACCATATTCTGCATCCCCGCACTGCTACTGACTAGGAATCCTGCTATTCTTATCTGGCTTCCGAATGAACTGAGGCCATCTTGGTCCCTACCATCCTATCAACAACTGGATTACCGACCCTCACCAATTATTGACCCAGCACAACCACTAGTCGCTCCCAGCGACATTCAAAGATACTTCCGCCACCTATACAGCTCAATCTATTCTACCATGCTGGCACTACAATTTCCTGGGATCCCTGATCCCCTTGTCTAGACGCTAAGATCCTACCAGGTCCACCTGTGCTGCTAAAACTCACGGGCCTCACCCACGGGTCTCACCCAACCGTACAACTGAGCCACCCGGCTCTCAGGTCTCACCTATACTGCTATCCTCATACGGGCCCCGCCCACGGGTCTCACCCGACTGTATCCTGGAGAGGCCTCTTCCAAGGTCTCATCTCTCCATGACTATACAGGCAACTCCATACCATTCTCATCCATTTTCCATTCCCGATCCCTATCTGAATGTTAGGAGATAAGGGCCTCGCCCCGACTCCGGCAACGAGCTACTACAAAATGCTACGACTGCCCCGTAGTCTTACATCACTTTCCACCACTGACTGCTGACACGAAAACATCTCCTGCTATTTGACCTCAAGATCCCCATTTCGACTCGCACGAGCTCTACATGTGGCCCTTTAACCTGAATCCGAACCACATACCCACCATTACCCTTCACACACACGCGCTGATGGGAAGTTCTCAAACTCCCATCCCTGAACTTTTAAACGCTGAACTACCCCTTTTCCTTATCCGAAATCATATACCCGATCTGGATTCGCGTGCCCTTACCCTTATACACTCGGAGGATTCTCCCCCACTAAGATCCTGCTCACACCTCGATGATCGGTGAGAAGAAATCCCAATCCTTGCTACCATAATCAATCCGCTGAGGAATCCCAAGCTTACCATAGCTAAGGATCCAACCTGTCCATTTTAAAACTTATACGGCTCCGAACTAGCGAGACATACCGAGTCCCTCCAAGGCATGCTACGGATACTGCACTCAAAGTAACCTTCTTCGATACAACTCATCCCTTAATTACTAACCAATAACCAAGGTATGCAAATGGCATATAACTCGATCCCAATGAACCCGCTCGAAAATAAAATTCTCAACCGCTAATGATGCAGAACCATAACAATATAATCATGCACAAAATAAAAGAACTGAAAACGGAAGTCGCATACCTGCAATGTCCGGCGTTGCTTGCATCTCCAAAGTAGCCATCTGAAAAGCCCTGCCTCCTACCGCAGGCGCCTCCGCATGGCCCTGACGGCCGTCTTTGATCCTCAAAGTTGCAGGAGCGGGTGCCATCACCCGTCCTGCTGAAAACAAACTAGGGCACTGGGCCTTCTTGTGGCCCCGCTGATTGCAGTGAAAACATATCAAGTCTGATCCCTGGGTGATGGTAGCAGTACAATCTCTGCTAAAATGACCCGTCCGACCGCACCTGAAACAGCCATACTCACCACCACTACCACTCCTGCACGCGCCCCCGTGCGTCCTGCCACACCTTCCGCATCGACTGCGGTCCTGATAATCCCTCGACCTTGAATCCGTTCCCTTGGGCCTTTTTCCCGAACTCGCGGCTACCTGAACCTCATCCGGCTTCCTCTTTCGGATCTGCTCCAAATCAATTTCCCTCTCCCTAGCCCGAGAAATCATATCCTCCAGAGTCTTACATCCGGACCTGCTCACGAACTCCCTGATGTCATCCCTCAGCATCTCGTGATATTGTGCCTTCTTCATCTCCTCATCCGCGACATACTGCGGAACAAGAAGGGCTCTCTCTCTGAACTTGGCGGTGATCTCCGCCACAGTCTCAGTAGTCTGCGTCAAATCCTGAAACTCCCGGGCCAACTGTTGCACCTCAATAATCGGCGAAAACTCCGCTCTAAACCTCGCTGAGAAATCACTCCAAGTCATCGCGTCCAACGCGGCATCATCCCCCAAAGCGTGACCAATCTCCTCCCACCAATCCCTCGCTCTGTCCTTCAGAAGACAGGAAGCGAGTCTGACCTTGTCCTCCTCAGGACACCGGCTCGTACAGAATGCGTTGGCAACATCAGCCAACCATCTGCTGCTAGCGATGGGGTCCCTAGCCCCATGATAATCTGGTGCCCCGCAAGCCCTGAACTCCCGAAATGTCAAGGTACGCGCTCCCAACAAAGCCATCATCTCAGTACGGAAGGCTCCCAGCCTCTCATCCAAAATATCCAATATACCCTCCTTGACCGTGCCAAAGATCACAGGAGTCTGAGCTAGAATACTGCGCGTAACCTCCGCTGATATCAACTCCCTCATCTGCTCCTCGAGCTGCTCGGCCCCTAAACCCGAGCCTAATCCCTCTCCGGCGCCTGATCCGCCCGCTGGTCCCTCTTGCAATGTCACCATACTGAAACATACAACATAACCACTATCAGAATACTCCTCCCTGCTGCAAGACCAAACATACTCACTACCAGGTTCCCGGTCTTGTCTCGGCCTTCCCTGAATCGAGTACGGATCCTCTGCTTTCAGTAGTACGGGCCCATACTACCTTCCACATCTATCCGTACTTTCCTCAGGAACTGCTTTGACTCCACCAGGTCCCTTTTTCTACTACTACTGCTCCCAGCGCTACCTTATCCTAGGCTTACCCTAGGGAAACCTTTGACTCAACTCAACCAGTCCTCAGCTGCTGAAGGCCTCCTCGCAATGCCAGTTAGCCATCACCTGGATACCATCACATGTGACGAGGCTCAGATAATCCTTCAAGTAAAAGACTCGTTCCTACAACGGTTGGACTCAAACAAGAGCTGCGCAATAGGACCAAATCCAACACTCTGAGATTATTCATCCCTGATCACATGTGACGTGACGTATCCACCTAATGGCTAACTCCCATCACTTAGAATCCCACAATGCACAAAGCAAGCAACATTCAGACAAGGGAAAATCTAACCATGACATACTCAAGCAATCATATCCACATAGCAAGAATCTGAACTAGCATGCAACACAACTCATAACTCAGGCATAACCTAATCAGGCTATCCTACTACTGACTATTCAGCACTATCATGCAGATCAAAAGCACATATAACAGGCACATAAGGCATCCTCCCTAGATCCTTAGTCCTAATCTAGCATGCTGCTCTATTAACTGATAATCAAAACATAAACTTGTATGGGTATTTTGGGGTACTTACTTGAGCTCGGTTGATTGCATGCACCACACCTCTTTTCTCTTTTCAAGTTCTTTTCTTTCTGAATTCTTTTTACTTTTATAAAGCCGTTTTCTTTCTCAGAACTCTCTTTACAAAACTATCGTTTCGCTTTTGAAAACTTTTTATCCGACCCCTCAGTTTGAGTTCAGGCACACCCGAGAGTATGCCCGAATCCCTCAAACCAAGGCTTTGATACCAACTTGTAACAACCCAAAATTTAAGACCAAAAATTTCTTTAATAAATCATTACTTAAAGTAACATCATCATTCCAAAACATAATATGAGTATAAGTTTTCAAAACATATGTTCGTTATCAGAGTAAACATCCCCAGGCTGTCTAATCTATGGTGTGTGCCATGCGATCACCCCGAGCTCTTCCCTCCGCTACCGGAAGTACCTGAAACCAAAACTGAAAACCGTAAGCACGAAGCTTAGTGAGTTCCCCACCCTACCACATACCATGCATAACCACATACTGCACATACTTGGCCACGCCCCCTATCTTGGGCCTCGCCCCCCCTACCTCGGGCCTCGCCCGCTACAACGACCCCGCCGCTTCAGGCCCCGCCTGGCTTCGAGCCCCGCTCGGATACAGATCTGTTTTACTTAGGCCTCGCCTGTCACAGGGCCTCGCCCGTCAACAAATAATAACACATAACATTTCATAACACATAACTAACACATGCAACTGCTTCTGTCCTAAGGCCTCGCCTTTCCTGGGCCTCGCCCATGTCCTGCTACTGAGGAGTCATGGAACCCCATCCATGCTCCTAATGGTAGTGAGGTACGGGCCTAGCCCACTCTCACTCCTGTTCTAATTCGGGCCTCGCCCCTAATCTGCTACTAGTGAGATATGGAACCCCATCCACACTCTGCTATTGGTGAGATACGGGACCTCGCCCACACTCACCTCCCTACCAGGTACATACATGTATCACACAGATAACAAGTATAAACTATCATATATAAACAATTCCTTGGGCGCCCGCCCGCTATTACTGGACCTCGTACTGCAAACAATGCTAGCATACTGTGCCTAGGGCTAACCCCCAGGTCTTCTACTCATAACTACATGGGCCGGCATTGTGGCCTTAGACCCATTCACACAAAGGGAAACTCACCTGAACTGGTTGAACTTGTTGATGATCTCACTAGCTGCTTCCCGACAACTCACGGAACTCCTGCTCCCCTTGCTCCCCGAACTACCAATATCAATGCAACACTGAGTCTAACTGACCCCCGAAAGACAATCAAGTCCACCCTGGTCCAAAGTCAAAGTCCTGGTCAAAGTCAACCTTCCAGGTCAACCCTACTCGCCGAGTCACCCTACTGACTCGCCGAGTTCAAAATGATCAGATTCCTTTCATTCGCGACTCGACTCGCCGAGTCAGTCCATGACTCGCCGAGTCTACCGATTTCTGAGTCCAGACCTGTTCAATTCACTGAGTCTCCACCCGACTCACTGATTCGAGTCACAACTCGAAGGGTTTGGGGTTTTGCGACCTGACTCGCCGAGTCCAAGAACAGAATCGCCGAGTCCAAGGCAATCTTCATACGACTCGACGAGTTGTTCATCCCACTCGTCGAGTTTCTCCAAAACTTCATGCTACTCGCCGAGTCCACTCAAAGGACTCGTCGAGTCCCTTCAGATCTCCTTACATGCAGAGGATTTTTGAGTCATGCATGGACTCCAAACTATAGATCCATCCTTCCCAAGCCTATTCCACACATAGAGTTGCAAACTTTACGTGTAGAGAAGGAGATCTAGGCAAGATACGCCATTAACTAGGGTGTAAGGCCAAGGGACTTCAAAATCGACTCAATGGCTGATACTTTATGCTTCTCCAGGCCCTAAAACACTTGAATCTGAAGTAGCAACTCCAGATCCGGCTTCTAACCCAAAATAATAACATTATGGCAAAAGAGCCCCAACAACCACACATAGATCTAGGTGCAAAAAGAGTCCAGGAACTATTTTATTACCTCCAAGTGCTCAGAATGAACTCACAATCCCAGATCTATAGCCCCTTCTTGCTCCTCCAAGTTCCTTCTTCCTTTTCCAAGCTTTAATGCACCTTCCAAGGCTCAACTAGGAGATATGACAGCTAGGGTTTGATATCCAGGGCTAAAGAGGCAGTAAGGAACCCTAGGAAGAAGATTAAGACATTTATATAGGCCCCAAGTCCCGAATTTAGGGTTTTCCACGCACAGACCAGACTCGCCGAGTCACCTTGACCGACTCGCCGAGTCGGTCGCTTACACCTCGACCCGGATCCCGCTCGGACTCGCCGAGTCCCTCCTTGGACTCGCCGAGTCGGCCCTTAAATTAGGGCTTTTCTTTCCCTTCTTGGCCTTTGAAACTTTGGGTGTTACACTTAAACTCTACACCACTCAAAGCAAGAGAGGGGAAAGGATAGGAGAGAATGTCTACGGTTTTGGCAGCCCAAGAGGAAATAGAAAGAGTGATAAAAAAAAACTAGCAAGTTTTTGGTCATAAGACTCATTTTTATACATAGACATTTAAGGAAAGCACTAGGAACATGCTTCGGGCCGGAATTGATACCCAAACCGGACTGGACCCGAATAACCTGAAACCTGAATTAGATGAAAAGTTATAACCAAAACCCAAACCAATTATATTAATACGGGACCGATTTGTTTCAGACAATACGAGTTTTGGTTCGGTTATTAACCCGAAATAACATGTACACTATGTTTTTGAACCAAAATGACCTGAATAAACCAAATAAACTGAAATGACCCGGATAACCCATATAAGGAAATACTATATCTAGTTTAAGTAAAAAAATATTACACATTGGTAATTCATATTCCAAAATCCAACAATTTTTAGGTCGATCCTTTTGGCCCGATTAAACTGTTATTCGGGTAACCCAGATCGAATAACCTGAGAACCAAATAAGTCTAATTCAGTCCGTTCTTAATTCAGTTTGGTTTCTATACCGATTCGGGTTTTCGGTCTAAACGCTCATCCCTAGAAAGCAGTATGCCTCATTAAGTGTCAAAGTACTTGAAGTGTAATTGAGTAAGAGATGGAAAAGGGAAGTCTAACACTGAAACTCACCCATCCCTAGCAACCCACGACTTTGACTCTCTTGAGAGTCAAGGTTGAGTGTCTTACACATAAGATACAACTAGTTAGTTACAATTCAACTAAATGACTTACTTAAAGTGCCCAAACAGTTGTATATAACATATATATTCATACCTTATGAACATAACTAGTTTTTGCTCTCTTTTGTTATTATTTCCTAGAAAAAACAATTCTTAATATGTTGGTAAAGTATTATTTCGATAAAATAATGTTTTTTCAATTAAATACAATCATTGATTATATCTATTAATAATCAAATTACTCTAATAAATGAGCAATAAGTAATAACTTGCTATAAGGTGCGACCTTATATGATCATATGTTATTAGAAAATATCATTCTATAATGACTCTTGGGTATAAAAATCTTTCTGAATAAACCTAATATGTAATATCAAATTACAAACAAAACCTATAATTTAAATTACCATAAAATTAATTTTCAGCATAAAACGATTTAAACTCTTTTAAGACATGCACATAAAAAGGGATCACATAGAGTAACACCCCGTTTCGAATCGTTTCATAATTCGGGGTCGTGACCTGAAGACCAATTATCATAAAGCTTCAGACTTTAGGGGAAATAAGGGTTAGACCCTTTTGGATGTGGGTAATGTAGAGTAAGGTGATCCGAGAGTTTGTTTTGTGCTTTGGGGCACAAGGGTATATTGGTAAAAAGGCGATGGTCCGGACCTTTTATGAATTTAGGATTTAAGTTCGAAAGGTTTTAAGGCAAAAGAGAGTTGATAGGATTGTAGAGCTTCTCGCTACCTTTTCGTGGATATAAGGATCTTCAGAATCGGAGTTAGAACGAATAATTTATGGCCATTGAAAGATAGAGTGGTAAGGGGGTTGTCGAGTACATTGGGCGTACAAGGGGTACGATGGGCATACCTGGTTGGAGTAATCGCGAAGACTCCTTCGTGTATGATGTTCGTACGTAATGTACGATAGGTGTATGCGACTAAGTCTAAAAGCCTAATTTAGGGTCTTGGACCCTATTTAAATGCCTTAACTCATTCTCAAACCCTCTTATCTTCAGCCTCCATCCCATTTAACCATGAGTTAGAAACCCAAGCCTCTATTGTGTGAATTTCAAGCCTAGCTTAGTGTGTTCTTTTGGTGTGCTTTGGAGAATAAGAGATATTGTTAGAAGCATTGATTGGCTTAGAGCTTGTGGATCAAAGCTCTAATCATCTCCATCAACTTCCAGGAGGTATAAAGTTTCTAACTTGATGACTCTGTTGGATTAGGTGTCTAAGCCCATAATTATAATTGGTATGTACTTGACCCGATAATAACATGGTCCATTTGGGTTGCCTTCACCAGAATAATTTGACATGATGGATATTTGAGAAAGAGAATATTTATGATTTACTAATATATTATAAATATAATATATTAATTGAGAAATCACAATATTTAATTAGTATTGATCAATAATTAATTTGTAATTAATTTAGTGATCAAAAGAGACTAATTAAATTAACGGGGACTGATTATGTAAATCAGTGTATATTGTTTGGGCTATTGTGTTAAGTTTATGTAAGTACCCATGACGAGTTAGCCCACATGAGATATGGATCATAACCTAAGTGTATAGATTAGGTTTTACCCATGACTCTTGGAATCCTACAATATATGTGTGTTATCTCTTAGCTAAAATCGGCCCTAAGTGTTCTAAGAAGAGAGATAGCCGATTTTGGAGTGTCTAGCCTCTCCCTAAAAGTCTTCGTTTGTTCATGGTGTTTGCGAACCATCTGAGACATCACACTTGAGGTGCTAAGCTATTGAAAGGCCAAAACTACAAGCTACAATAAAGAGGTATTATTCTAACTAGTTTTATGATTCATGTACCAAAAATATATGCTAGTTGTAGGCTTCATGCTTTGGAAATTTTATGGCATGTATAACTAGAGAAAACTTAGATCCAAAGCTATTAGGGTTGTATGTATACCATAAGTGATAGTTTCGTTTTTATTACTTCTTTTCATAGTTTATTTTTAGTTAAAACCATCTCATTTTAGTCAATCTTCATGCATATTTTCTCTTTTTGTCATTTTTCTCCTTTACCGGGTGCTTTCTAGTCTTTTGAGCTTAATTGCAGGAATTACCGAAGACTATTTGTTATTGGAGGCTTAGAAGGGTGCGAGACTCATGGAGGCATGTGATTTGCTTGCGGACTTGAAGTGGTGCGATTGGTCTAGGTGCTTGCGTAAAAGAAGAAATCAATTTGGATCTAATTTATGGGCAAGGATGATGATGGGGCGGCGCGGAATCGAGCTACAAGAAAATATAAGGAGTATTGGGTCAATCATTAGAAGGCTTTGGAATGGAAAATGGGTCTTAAAGAGTTATGATTATGGGCTGAAGTTGAAGAAATGAAGATTGGGCTTAAATGCATGTTAAATGGCCCAAGTTTCACATTCAACGTGACCCACACGGTCCGCGTGGGACCATACGCGGTCCGCGTGAATTGTACTGAGTTGTTTCCGGGTTTTGACTTGTTGACTCTATTTGTGGAAGTTTGGTGGGTAGCTTTTGGTCTCTTTTTGAATCCGAAAATTGGCTCTCTTTAGCTGGTGATTGGAGGCTTATTGGGGGGGGGGGGGACTTGAAGAACATAATCCATATTCTCTCTAAGAAGCTTTGGAAGATTTGAAGAATATTTGGAAGATTAGTGTAATTTCCTTTCATCTTGCTGTTGGAATAGTGTCTAAGGCTGCAACTATATTAGGCAAGTATTTGATCCGGTTGTGCATGGTCCTTTTGGGTTGCCTTCACCATAACAACTTGATGGATGATTTGTTAAGAGATAGTAGATATTATAAGGAATAATATATGGTTATTTGATTAATATAAGTCATAGATTAATTGGAATTAATTTGGTGACTTAAAGAGATTAATTAAATAAGAGGGTATAAACTATCAATTGTTTGATAGTTACACTTTAGACTATAAATCCTTATCCTAGATAGGATGGACGATTTCTAGGGCTTGGATAAGCCAAAATCGTCCATAGGGTTATCTATGGAATGGATTTGGATAGCCTTAAGAGAAGATTATCCAATTAGGGTTTAGGTTGTAACCCTTAAGGAGTCTACAAGTATAAATAGACCCTAGGGGTGAGGGAATTCGACACACCATCTAAAGTAGAGATACTCTGGCCGAATTCCTCCCCTCTCCTCTCTCCTAAATCATCTTGCTTGCTATTGGTGTTTGTAAGCCATTAGAGGAGTGACATTTGTGACTCTAGAAGCTCCAAGACAACAAGATCAACAAGGAACTCAAAGGTATGATTCTAGATCTGTTTCAATGTTGTTATTTAACCTAATTAGCCATTAGAAGTCTTGGATTCAAAGCATGTTTAATTAGAAAGCCTAGATCCAAGCATTAGGGTTTTGCATGCGCACATAGGAAAGTTCTTATGGCTAAAACTCATCAGTGGTATCAGAGCCTAGCTTGGTTTTCTTTAAATTGTTGCTTGATTAACTGAAACAAACCTGCAAAATTCGATTTTGGGTTTATGAGTCATGCACTCGGCGAGTTCCAAAGTGGACTCGGCGAGTAGGCCTGTACTCGGCGAGTCCGAGCGTCTGGATTAGGCAAAACCGGGATTTTTTCATGTTTATCTTATGGAAACTTACCTTAATCATATTAGATCAACCCTAATCCGATTTTTTGATATATATGACTATTATCTTGATCAAATTAAAGATATTTATCATCTAATAAAATATTTAATTTCCTTATGTGATAAATGATTAATTATGTTGATAATTATCTTAAAAGAAATCATGGATAAATCAAATAAAGATAATTAGGATATTAATTGTTAATTGGAATTATTTGTTATTTGATCCTTCATGTTTTAAATGTTTAAAACCTACCCTAAAGTTTTGAAATTTATATTTGTGATTAAAAGTTTTAATTTAGACAACTTAAATTTCAAACCCTAGATTTTGAAAGGTTTTAAAATACAACCCTATACTAATATGATAGTACTAGAATAATATATATATGTATAACTAAATGCTAGTCTTACCGTTAGTAGGCCTCATTCACGAAGCCGATCTATAAGGTGGGTATAAGGTTGCGGCCTATAAAATGGCGCTTAATGGGTGTACACTCACACCCACCGCTTGCTTGATTGGTGGAGGGTCGTTAGCCGAACGGGTAGGATAGGGCAACCTCATCTTCTCATTAAAAGTATAATAAGAAATACAAAGTAACTACACGTTTTTAAAAATTTCCCAATCTTAGTTACTTTAGGAAAAGTGAATTGATGCAATCCCATGAAATTACACTTTGCACCTTTCTAAGAAGTTAGTGGAGCGTGTGTGGTTTACCGACACACTAATTGGTTCTAAGCGAAGGTGGCAAAGGGTGATTCATTGTTTATCATAGTTCGATGGAGCGTGTGTGGTTTACCGGCACATCGAATAGGTGATCATTACAATGAAGGCACCATGTGATTTTGCATGGTAATTCACACCCGCTTTGTGATCCTCGGCATCCCAGTCACAAACGAGAGGGGCATATCGAGATTTAAACATGCCATTGAATAGTTCAATGAATCTCATCCGAACCTAGGAATTCTCAAAAACACTTAGGACTAATAGTTTAAGTTTTGTAATGGAGAATTAGTGAATCGTCATTCACTTACCTTCAATTTATTTGCATGTTAGATTACGGCATCCCTTTTCTAGTATGCAAATGTTATTGTTGGATCCTAGCCCTAATTTTTCTTATTGGGTGATAATTAGGGATTATTATTCTAATCTATCTTTGTCCTTTTCTAATTGAAGATGTCGAACGCAAACAACGCTGCTGCTAGTTCTTTCACGTTGATGAGCCTTTGCCAAAAGGTCACCTTCGATGGAACGAACTTTAGCGAATGGATAAGATACATTCGCACCATTGCTCGCTATGAGGATAAAGAGTATGTCCTCGATGAGAAGCTCGAGAAAATCAACCCCGAAGTTGCTACTCCCGAAGAAATCACCGCCTTTGAAACTCATGAGCGAGATGCAACGAAGGTACATTGCATCATGATCGCCACCATGAACTCCGAATTCCAAAAGTCCTACGAGGACATGTATCCATACGAGATGCATCAAGACTTGTTGGAGAGATACCACCAAAACGCGAGACAAGAGCGTTACGAGATTTTCACTAACATGATCTCCGCTAAGATGGGTCATGGAGAATCTCTTACCGTGCACCTGCAAAAGATGCAAAGGTATGTCGACCGCCTTCGCAAGTTAAATGTTGACTTTGGTGAAGACTTGGCGATCGACATGGTGCTTCACTCTTTGCCTTCAATGTACAACCAATTTAGGATGACCTACCACATGAACAAAGAAGAGGTCACCCTAAGCAAACTCCAAGGTCTCTTGAGGGTCGCTGAGAGCAACTTCAAGGACAAGTCTATTGCACCTACTCCCAATCCGTCCGCTGCTCCTGTCTTGGCTATTGGTCAAGGGAAGGGAAAGAAGAGGAAAACTTCATCGAATAACTATCGCAAGGTGAAAGCCCGAGATGGTGCCTCTTCTAGTGGGACCAAAGTTGATCCCGCTAAGCCCTACTCCAACCCAAAGGAGGCAGAGTGCCACCACTGCTACAAGATAGGACATTGGAAGAGAAGCTACCCGGATTACCTGCAAGCAATCAAAGAAGGAAAGATCAAGCCATCTTTCGCAGGTATATACACAATCAAATCTAACGATTCTAATCATGCTATTTCTTGGGTTCTTGATGCCAGTTGTGGTTATCACATTTGTTCTAATGTGCAGGGACTAAGAAGAAGTAGGGATGTAGAGCAAGGAAGGATCAATCTAATCATGGGGAACAGAAGATCGTCGCCTGTGACCAAGATTGGAGTGTATTCTTTAGTGCTTAGGAATAGTTTGGTTTTAGATTTGAACAATTGTTGCTATTCGCCAGAAATGGCTAGAAACATCATTTCATTTCATGGTTTATATAGATAAGGATTTAGATTTTCTTTTAATAATGAGAATGGTTCTATTTTGGTTTATCTAAATGGTGTCTTTTACTTTGAAGCTATACCATGTAATGGAATATATGAAACTGTTATGATTGTTGATAACTTAGGAAATGATGTTTTGAATATTGATTCTTCCACTAGTATGGATAAATCATCCTTGTGGCATTGCCGTCTTGGACATGTCAACAAGAAACGCATAGCCGAACTCCAAAAGGATGGAGTGTTGGAGTCATTCGACCTTAGGGAAGATGACACATGCGAGTCTTGTTTACTTGGAAAGATGACTAAGTCACCCTTCACGAGTACTTGTGAAAGGGGTGAGGGGCTATTGGACCTAATACATACAGATGTATGTGGACCCTTTAGATCAACCACGAAGGATGGGAACCGCTTCTATGTGACTTTTACCGATGACCATAGTAGATATGGGTATATCTACTTAATCAAGCAAAAGTCAGACACCTTCGAAAAGTTCAAAGAGTTCAAGAATGAAGTGGAGAATCAATTGGGCAGGAAAATCAAGATGCTTCGATCTGATCGAGGAGGAGAGTACCTAAGTCTTGAATTCCACGATTATCTCAAAGAGTGTGGAATAGTTTCGCAATTGACGCCTCCTAGGACACCGCAGTTGAATGGTGTGGCAGAAAGGCGTAATCGAACCTTATTGGATATGGTTCGCTCTATGATGAGTCGTGCTTCACTACCTATCTTCTTTTGGGGGTATGCCTTAGAGACTGCCGCCCACATCCTTAACCGAGTCCCTACTAAGAAGGTTGCCAAAACACCTCACGAGATGTGGACAGGGAAAGCTCCCTCGTTGGCACATATCAAGGTTTGGGGTTGCGAGGCTTTCGTAAGACGAGATACTCACGACAAGCTTGAACCTCGAAGTGAGCGATGTATTTTCATCGGCTACCCGCAAACATCCTTTGGATATCTCTTCTATAGACCGAAAGACAATGTTGTCTTTGTTGCGAGGATAGGAGTTTTCCGAGAGCGAGAACTCATAAGCCAAGGAGACAGTGGGAGGCAAATCGAACTTGAAGAGATTCAAGATTCAATAGATGAAGGAACCTCTACCGCTGGCATTCAACCCGAGGAGGAAACTCCAGTTGAACCGATTGACGAATCCTTACCTCTCAGACGTTCCGATAGAGTTAGAGTTCAACCCCAGTTTTATGGTTTTCATATTACTACCGAAGGGGACACGTATATTAGTGATGGTACACTAGTAAATCTTGATGAACCTAATAGCTATAAGGAAGCCATGGCAGGCCCGGAGTCTGCGAAATGGAAAGAGGCAATGGATAGCGAGATCCAATCCATGTACGATAACCAAGTTTGGAATTTGGTTGATTATGTGCCCGAACGTAAGACCGTTGGGTGCAAATGGATCTTCAAAAAGAAGACCGACGTGGATGGGAACGTACACACATATAAAGCGCGATTGGTCGCGAAGGGCTTTACTCAAACTCCCGGAGTTGACTATGATGAGACCTTCTCACCAGTTGCGAAGATTAAATCTATTAGAGTGATGCTAGCAATTGCCGCATTTCATGATTATGAGATTTGGCAAATGGATGTCAAGACCGCTTTCCTTAACGGAAAGTTGGCTGAGGATGTTTACATGGCTCAGCCAGAGGGGTTTGTGGATCCGAAGCATCCGAATAGAGTGTGTAAGCTTGAGAAGTCCATTTATGGACTTAAGCAAGCGTCTCGCAGATGGAATCTTTGCTTCGATGAGAAAGTCAAAGAGTTTGGATTTGTACGAAGCGAAGACGAATCTTGTGTATATGTCAAAGCCAGTGGGAGTATAGTAAGCTTTCTCGTTCTATATGTCGATGACATATTACTCATAGGGAACGACATCCCGACTCTGCAGGAGGTCAAGTCCTGGCTCGGGAAGTGCTTCGCTATGAAGGACCTCGGAGAGGCTTCTTACATTTTGGGAATAAGGATAGTAAGAGAAAGAAGTAAGAGACTAATTGGACTTAGTCAGAATACTTACTTACAGAAGGTACTAAAACGTTTTAGTATGGAAAACTCAAAGAAGGGAGAACTACCGATACAAGGAAATGCCAAGTTGAGTAAGACTCAAAGTCCGAGTACCGAAGCTGAGATAGCAGAAATGAGCCGAGTACCATACGCTTCCGCAGTTGGCTCAATCATGTACGCTATGACTTGTACTCGCCCTGATGTAGCCTTCGCTTTGAGCATGGTTAGCAGGTATCAAGGGAACCCTGGCAAAGCACATTGGATTGCGGTGAAGAACATCCTTAAGTACCTTCGGAGGACGAAAGAATGGTTCTTAGTCCTTGGAGGGAGTGATGACTTGAAGGTGCGAGGGTATAGTGACGCCAGCTTTCAGACCGACAAGGACAACTATCGTTCGCAGTCGGGCTGGGTCTTTACCCTAAATGGAGGAGCAGTGACATGGAAAAGTTCCAAGCAGGAAACCGTAGCTGATTCAACGTGCGAATCAGAGTACATCGCAGCGAGCGAAGCGTCGAAGGAGGCAATATGGCTAAAGAACTTCATTGGTGATCTTGGAGTTGTGCCGGCCATAAAGGAGCCCATGGAGATTTTCTGTGATAACGAAGGTGCGGTTGCCTTGACCAAGGAACCGAGGGATCATGGTAGATCTCGACATATCGACAGAAAATATCACTTCATTAGACATCGTGTAGAAGAAGGACAACTCGTAGTGAAGAGGATATCATCAGAAGATAACCCAGCAGATCCGCTTACGAAGGGACTGAGTAGGGTTAAGCACTTGCAGCATGCTAGGAGTATTGGGCTGAAGGATGATATTAGTATAGATTAGATAGTGTTAGAAACGTATAATAGATAAATGTAATTAACATTTGATGATTAAATAAAAGAGTTTTATTTATGAGTAAAGTCACTGTCACATGTTAATTGTTTAACTATTGTTTCACTTTGCATGTTTTGACTTCCAGAATAATTGAGTTTATTAGGAATAATCGAATTATTCAAATGGTCCACAATTGTTCATATGTTGGGAGTAGATATGAATGAAGATTGTCATGAATTGGTGTGTAGAATGTCTAAATGGTGTTAGACATAGCAAGGGTTGCTGCAACGTTCATGAGTGCTTATGAACTAGTTTTGAGCATTGGAATAAACCCACGCTTGCTGGAATCACCTTATGGAATACGATATAAAAGGTGATCGCAAGACGATAATATCATATAGTCTTAAAACCTAGATATATGGTTTATTATTTGTTAATTGATTGTACATTGATAATGCGAAAACGCATCAGTAATTCGGTGTTATAAAACGCATTGTTGTGTATAGTTGGTTAATGAATAAGTAAATGCATATAAGTCGAAGTTTATCTGTAAATTTTATCCTAAGAGGGTAGAAGAGATATCTTGGCCACTCGATGATTTGATTTGACTTATGTGTCGGGCCCGGTCAGAACTGAATTGATGTGTTTGATTAAGTTCTATGTCAAATAAATCGGAGATCGAGAAATCAAATGCTTGACTAACCATTCCATAGGATTGTCAGCATGATATCTAACAGAGGACTGTACGATCCCTTATCTAAAGGACAAGATTAATTAGATCAGAGTTGACAACGTCTTTGAGAGCTACGATTGCAAACCGAAATAGTTACTAGACTTATCCAAGTGTGAGACTGTTGGAATAGTGTCTAAGGCTGCAACTATATTAGGCAAGTATTTGATCCGGTTGTGCATGGTCCTTTTGGGTTGCCTTCACCATAGCAACTTGATGGGTGATTTGTTAAGAGAGAGTAGATATTATAAGGAATAATATATGGTTATTTGATTAATATAAGTCATAGATTAATTAGAATTAATTTGGTGACTTAAAGAGATTAATTAAATAAGAGGGTATAAACTGTCAATTGTTTGATAGTTACACTTTAGACTATAAATCCTTATCCTAGATAGGATGGACGATTGTTGGATTAGTGTCTAAGTCCATAACTATTTTGGTATGTACTTGACCCGATGGTGCATGGTCCTTTTGGGTTGCCTTCACCAAAGCAACTTGATAGGATGATTTATGGAGAGTAAGGATTAAATATGATTTATTAATGTATTATGAGAATAATATATTAAAGGAGAAATCATATTGTTTAATTAATATTAGTCAATAATTAATTGATAATTAGTTTTGTGACTAAAAGAGATTAATTAAACTTAAGGGACTGGAATTGTAATTATAGGATAATTGCAATTTGGGCCATGGATTGCCTTGTATTAAGGGATGAACGAATTCTAATGGGAAACCCATAAGGAAATCGTCCATGGGCTTCATTAAAGGAGTCTATGGGTTGCTTAGGGCTTAAGCATCCAAATTAGGGTTTCCTTGTTAGATAACCCTAATAGCCCAACTATATAAAGACCCCTTAAGGCTAAAAAACGTGGGAAAATGTTCTTGTAAGGGTTTACACACTTTTTTGGCAGCCTCCATCCTCTCTCCTCTTCATCCTCTTGCTTATGGTGTTTGTGAACCATTAGAGGAGTGACACTTGTGACTCTAAGCATTCCAAAGTCAATTCAAGGAGGAATTGGGATTGTTATTGCTACATAACAATCAAGGTAACACTATAAACTTATTCTCATGATAATATGATTACTTGTATGCTAGTATTAGGGTTTATAGTCTTGGATTCAAAGCATATACAATAGAGAAACCTAGATCCAAGCATTAGGGTTTATATAAGCACATAGGATGTCTTATGACCAAAACCCATCATTCTAGGGCTTGGATAAGCCAAAATCGTCCATAGGGTTATCTATGGAATGGATTTGGATAGCCTTAAGAGAAGATTATCCAATTAGGGTTTAGGTTGTAACCCTTAAGGAGTCTACAAGTATAAATAGACCCTATGGGTGAGGGAATTCGACACACCATCTAAAGTAGAGATAATCTGGCCGAATTCCTCCCCTCTCCTCTCTCCTAAATCATCTTGCTTGCTATTGGTGTTTGTAAGCCATTAGAGGAGTGACATTTGTGACTCTAGAAGCTCCAAGACAACAAGATCAACAAGGAACTCAAAGGTATGATTCTAGATCTGTTTCAATGTTGTTATTTAACCTAATTAGCCATTAGAAGTCTTGGATTCAAAGCATGTTTAATTAGAAATCCTAGATCCAAGCATTAGGGTTTTGCATGCGCACATAGGAAAGTTCTTATGGCTAAAACCCATCACTTGCATCTAAGACAATGTTTGGTATCACTAAACTCTATTGTTTTTCTTTTACCTTGGCCATGCTTGGCTAAACTTTCATTTGGTTGATTAAGGTTTGACCCATGGATGATTATTTGCTGTGAAGACTTATTATTATATTGTATTTGAAGTTTATGGGAATGTTTTCTAGTTAAACATCTTGTTGTGTTTATTTATCTTTGATCATGAGCTTGGATGAATGAATGTTTGTTTTTGTTGACTGATTTCTTGGTTACGTAATAGATCTTCAAATTAGTAAGCAACAAATGGTTTATATGTTTGTTTTCATTTCATTTAGACCATGGAAATATTTCCTCCATAATGATAATGTAAGCATTTGATTGTCTTTTGGACTTGGTAACTCTTACAACTTAAAGCTAATTGATTTTCACAAGATTTTATGCTTCATTGATTTTGTGACTTCAATTAAGGAAATGTGTTAAGAGCTCCTCTAACCATTTTTATTTTTAAGAAGAGTTGAGGTAAATTGTGCTTATGAATTGCTATGGCCAAGTTAAACAAATTCACAAGTGTTATTCCATTAAGTCTAATGATAAGTCAATTATATCATCCGTGAGATGTACCCCAAAATTAACCAATTCCACTTCTTTGAATTTAATCCAATCTTTTACTTGTTTACTTGTCATATTTTCATCTTAGCTAGTTTTATTTTTTGTCAAACACTCGAAAGAACTAAACACCCCCCCCCCCCCATTTTATTTTTATTGTTATTTTACAAGTATTTTTACAAAGAGATTTTTCATAGAGTTATAAATTGAACCAATCTCTGTGGATTCGACCCCTTTACCACTATTCACTATTTTAGTGTGTAATATTTAGGGTTATTAATTTTGTTGGCCTCGACAACCACCAAATTTTGGCGCCGTTGCCAGGGATTGGTTTATTTTTAATCAATTTGTTTCTTTATGCTCAGATCTCAGCGTACATGTGACTTGATTTACAACCCATAAATCGAAAAAGAAGCAAGGCGTTTGGCGAAGGAAAAGCGAATTGAACGTGGTCAAACTTCTAATCCTCACGGGGATCCGGAGGTTGAACCCACTTCATCAAGTGACACGGAACCCGATTCTAGTCCCGACCCTCGCCAAGAAATTCCCGAAACACCACCTCTACAACAAAACCCACCCATTATTGAACCAATTGCAATGGTGGACGGAGGAGAAGTTCCCGAAAGAACTTTGAGGCAAATGATGGAGATCGATGTTACACAAACTCCAACCAGTATCAATTACCCGGTTTTGGAATGAGGTTCGGAATAGAAGTCAAGTTTACTCCATCACCTCCCAACTTTTCATGGATTGGAGAATGAAGACCCACATAAGCACTTGAAGATGTTCCACATTATTTGCACTAGCATGAAGCCACAAGGGTCAACCGATGACCTAATCAAGGTAAGGGCATTCCCCCTTTCATTGGTCGATAGAGCAAATGATTGGTTATTTTATCTTCCCCCGGGGTCAATCAACTCATGGACCGACATGGCAAAATCTTTTCTTGATAAATTATATTCCGCTTCAAGAGTCTCAAGTCTTAGAAATGAAATCTGTGGAATCCGCCAAGGTCAAAATGAGACTTTCCATGATTATTGGGAGAGGTTCAACAACTTGTGCTATAGTTGCCCACAACACCAAATTCCGGAACAACTCCTTATTCAACACTTCTATGAGGGATTGTTGTCAATGGAGATAAGACTAGTTGATGCCTCAAGTGGTGGTGATGTGTTTAGTAAAACGCCACAACAAACAAGACAACTTTTCAACACCATATCTTTGTGCTTACGATTTTATGGTTATGGTTTCAGGTACTTCCGGTTCGAAAGGGAATGACTCGACTTTATTTCACTACATCCACCCATGTTTCCGCAACTTTATGATTTTGAGATTATACTTTGATAACTATTTTTACTCTAATATAATTTTGAATGATTGAAAAAAAGAAGATAAATAGTGTTTATGGTTAATTTAAAAATGAAAATTTTACATTATAATTATGGGACGTTACACATAGGGTATTAGATATTATGAGTTTGACAAAATTATGTTGGCCTCATGTTGATTGTTGAAATATGACTATAATTATGAGTGAGTTCAAACGAAATCATATATGACCAGATGTCATATGCACTTTTGTAACGGTAAATTTTGAGAAGAAAAATTATACTTTTGATGAACTTGCATGTGTAACCCCAAAATTACAATTAAAATGATGAAATCGCAGACCATGAAAGTCCACCGATGATTTGATGACTATATGAGTCATGTCTTAATTATTATTATTATTTTTTAAATAAAAAAAAGTATGTTAAATTTGTTTTCGTCTCAAATAATAACGATACCACCTCGTATACCCTCGTATGCGAAGTCAAATAATAGAAAATGACATATAAAACGGTTTAACATAACATCAAAGATCAATAATCAATTTAAAATGAAATGTTAAAATTGTTTGATTAGAGCCAATGCTTTAAAAGTTGGTTCTAACCGTTCGGTCGGACAGGGAACTGGAGAATATATCGTTTGAACAATAACCGATTTTATGTCAATTTCTAGACCAAATTGAAACAATTATTTAAAAAATCGGGTTGTGTGATAGAACCGGTAAAAAACCTGTTTGAACGGTTTATTGGACTTAAATAGTTAAATTTAACCATTTAACTTAATCCATTAAAAAAACAGTTCATTTCAAAAGAAAATTAAATAACTCGATCAATTAAGTTATCTGAAGTATACATAAATTAAGGTTGACACACACCTATTAGATGAGTTGAACTCACACTTGAATTGATTGAATCGAAAACCGATCGTCTAACCGATTAAACTAAAAAACGGGATTTTAAAATCTAATGAGAATACATTGGTATATTAGAAAATAAATATATTAAAATATAATAAGTTTTAAATTAAGAAAGAAAAGGTATAACTTTTTTTTTAAACTTAAAACTGTGGTTTAGAACATTACCATTGCAAGCTTTCCTCTTTCTAGAACCCTCACTCACACGTTAGTCGTTGCCGCGACCATGGACAGCAGTGGTACAGCGAGCGATGTTGCCCGAGCTATCGTCGCCGCCCTTGGCTGGAGCTCTTCGTCCGACGATCGCAAATCGGCTATGTCGTACTTAGAATCTGTATGTTCATTTGTGTTTTATTTTACAAAATTTTTCATCGATCTGTGAGTATATTACGTCCATTCTCTTGCACTATTCGGCTTTTGGTTGCAAAACGTGTTTATTTCACAAGTTTGATCGTACGCTGCCTACGAATCAGTGGATGTGGCGTATTTTGAAGATTTTTTTTAGCGTATGTGAAGTTATGTATGGAAATGCGATGAACGAACTTCTGCAATGTTGTGTTAGTTGTTAGTAATTGAGAAAAATTAATTTTAGGTTCATCTGAGGTTCCACATGTTTCACTTCTCAATAGATTTTGAAATTTATTTCATGTCACTTTTGAAAAATCTGTACGTTCTTTTGAGGTTTTTTGGCAAACTTAATCCTTCATATGATGCTGGAGTTGAAAGGTTTTACAAGTTAGAAATAAACTATCGTTAAAAGTATTGAGAAACAAAAAGAACAAAGAACTGGACAAGTGTTATAAAGAAATTATAGTATGAAGAATAGAAGAGTGGAAAACTCAAAGCTATACATACAACTGTAGGCCTAATGTGAAACTTGATTTTGTTAAAGGAGAAGAAGATGTGCTTATACTAATGATCAAGTTGTTCCAGTCTATGCATCACCTGCTACAATTCACACCTATTACTAAAACCTGATGTCACTGTTGTGGGTACTGGAGGGTCTAAAAAGTATTGGTTGCTGAGGCATATGATTATGTCATAAACCCTTGCCATCTATAGTTTATAGTAGACATCATTCACCTCAAGTAATGTAGTCCACATATGAACATTCTTACTGCCATTATCCAATCAAGTTCTTCAGGCTTCTTCATATTATCTCCAAGTTTCCAACCAACAGCTTCCATTGTGTCACTACACCTAAAGTTGTGACTTTACAACCTATTCCCTACAAGTGAAATAGCAACTGTCATGGATCGTTTCCATGCAGTCAATCCAACACCATTAAAGACATTGGAGACGAGAATAGAGCTTGGATTATCAGAAGATCCAAGAGAGAAAGGAGGGGTGCATTAACGACATTAGAATTATCAGAATTGGATATTCAGACTTGATGAACGAGAAATTGAGTAATTGAAGAAGATGATGGACAGTAGAAAAGGATCAAATTCAGTCTGAAACCATGTTACAGTTGAAAGAAGAAAGAGTTGGAAAAATGGAAAAGTTTTCTTCATTGATTGAATGAATTGTTACAGACGAAATGAGAAACATATATACACGTTTTAACTAATCACTAATAGAATGGTAACCAATTTACCTAACTTTCTAACAGCTTATAAGCATGCGAGTAATTAAAAAAAGCATAGCTAACAATTCCCTATATATCTCTAGACACTATATGTGATTGGGTTTCTTATATATTGTTATGCAATGTAGATCTATGGAAAAGTACTTGCTGTTTTACTATGGATATTGGTATCCACATACATTTTGCTTAATGAGCCTTAATTATCCTTTTTCTATAGGTAAAATCTGGGGATGTTCGTGTTTTGGCAAGCACATCATTTCTTTTAGTCAAGAAAGATTGGCCTTCTGAAGTTCGTCTGCATGCATTCAAATTATTGCAGGTTCTTTTCTTACTTATATGCTGATTTTTTCTTCTCATCTAGTGATGTAAATAAAAGTAACATGACTGTTTATCTTTGCCAAAACCCTTCTTTATGCTTTTTCTTTTTTGAGTTTTATAAACAAAAATTTAGGAGGCTGTAGGCATTTGGTTACACTTTCAATGCTTTTGACCTGTTACAGATAAAACCTAACCCTGGCCCAAATCAACCCATTTTTAGGTAAATGGGTCAACATAACTGCCTCTAACAACAGATCTTTTTTTTTTTTTTTTTTTAATGATTATGTTATTGCATGCAGCATCTAGTGCGACTAAGATGGGAAGAATTGAGCCCTGAAGAAAGACGAGAATTTGCAAAAGTTTCTATGGATTTAATGAACGAAATTGCAAACAGTTCTGGAGAGTGGGCTCTAAAAAGTCAAACAGCTGCTCTAATTGCTGAGGTCTACTTCTATTTTCATTTTGAACTTTTTTAGCTTCATAAGCTCCATGCAATTGGTTTATTTGCTTTGTTATCATCATCATCTTGTATCTATTTTTGATACAGATAGTCAGGAGAGAAGGCGTAAGTCTATGGCAAGAACTTGTTCCATCTCTAGTAGCTCTTTCCAACTCTGGCCCCACACATGTAAAGAAAATCCATTTCCTGTTCTTTTTTATTTGCTTTTCACTAAAAGTTGAAGCTGATTTTTGTTCTAGTTGTAGGCTGAGATGGTGTGTATGATGCTGAGGTGGCTTCCTGAAGATATCACTGTTCATAACGAAGACTTAGAAGGTTTGGAGTTACAAGTTACAACTATTCTCTCTTATCTTATTGATATATATCTTTATAAAATTCACTATTTTTTTTTTACTTTTAATCTATACAGGTGATCGACGTAGACTGTTGTTACGTGGGTTAACTGAATCTTTGCCTGAAATCCTTCCATTGTTGTATACAGTAAGTACTGTTTATTGTTTAATTAATCGTTATGTATGTCTGTATTAATTTTATACTTGTTCTTATTTTATTACACTTCTCATTCAGTTATTAGAAAGACACTTTGGAGCTGCCATGACTGAAGCAGGTAGGCAACAACTTGAAGTTGCAAAGCAGCATGCAGCTACAGTAACAGCTACTCTTAATGCCATCAATGCATATGCTGAATGGGCCCCAGTGCCTTATCTTTCAAAATATGGCACAATCCATGGGTATGTTTCATCTTTTTTACTTTTATAAAAAACACTTCCACTTATTATATTCTAAATTTCTAACAACCATTCTTCCTTTCAACTAGTTGTGGCTTTCTACTATCTTCTCCTGATTTCCGACTTCATGCATGTGAGTTTTTCAAGCTTGTGTCCTCTAGGTAAGCAATTGGTATGTTGTCTATGTTATAAATTTATTGACTTTTTTGCCCCTGGTTTCACTTATTAACAACCAGATGATGGTCTGTAGGAGGAGACCTGCTGATGCAGATTCTGATTTCGATTCTGCAATGAGCAGCATTCTTGTCATATTGATGAATGTATCTACAGAGTTTTTACGGGTATCAGAGACAAATTCTGGCATTATTAGTGATAGTGACTTTGAGTTTGCAGAGTCTATATGTGAAAGTTTGGTGTCTTTTGGTTCTACAAACTTGCAATGCATCACTGGTGATAGTGAAATACTATCTCTCTATTTACAAAAGGTAATAGATCAACTAAAGAGCTGCTTCTTTTTTACTTAAATCTGGACAAAAAGACTAAATGAGTTAAGCAAAAAACCTGGATTAATGTATTCAGACACCTACCCTTTACTCATATGTCCTTTTTTTTTAATCTCAATTCCATTCATGTTAAACTTAAAGAATATTGTAAAATTGTTTGTTGGAATGTTAAATGTGGTGAGGGTAAAATGGTCATTTAATCTTATGTTAGAGAACTGTAAGTGATTAAAATGTATGATCCTCACTTGAAAATGTTTTTGCAGATGGTGCAGTATTTCAAACATTATAAGATCGAGCTTCACTATCAGTCCCTTGTATTTTTACTGGTATATTAAAAGTTTCTGCAAGTAGTTTTTGTTTAGTGTTTTAATAACAGTATGTATTCAAAGATTCATCATAATGTTTTTTGATCAGGCATTAGTGAGAGATTCACTCTCGAAGCCAAAGACAGTTGGAGATGGGTCAGTTGACAATCTTGCCCCTGGTTCAGGGCAGACTGATAATCATAAAAGAAAGATCTTACCTTTTGTAAATGATGAGATATGTAGCATCATGTTGGATATATCTTTTCAGAGAATGCTTAAAAAAGAAAAATCTAACCCTGGAAATGAACTTGCTGTATTGGAATTATGGAGTGATGACGTGGAAGGCATGGGAGATTTTGGCCAATATCGCGCAAAGCTGGTGAGTATATATGTGAGGTCAAACTGGTCAATTAACCATCTTATATATCTATTCCATTTTTCTAACATTATTAAATTTAAATTCTTGGAATTTACAGCTGGAATTGGTTCGACTTATTGCTTCTTTCAAACCTCTTATAACCATTACCAAAGTTTCAGACAGAATCATTATGATCATTAAGAGCCTTCTTCTTTCCCCACTGCCTTCTCAGGTCTGATTATGAAAAATGACCATTTTACCCTTCTATCTAGAAAAATGACCACAGTAAAAAAAGTTATAGAAAGAAAGTTAAAAATGTAAAAAGACTTAAATACCTTTCTGAATTCAAATTTCAGAATTTAACGATTCTAGAAAGCATGCAACTTGCTGTGGAGAATGTTTTGGGAGCTGTTTTTGATGGTCAAAATGATGAGAATGGGAGTGCTTCTGATGCTCAACTTGCTTCTTGCAGAATTCTAGAAGGTTCTTTTTTATACTTTTTTACTGTGTGTATACTCTCAGATCTTTTAACACACCATTTACTGTGAACTTCAGGTCTACTTCAACAACTTCTTTCTTTGAAATGGAGTGAACCTGAATTAGTTGAAGTTCTTGGGCACTATTTAGAAGCACTGGGACCCTTCTTGAAGTATTATCCAGATGCCGTTGAAAGTGTAATCAAGAAACTCTTTGAGCTCCTAACCTCATTGCCAATAGCTGTCAAGGTATGCTTTTCACTTTTTCTTTATACAAAAACAAAATCCAGTTTGACTTACTTTATTTAAATATTTACTTATTTACCATGCCTTTTTTTAACACAGGATCCCGCAACTAGTAGATCTAGACATGCAAGATTACATATTTGCACTGCCTTTATACGATTGGCCAAAACTGCTGACACACGTCTTTTACCCCACATGAAGGTAATTAATTAAATTAATTCAATTAACCTGTCTCATAATATTTATGATTATAATATTTGATATTTGTTGATAACAGGGCATAGCAGACATGGTGTCATATCTGCAAAAAGAAGGTCAATTACTTCGTGGTGAACACAATCTTTTTGGTGAATCATTTCTCATTATCGCATCTGCAGCTGGGTAATTTACTTTTAACCTTTTACTTCATTTCATTGATATTTACTAATTTTTCTGTAATTAAATACAGACCACAACAGCAGCAAGAAGTTATGACATGGTTACTTGAGCCTCTAAGCAGTCAATGGACACAAATCGAGTGGCAAAACACGTATTTATCTGATCCATCAGGCCTGGTTAAATTGTGTGGTGAAACACAGTTTATGTGGTCATTATTTCACACTGTAACTTTCTTTGAAAAAGCACTTAAAAGAAGTGGGGTTAAAAAAGGAAATCTGAATGTTAATAATTCTACTCCTTCTCATCCTTTGGCTTCTCATCTCCCATGGATGCTCCCACCTCTTCTCAAAGTAAGACTATAAATATATTTCAAAGTCTTTTAAGCAAATTATATCTAAAAACATGTTTCTTCTTTTTTGTTGTCAGCTTCTTCGTGCTATGCATTCTCTTTGGTCGCCATCTGTCACTCAATTGTTACCTGGAGAAATAAAGTCTGCTATGATCATGACTGATGCTGAACGAACAAGTCTTCTTGGTGAAAGTACGAAAATGCCCAAGGGTACAATAACTTTCACTGATGGCTTGCAAAACACAAAAGATGGAAATCCAGAACCAAATGAAACCGATATCCGAAACTGGTTAAAGGGTATCCGAGATAGCGGGTAAGTTAAGTAACCATTAACCAATGTGGCATAATTACCATTTTGCCCTTAACAGTCTTTATGTATTGGATCTAGGTATAATGTACTGGGTCTATCAACAACAGTTGGAGACTCGTTTTTCAGATGCATGGATATCGAAGCGATTGACTTAGCACTGGTTGAGAATATTCAGTCAATGGAGTTCAGACATATAAGACAACTTGTTCATTCGATTTTGATCCCATTAGTGAAAAACTGTCCTTCTGATTTATGGGACATATGGTTAAAAAGACTAATGTACCCTCTTCTTGTATATTCTCATCAAGTTCTTAGAATCTCATGGTCTGGTCTCTTGGATGAAGGGCGAGCAAAAGTTCCAGATTTTAATGGAGTTTTAGGCGGATCTGATTTGAAAGTTGAAGTAATGGAAGAAAAGTTACTACGTGGCTTAACCCGTGAGATTTCAACTCTCCTTTCAGTTTTGGGGGGCCCAGGGTTGAACCCTGGGCTCAATTCTGAACAGTCTTCTAAAGATTCTAATGCCGTGTCAACCTCTTTAGTTGGGTATGTAATATGTTGTTATATGTATAGCAGCACACGATTCCTTAATATATTTTTTAGTTTTTAATTTGAAAATTGAAATAATTGTGGATTTGTGCAGGTTTCTTTTGAAGAACAAGGATATAGCTGTTCCGATGTTGAGTTTGTGTTTAGATGCTTTTAGATGGACAGATGGTGAGTCGACTATTAAGGTTGCATCCTTCTGTGGGGCCGTGGTCAACCTAGCTATGTTGACCGATAATGTTGAGCTTCGACAATTTGTTTGTAAAGATCTTTTTTCGGGGATAATTCAAGGCTTAGCACTCGAGTCAAATGCTTTTACTAGTGCTGACCTTGTTAGTCTGTGTCGAGAAATATTTGTAAACTTTTGCAAGGACGACCCTACACCCAGACAAGTAAGTAATTTTTCACTATTTGTTTTTTCTTTGGGCCCCACAGAATAAAACAGGTTGTACTGTGTTTGACATGTATTGGACCGGGACCGAGACCGATGCCAATGAGACAAAAAATTTGCAAAATTTTTGTCCCAATCAAAAAGGCGGGACATGGACTCGCTCTCGGTCTCTCGTTTATGAAAAAAGACGTAAATGCCCTTTTCATCCTCATCATCGAAAATTACCCTAGTGACCTTATCCAGTCCCGTCATGTGTAACGAACGCAGCCGTAAGGCTGCGTTTTCTTACACGGGACTGAACAAGATTTGTAGGGTTATTTTCGATGATGAGAATGAGAAGGGCATTTACGTCTTTTTTCATAAACGAGAGACTGAGAGCGAGTCCATGTCCCACCATTTTGATTGGGACAAAAATTTTGCAAATTTTTTGTCTCATTGACATCGGTCTCGGTTCTGGTCCAATACATGACAACCTGTTTTATTCTGTAGGACACTAAAGGTCTAAAGTTTTAAGCATTTGTATTAAGGGAAAGCTTAAATATTAAATCTTGCATTGTTTATTGTGAAAATTTTGTATAGATTTTGCTGTCACTTCCTTGCATTACGCCTCAAGATCTGTTGGCATTTGAAGAAGCATTGGGGAAGACGAGTAGTCTTAAGGAACAAAAGCAGCTTATGAGAAGCTTGCTGTTGGTAGGTACTGGGAACCAGTTGAAAGCACTTGCTGTTCAAAAAAGTGTGAACGTAATCACTAATGTTGTAGGTAAGAAAGGAAGGACCTTCTTGAATCTAGAGATAACCATACATATGACATGCATATATAATATATAAATATAAATAAAATCCACATCTATATTATGGTGTGTTCTAAAAACCCTCAATTTTGGTGTTTTTCAGCAAGACCACGAAGCTCAATATCTGCCTCAGATTCCAGAACTGAAGATGGAGGTGCAATCGGTTTGGCTGCTATTATGTAGGCTTGATTGGTCGTTTTATGTAGAAAACGAGTTTTATTGAGTTTGAGATGTACACAAAAACGAATAGTTTTTTAAGATGTTATCTAACGAGGCCTCTTCCTATTCCTGATGTATGTAACAAACCATTATATGATACTTCACTAAATCATGTTTGCGAAATGTCAATGTTTTATTAGTTGTGTTTCTGGTTTTTGTGCCTTCTATGATTTTTTTTTTCCTGATACATTAGTATTATACAACGTACTAAAAAATAAATTAATTAGAGGAACACGCTACCAAAAACGTGGTGGCCTAGCTGTTGGAAGTTTGTATGCTTTTTTAATATGGTGTTTATGTTCTTTGGGCTTCTGGAATAAAAAAATGTGTGTTGTAACAGTTATTCGAACAAGTAGGAGAGGCATCTAAAATTGAAGTAACTTTTGGCTTCTCAAATAATCCTGAATAACCGTGATAGTGAAAGTAAAGAAATTCAACCAATACTAATGGAATTATCTTACCACTTTTTGTGCGATATAGAAGTTTCAGAATGCTATATTTGTAACGCCTAAACCAAGAAATGGAATTATCTTTGATTTTTGGTAACATAGTCGTATTTTTGGTATTTTGAATAGTTTTTTTATCCTACACCAAATCTATTCTCAAAGTACAACATCCCTATACTTTTGACTGTTTTATATTGGTTATTTTTGTTTTCTTTTATCAGCTTTTCATGCAGCAATTATTTCCCGGACGTCATCATTTGTAGTTTTAGTTTACAACCTTGTACTTATATAAAAGTATCAAATCAAATCCTTACCTTTTTAATATAAGTAATAATATTAAGCTCAATTTGGTTTGTTGATTACAAAATTCAACAAATATCTAAAAGGATTGGCTAAAAAGACACCATATTTTTCCATATAGATATCCTATTTGATTTTTAAAATTCTTATATCGGTAAAATTTGCATTGTTTTTCGAAAAAATAAATTATAAATAGTTTATTATAGATTGACTTATAATAAAAAATATTCATAAGGTGTCTAAAGGGTGTATTAATAACAACCATTCCTAATTATTTGACTAGTGCATTGCTAGACTTTGTTTAATTTCATACTGAGAAAAAAAAAAACAAACGGAAACTTTTTCTAACATATTCTTTTATATATATATATATATATATATATATATATATATATATATATATATATATATATATATATATATATATATATATATATATATATATATATATATATATATATATATATATATTAAAGGAGGATACTTTTTAGGAATAGTAAACTTATGTGGTTTTTGGCAAGATTAGTCATCTGGTTATGTGTTTGTGTTCAAATCCATCTTTCGGTTATTTTATGTCAGTATCCATATTTTATGAGGACACGTGTTGCGAATAGTTCCGGTTTCCCGGTCATTTTGTGTTCAAATCCGTCTTAAGGTGCAATTTTTGTTTTTTTAAAACAAATATATATAAAAAAAAAAAACTTTTTACATCCTATAATGAAAATGAATATGTAAAAAATAGGAAATTAATTTTTTTTACAGTCATTCTTAACCTGTCGCATCTGACCCCCGCAACGCGGGGGTTCCCCACCTTGTTTTTTATTAAAAGAAATTAGTTTTAACGAAATTTTATTTTAGATAACAAAATCTTATAACAAATAATCAGGAAGATATACCTTGAATTTAGGGTTTTGGTAATCAAAATTTCATTTACTATTCAAGTATATTTTTAGATATCTCTAAATATTATTAAAAGAGAACCTTTAATTCACCAATGAAGCAATTAGGACCCTTGATTGCATTTCAATTCTATGTTTTCCACCGTTAGATTAGATTGCTGACATCATCTTCTTCAAATAAAATTCAAACCCAATTACATTTAATTATAGAATCTTTAAATTCAATAATTATATTATCAATTACAACATATCATTCTATTTATATACGATATATTAGTTTCTCTAATTAATATTGTTCATAATTTAACTCCCTTATTTATAACTTTTGATTTCAAAATTCAAACCCGTATTTTTTTTTTTTTAATCAATAATTTGGTCATTAACCTATACAATCTAATCTGATCCTAATTAACAAAATATTTAAGAGTCAAAAATAAAGTCAATATTATATATAATTTATCTCCCGATATATCCCACGTAAAATAAATGAATTTGAGATAATGCTTTTGAATTTAAAACTCATTAATTAAGCAAGTCAATTAATTTGTAATTTTGATTCAATATAAATGATATCATTTTTGAAGATGAATAACCGAAAATCTCCAAAATAATATTTCAGGATCTCATTTTTTTGGAAGATAATGATTTCCTTATTGAAAAACAACCTATATATACGATTACACTGAAGTTGTTTTTCTTACGATTTTGGATTGAGTCGTATGATTTAAAGTGTTCTTCAACGGTCTTATTCTATAATTCTTTTTTCTAGGTTCTTTCTTTACCCTCTTCTCCTTCTTCTTCTACAATTTCTTTTTTACTTTGTTCTTATTACTTGTTATTACTATATTCCTGTTGAGAGGTAATGAAAAAAATTAATCAATCTACTTTAAGTATATTAGTTTCATTCATTTAGTTATAGAGACAAAATTATATCCTTTATATTAATATTTTTAATATGTTGACCTATATTTGTCAAGCGAAAGCCATAAAAGTCGTTTTAACATATGATATGATGGCAAACCTCGTGGAACGGACCAAAAGCAAGATGAAGACGTTTTTTATTGTTACACTTCAACTTGCATGAACAAATACATACATCTTGTTCTAAGCCTTTTAATAATTCTTTTATACATATTATTATACTCTTTAGTTAAATTTTCTAATTTTGTATTATTGTATTTGTTTAAATCAATGATATTAGTTTCAAAATCGACATTCAAGTACAATACTTTACCGGCGTGGTGTCACTTACGTTATTTGATCGTGACACAAAGAAACTTCTGGAAAAAACCGCACAAGAGTTGCTTCAAAAGTTTAATAAGGTTATTGATATTAACTTCATTTATATAAGACTAATTTTTTACCTTTTGTCTATCTATTTTGTAACCATTTTTTTATTAATTTTTTGGAGGGTAATATGAAGATTTATCTATTTGCTTTGAATGTACTTTTCGATAAAAAGTTGGTGTTCAAATTCAAATTTCACATTATAATTTGAGGAACAAAGTTGATGGTTATGCAATCTCAAACTTTACTGTTGATAATACAATTATTGTTGAATTGGAAAAAAAATTAACATCGAACAACAAACATTCTTTTATGAAGAATAATACAAACATTACACTTATTAAATTTCATTTTTTGTATTTCAGTTGACCAACTAACATATTTCTATGTACTACAAATGTAGGCGCTAAAATCCGATTCATTTAATGTTTTATTGGCAGAAGTCGGATCTCAAGACACATTAAATTACAAGGTTTTAAATATAATATAACTAAATCTAATATTTTAAAAACTTTAAAATATTATTAACTTTTAGATTGACATCCAAATTTATTTTCTACATTTAGGATGTTGTTTCGTTTACAGGTGATAATGTCACACCTGCTTCGAATCTTGATAAAAACACTACAACAAATCCGCTAACTAAGTGGACATCCTTTAAAAAATATATGTACATGAAGAATTAAAACGCAACCGGTAAGATGTTTACGATGTTGATAATCTGACAACCATATCCTCAAACAAACGCACATCAACATCAATAACAAACCGTACTTCTAGATAAGGCAGACCAAAACTGTTAATTCCAAAACAAGATAAATAATATATGATTTTCCTGATTTTTTTTGAGTAGTTGAGTGATTTGAATATTATTCACTAGGTTATAACCCGTGGAAACCACGCTTAGTAAAATAAAAGAATTTTGGTACTTTAAAACCATAATTATTATTAAATAATTTTAAAACGATTATTAACTTTCAAATTTAGATGATTTGTCAGTAACTTTATAATTGTTGCTTTAAATTAATGTATAAAATGGTTTGAAGATACAAATGACTGTTATTTACATGTAGAATAATGAAAAAAAATAATGAAATATAAAATTGAATAGTCTGAAAAAAAAACACAGTGAATCATGGAAATACAATTGTTATATGACAAATCTAAAATTAAGTTAGTGTAAAATTATCTTGTTGTCTTCATGGAAAATAGATTAACGGTTATATATTGTTATCGTATTGCCTTTATGAAGAATGTGCATATGAGAAGAGTTTACCGGAACATCACATTGGTATAGTTAGAATGAGAAAACTAACATATTAAAGCACCTGGTCATTACTAATTGAAGGTTTTTCTTTAAGCCACTTTTGTCATTATAAAAAGATGATATTTCTTATAAAATGATATATTCTCTCTTATTTATTTAGGGTAGTGTATTGGAACATGAATTGCGAGGTGTCAAAAAGAAATTCACCATGCTTCAAGATTTTACATTTATTTTTCTAAGAAAATGATTAACATAATCTAGTTTTAAATATAGATTTCTTATGTTTATTAAATTCTTATTTGCATACTTGGCACGTACGTACACCTTGCCCTATTGCATTAAAGTTTGCTATTGTTACTACTTACTGACAAGTACCTTCAATATATATTTACATCATTGACAATTATACCACTTTATTATCTAATTATCTTGTAACATCCGGATTCCTAGATATATTATTTTATTCATTTATTTTGGAGTTTGTGGAGGGACTCGGCGAGTTGGTGCTTAGACTCGCCGAGTAGGGTCGCGAATTCTTATCCGGATTGATGACCGGACTCGGCGAGTTCATGGGTGGACTCGGCGAGTTCATTTGCGACTATCAGTCCCTTGAGAGAAACCCTAGAGTGCTTGAGCGTTTTGGGAGAGAGAGGAAGCCATTGTTGACCTTTAAAGTATTGTTTAGCAAGGAGAAGGAGGTTCTAGCCAAGAGGAAGCAAAGGAGGTTGACATTCTGTGGATTTGGAGCTCAGAGCATCACATTTGAGGTAATAATTCGGCTTCCCTTATGTTGTTATGATGATCATATGGATTTAGGGTTTCTTGGACCCTTTATTGGCTAGATTTGATGTCAAATTAGTCCCTATTTGTGAGGAGGCTTTAGATCTGGATCCATAGAGGTATAGAGAGCCTTACTCATCAAGCTTTATGAAGATCAATTGGGGGTTTGACCATGGGTTATGATAATTGGGGCTAAAACATCATATAGGATCAAATAGATGTTGTTTGTGCATCAAGATATAGACTTTACGTGATTATCATGCTTGGGAAGGTCGGATCTATGGATTAATGGAACAGATCTGACCTCAGGAGGTCAGTTGGGTTTGTGCATGGTATGGACTCACCAAGTCCAAGAACAGACTCGACGAGTAGGGTTAGGGTTCCCCTGTAAATCACACAGTTGGTGACTCGCCGGGTTGGGGAATGACTCGGTGAGTGAGAAGGGATTTAGAGGACGTGAGTACGTGATGGAACTCACCGAGTTCATAATTGGACTCGACGAGTTGGGTCGGGGTGGCCCCGTAATTCAAGCCAGGTGTCACACGTCAAGCAAGGGAAAGACTCGACGTGTTAAGCGGGACTAGACAGGTACGGGTGGACACGGATGAACTCGCCGAGTTGTCCGAAGGCACTCGACGAGTCGGGTCAAAGGTTGATCGTTGACCAGCGTTGACCAGGGTTAACTAGTGTTGACTTGATAGTGTTAGTCAAAAAAAAGTCAGGAAAATATTAATGAGAGTTGTACTTATGATATAGGAGGACGATAGGTCGGGAGATTGGGCACGAGTGATTATCCGACATCAGTGAGGTGAGTCTTCTCACTATGCCTTACCTGATGGGGTAATTATGTGTGACCGGAAGGTCTTATGTGTATGATGTATATGTGATGTAGGCTATATGTGATATGTTATGTGATATAAGTATGATGATGTGGATCAGAAGGTCAAGATGATATGGACCGGAAGGTCAATAGAGTCTGGGATGGAAATCCCCTGAGACACTTGGATCGGAAGATCCTATGGCCTGGAAAGGCCTATGTGTAGTGTGTGGTATTTTGGGGAACTCACTAAGCATTCATGCTTACAGTGTTATATGTTATGTGTTTCAGGTACTAGCGAGGATCGTGGGAAGGCGCCAGCTTGATCAGTACACACTTGCAGATGTCATGTTTTTGAGATTTTGGGTTATGGATTATGTTATGTATTTTATGGAAACATTGGATATTTGACTTTTGGAAGATTTAATAATGAAATATTTTATTAAAAATTAAACGAAAAATTGTTTTAAATTTTATGGTGTTACACATCTATTTTATGTATTAGAGCGTTCTCAATGCTCTTTTCCCCTCGATTCTTGGTGCGACATGTGTCTTTCATTGTGCATTTGGTTGCCGGAAAACAGTTATTAGTCAAGCTCTGTCCAAGGTATTTCCAAAATCACCTATTTAAATTATAAATAGTTAAATTCCTTACTTTTATTATAATTGTTGTTTACCCTTCATCTTACAGTACTCAACTTCAGATACTGTTGTTTATGTTGGTTGTGGAGAAAGAGGAAATGAAATGGCAAAATTACACTAATAAAAAATGGTTCTTATTTATTTTAATAGCATTATAATCATAAAGTTTAGAATAGATGTTCCCTATAATCATAAAGTTTACATCAACATTTATAAAACAGAAGTAAGTTGTTTTTTAACTTTTTTTTTTTTCCCTAAAATAGCATCTTACTTTTAATTAACACCTTTGTAAATTAAAATATCACAAAGCAATTGAAAGTAGGATGATTTTATTTGTCAAATGGCATTATAGGTAGACGTAGATAATTACTGATGAAAAATTTAAAAGCAAACAAAAAACCAAAGTTAATATTTCCTAATCAAACAAATATTCGAAACATGTCCACTAAGCATCCATTCATCATGCCACATAACCTCCTCAAAATTCATGAAAAAGACAATAAGTGTTATAAGCAAGTACCAATATAGATACATTTTATTTATATGATCTAAGTTAAGAATCAAGTATCAAATTAACTTTGCACCACTAAATTTTTTTAAAGGTAATATCCAACAGGGACACACCAACAAACATCTGAAAGTACATTGATATTTCAAATTTTTTCAAAGTGCCATGTTTTAATAGGAAAACATAAATAAACATAGAAAATACACACATCATACAAACAATAGAGTTTTAAGAGAAAAAGAATGAATTTTATACCAAAAACAACATCATACTTTTAAAGTAGAGTGCGATCAAGGTACAAGTTAATCGGGTTGAAATATAAGATGAATTTAAGTTGTGTCATCTTAGTACATATAACCTATATATAGGGACTTAAAATATGAAGTTGATAAAAAAAATCAATTTTTAGAGTTGTTTTGACTACACCTACTGTAAAGGTAAACATAGGAGAAGCAATTCATTCTTTTTCATTTATTTTGGCAATACACCACAATGTTAGACATATTTTGGTCATTTTTAGTTTCATTTTTTCTTTTATCTGTCATATGCCTCAACCTAACCCACTGCACTTAAACTTGTAGATGTGTGTTTTAATGTTTTTGGTAGCTGTTTTAAAAGTAAACCCAATTATAGCAATGTCCTTTGAAAGTACAATGCTTTAATTAGATAAAGTCTTTTTAAAACTGTTTTAAGGAAAAAAAAAACTTTAGAAAACCATGTTATAAAATACCTTCTGAGTTCTTTTTTACTCCTTTTGTTTTGCCTCATTATCTTCATTTAAGAAGAAAGTTGTCCATATCCTTCTTCATTCCTTTTTTCTCCTTTTAAACCTTCAAAGAACAAATCAACCCTTACCAACAGCAAGATACTTTTTTCTGTTTTTTCCAATTACACATTATACATTGAAAAAATGAAATAGGAAAAAAGAAAAAACAATGACATAAATTAAAGTTTGATGTTATAATAATACATAAATAGAAGTAAAAAAAAAAGAGTGGATTAAACGAAAAGGTGATCTTAAAAACATCTACAAATTTTACATACCGGTAGAATAAAAACCAGAATATATAATAGTAAAAAGTAAAATTAAAAAAAAAAAAAAAAAACCACTTCAAATCATATGTGGTCACATTTTTGATCTGATCATTTTTTCAAACTCTATAGTGTTTCAAAACATCAACATTAGAGATAAGATTTCTATAGTTTTGTATAAGAGCTACATTGGAAATAAGGATGAACAAAGTGAAGTTAGCAAATTAGTATTATTCGGAGTACTTTGGTGGTTAGAATTTACCAGGAAGTAGTATTATCATTTCCTATATCGATAATAGATCTATGAAAGTGGAATATATATAATATAGTGGGCTTATCAAATATCTTGTGTCCTTGAAATAAACAAAAAACAAAATGGATTAACAAATAATTTACCATCAAATACATTTCCAATTTTTTAGTATTAAAAGAACACACTTGGAGTATATTACTCTGTTGCAGCTAACTTGTCAGGACTTAGGACCAAATCAAATAAAAAACATTTGTTGGACCCGGACAAAAACAAACTCAAAATTAATTTCTACCTAAAAACTATAGATACAAAAGATGCATCAAACTTTCTTTTAGACATTTCATCAAACAAGTAATATGCATTACTTTGGGATTCTTCAATGATCTCATGAATATTGAACATCAATCATAAAAAATTCAACCTCTTGTAGAGTTTCAAAACTTCACTAAACAGTAGTAATAAAAACCCTATACAAAGTTAACATAAAAAATTGAAGAAATCATGGCCAAAAACTAAAATTTATTGATTTAATTGATTCAGACAATATGTTCACGCCTTAAATGTCTTTTTGATGTTAATCGGTATTTCACTTTCAACATATATGAAACCCAAAAGGTCAAAACCCACAAAATAATACCCAAGTAAGTAATAAAATTTTGAGGAATAAATCGAAACACATAAAAAAAGGAAGTTAAAGAACTAAACAACATACTTTGTTAGTGGAGTCTTCAAAAACGTAAAATTTAAGCAGAAACATCATACAGTGGAGGGTAAATCAACATTCACAGTCAAATTCCCCCCCCCCCCCCCCCCACACACACACACACAAACACACTCTAGAAAGTAAATGTGGACATACTTAACACCAGATGCATGCTTAAATAAATCGAAGATATTACAAAGTATAATCCAATCACCATTACCTTAAAAGGGGATTTAGGGTTCATGAATCTTTACGATGTGAAATTTTAGAGTTGAGAAAAACGATTTGGGGAATGAAATCGTAGATTTGAGAAAGATGATTGATTGTAGCTGAATTAGAGAAATTCAAATCATTACCTGATTAATTTCCTAATTGGTTGGGATAAACAATCGGTTATATTGTGGATTCCTGAAAATCAGGAAACAAATTGAAGTGAATGGAGGAAGGAATGAGCGGGAATAAAGGGAATGGTTCAGGAGAAGGTGCCATGTGTCAAAGTAGAGGCATAGAAAAAAAATCCATGAGGCACCTTAGAGAGGTTTTTATTAGGAAGAGAGATTTCATATTTTGTTTACATACTATTTGGTTTTGGGGTTTAATTTTTTATGACTTTATTTCATACTATTCGTTTTTTGGTTAGAATTTTGATCAGTTAAATACATTTTGAGTTCTATGAAATGTTGAATTATTCATCTATTTTCCTTTTAGCTTTAAACTTAGATGAATTTAGAAATTTAATCATATGAACATTGTTACAGTGTTATTCATTACAACCTCAATATAAATATTATAAAACTACAACTTTTTAGGAAATTGTAAACTTTTATGAATATTTTAACCGTTATAAAACAATTATTTATATTTCTTGTGAAATTATTGATAAATTTATTAGTAATATATACCGTTAAAATATTATTATTTTTAGATATTGATGATATCATACAACTTATAGATTTAAATAATAAAACTCATTACAATGATGCTAGAGGGAGATGAAGACCAAGATGTTTACAAATAAGGTGTGAATAACCATACGAATCACGTGGTGCACTCAATACTACTATCACCTAATCAATGTGTCGGTTAGTCACACACGCTCCATTGATCTATTACAAACATCGAGCCACCCTTCGCTACCAATGTCATCCCCAAATTAGTGTCTCGGTTAACCACATACGCTCCACTAAGGTTTGACAAGGGTACGAAGTGTAATTCCATGGATTAGCATACAATTTCACATTTTGCCTAAAGTAACTATGATTTGGGAATTTGTCAAAGCATTTAGTTACTTTGTACTTCATTATACTTATAACGGAAGGTTTTTGTCCAATCCTACCATTTCGGCTAACGACCCTCCACTAGTCAAGAGTGCGGTGGGTAAGAGTGGATACCCATTCAATCGTCATTTTATAGGCAATTTCCTTAAACACCCCTTATAAACCAGCTTCGTGAATGAGGCCTACTAACGGTAAGACTGACTTTTACTCATATATATATATATATATATATATATATATATATATATATATATATATATATATATATATATATATATATATATAATATTAGACTTTTAATGTTACGTATATATATAGTATATGGTGTATTTTACACTTTTAAAATACTAGGTGGTCTAATTTAATAAATTATACTTTTAATTTAATTAAATGTAAACCAAAACTTTATGTTTTATTAAATCTCTTTTAATTATACACTTTAATTAATTAATAAAACATAAGGGTGTAATTTGAACTTTTCAAAGTACTAGGGTTTTAGAATTTAACATTACAAAATTAAACTTTTAATTAATTTTAAATTCCAAAACTTGAGGGCAAGTTTTGAACATTTCAAAACATTATGGTTCAACTATTTAAATTTCAAAACTAAAACTATTAAGTTCAAATTTAAACTATGAAACCTAAAGGGTTAATTTGAAACTTTTCCAAACTTTATCAAGAACATTCTAGATCACAAAATTCAAATAAAGCAATTATCTAATTTTGACCTAGTCCAATTTCTTGCAGGACAATTCACCAAATAATTCAAATAATTAAATTTTATCATATAAGGAAATAATTATTTAATTAATATGAAATTATCTTTTATTTTGGCAAGGATAATCATTCAATATCATGAAAATCTGATTTATATCAATAAAAAACATTTTGGTAACTATCCCACAGCCAAAGGAACACAAAATCCCGAAATTACCTCTTTCTGACCAGTTGACTCGTCGAGTCAAGCGTGGACTCGTCGAGTTCACCATGGACATGGACTCGGCGAGTCCAGCCCCCATAAACCCTAATTTTCGATTTTAAAGCATGAATAATCAACTATAGCATCAAATACATCAAACAAACAACCTGACTCTGATACCACTGATGGGTTTTGAGCAATACATCATTCATATGGTGTACATGTGAACCCTAATAGCTTTTGGATCTAGTTTGTCTAATGAACATGCAATTGAATGTCCAAAGCTATAAACCTTAGATCTAGCATATAATTAATCATATTAACATAAAATAGGGTTTAGATCTGACCTTTGATTGTTATATAGCAATAACAATCTAATCCTTGGCTTCTGAAAGCTTAGTGCCTCAAGTGTTGCACCTCTAATGGAGTCATAAACACCATTAAGCAACAAAAATGAATAGGGAAGAGAGGGGAGGCACCAAAAAAGGTTGGAAACCCTAATCCAAGTGTTCACCACGTTTTTGGGGCCATAAGGGTCCTTTATATATGTAGGCTATTAGGGCTTTCAACTAGGAAACCCTAATATGATTGCTTAGGCCTTAAGCAGTCCAATGGACCATTCCAGAAGGCCCTTGGACGATTTCTTTATGGACTTCCATATAGAATTCGTCCATTGCCATCTAATGGATCCTAAGCCCAACTTTGTAACTATCTTATAATTACAATATCAATCCCGTAAGTTTAATTAATCTCTTTTAGCCACAAAATTAATTATTAATTAATTCTTGACTAATATTAATTAAACATCATGATTTCTCATTTAATATATTATTCTTAAAATATATTAATAAATCATAATTAAACCTTTCTCTCATTAATTCATCCTACATATTGCTATGGTGAAGGCAACCCAAAAGGACCATGCTCATAATCGGGTCAAGTACATACCAAAATAGTTATGGACTTAGACACTAATCCAACAGTTACCTGTGTTGGGAGTCATGTGTGATGTTGCTCCGGTATCAGCATACCAAGTCTGATCAAGTGGGTGTAGTGTCGTTGTGTGAAAAGCTTGCTCAAGATTAGTTGGTGTGTAGCTGATTTCTGATGCCGGATAGGCTTGCCGAGGTCGATTGCCTAGAATCATGGGGGCAACTGATGGAGGTCTGGAGGATCCATATTGCTTAGTTGGATATGGTAGAGGGGTAAGCCCATGTTGTATAATTAGGAAAAGCCCATGGTGGCGGTATAGTCCATGGTTGATAAGGGCGAGACCCCCGATTGTATGTTTGTTGCAGTGGGGTATTGTCTGTACCGCTTCCACGCCCGCCGGAAGATCGTCCACGACCGCATCCTCCTCGACCCCTTCCACATCAACGATAGGTAGAGGTATCTACCTGTTGTTGGTTAAGGCAACTGCTATCTCTAGAATTTGGATGAGTTATTGGTGCTGAAGCAGTCAAGGCGGTAGTTGTGGTGCCTCCGGTTAGTGATACAGCAGTAGCAACAACCTAATGAGCTTTTTGAGCTTCTTCCATGATGAGTTTGGAGCGAACTTCATAGAAATCAGGTAAGGGTGTTGTTTGTTGGATGATCATCGCAACTCCTTCATAGCTTTCATTGAGACCATCTACTAGTTGAAGAACAAGATGTTGGTTGGACATCAGGTTTCCCACATTTGCAAGTTGATCAACAAGCATCTTCATGGATTGGCAGTAGGAGGAGATGTTAGGGTGGTGGTCAAGTCTTGTAGAGATGAATTTTCTGTCAAGATAGACAGCTTTAGTGCTCTGGTTATCTTGAAAAATGTTTTCAAGGGCAGTCCATGCCTGACAAGCAATGGTATTTGGTTTCAAAATTGTATGCAACATATCATTTGAAATTGTGCTGTAGATCCATTGGAGTACAATAGCATCAAGTTGTGACCATGCTTCAAACTCTGATGCTTTAGTTTTGTTGGTTTCTATGGAGGTTGAAGTAGAAGAAGAAGAAGGAGGTTTTGAGGGACGGATGATTTTAGAATCAATGTGATTTGCAACCTGAAAATCCCTGCAATGGATGCGAAATAATTATACCCATGAGGTGTACTGTCTGCTCTCCACCTCCAGTATAAACGGAATGAAATTTTGTATGTTTGTGACTGTGATTGCTGGATGAGATTTTGGGTCCATTGAAGAAGAAGAAGAAGAAGAGAGAAAAAAATGGCGTACAAGGAAGAACAAGAAGCGGAAGTAGGGTTAATGATATTTGTGCTATTATACCACGTTAATTGGTATTTCTCCCGTATCCCATTCCAAAAATTTATAATTATATTTATACAATATCCTATCAATATCTGCAATAAAGATATGGTCTATCAACTATAACAATACTTCCTCAATATGAGGAATGATATCTTCGACTAATAGTATCTAAACTGAAGATGATCACATTTGAAGACTAAGGGTTGCAATGTATGTATTTTGTATTTTACTCTTTCTGTGTAAAAGCCCTTTTGCATACACATTATGCTTAAATGTGCTAAGATTTCTCTCATCCAGGTGCCAAGAATCTTGATTGACATTTTATCAACAAGAAGCAGATGGGTCTTCAAATGTACATCTACTTTGATTGGGTTGTATATATAGGGGTATTTCAAGTGAGCAACATGAACATATTGATGCTTGATGGAAGTGTGGTGTGGCAAAGAGGATGGTGTCAAAATCCTTTAACTTGGGTAGATATATGAGCATCTTGTTAAGGTCGAATCCTATTGTTAATAGATGTAAATATGTAAAAATTCATTGGAAATTAATATAAGGATTTCTTTATTTGTAATTGTAAGCATGTTGGTACTGTGTTTATAGTTTTAATAAAAATATATATTAAAAAGGGTAAAAGGACTAGGTTATATATCATAAAACCTGGCTATATGATCAAACAAGATTCAAGCATAATAGAACATGGTTGCATGAATGAGAGTCGGGATATATAGCCATAAAAAGTGATGGTTGCTTGCAAAAAAGAAGCTGGTTTTATTCAATGGAACCGGGCCTTATTACAATAATATGACCTGGTTGGAAAACCGGGCTCTATTAGAATTTTGATATAAGTATCACCCCACATCAAACCCGGTCGCAAATCGGGTTCTTTTAAACTTTTAACAGGGTCCTTTTAGCATTTTTGCAGTAGTATTTGTGAAAATTCATTATTATTTATTAGTGTTATATAAAACTAATATTATATTTTTGTTCATAACATGTTTTTTTTCTTGTAATTATTTCTTTGATCAGAAGATATGTATATGTGATTGGGTGTAGCCTGAAAAATCATATTTTAATTCTTATAAGGAAAAAATACTTTATAAATTTACCAAATTAAAATATCTGAATTTGATGTTTATGGTTATGACAATGCACTTAAACTGTAATGTTTATCGAATTTCTTTGCAGAATTTAATGTTGCTGGTATATATAACAACTTATTGTTGCTTCTGGTTTTACAAGGACAATATGAAAAGAGTCATATGAGCCTCTATGGAGGTTGGTACAACGGACAAAATCAATTTATAAAACTACTACATAACATGTTTTAATCAATAAGTCGCATCATGTTGTGATAAAACAAAGATCATGTGGATCATTTATGTTAAAAATTACTGTATTAAAAAACCAAATTGCTCTAATATAAATATTAAATATTTTTATTTAATAAGTTTGGTTCAAAAAGTTTAAAAATGAATCTAACTAGCAGTTTTTATTAAAATTTCACCTAAAACAATGTTACCTATTAATGTAATATTGTAATATATATTTAATTTATATTCCCCGCGTTTAAAGCGGATCATAATCTAGTTATAAGCATATAACATGGATTTTTCAATAATTATTTTAAAAAATATATCGCTTAAAATAATACAAAAGAGATAATTCTTTAACATACAAATTGCCTAGAAGATTAATTACGAGATTCAATAGGAATTTAACCCTTTTAATAAAGACGTAATCACTAAGGCTCAAAAATCAAAATGGGACATATAATATCATGAAACGATCACCTTTTTTTTTTAATAATCAAAATATCATAAAAAAAATGTCGACTTCTAAATATTGAGTTTTTAAATATTTTCGATTCTCGTGAAATTACTTTAGGAATGATCCCTACCACTTCATCTTTTTCATTAGTTGTTTGTATAGCTTAAAGGAATTTTCTTGAATGCAAATAAATATCTTTGCAAATGATTTAGGCAACAAAATAACGTCTAATCACGTAATTAGTTATTGGATAACTGAGCAGATCAACTACGTGTTTGGTTAGTATATTCCAATATATGGATTTTACTTTGTGAAATATTATAGGGAAAATGACACATACAACCTATGCGGTTTATTCTTTTAATCACTTAATTTTTTAGTGGCTTTATGAAGGAACGAACTTTATTTTGTCAGGTCGGTTATGTCATTATGTCATTTGTGAAGGGGTTAGCCGGTCATATTTATGCCACCCGTGTTAATTAAATCCCTTGGCTTGCTGACTGTGTATATCATGTCATTTAACAAAAGCTTTGCTTAAATGATATCTTTTTCCCGTCTACTGTTTACCACTTCCATCTCTTTCGATAAACTTTTACTTTCTTTCATCTCCTCAAACCTCAAACATGGATCCTGTATTCATCCAAGTCGATGTACATTTCCAAGGAATCTTCGCAAAATACTACATACGCTACACCAGGGGGATTACTCAAAGGTTGTCAGACATCGATTTCGCAGGCATAGACAAGAACGGGTGTTATGAGTTTATCGAAAGGTTCACTGGAGAAAAGTGTGAGAAACTCTATTACTGCTAACTAGATATTCATCTTCCCAAAGGTTTAACCTTAATTTCTAATGAGATGGATTATGTCGATTTTATAGCAATAACTTATGAATGTGGTGTTATACTCCCTATGTATGTAGACCATTTTGGTTATAGTAACATGCAGAAATGGTTGGAAGAACACAAAGAAGAGGTAGTTGATAACATAGTGGAAGAAGTAATTGATGGTGTAGGACTAATTAAGGAAATTGAGACAGACCATTTGGATGGGGATGGGGATGAGGATGACCATGGGGCTGAGGATGTGGATGCTGATGAAGACGAGGATGACCATAGCAACCCTCATTTTTTTCAAAAAGGATAATGGCCCTAATGTCGACATGGGTGAGAATGCAGCTTTGGGTGATCCTTTGGAAGAATCCATGGATGGCGATGAAGATGTTTATCCTCAGTTGCCAAATATTTTCAATGAAAAGCTACACTGGAAGGAATAGGAACCTATGTTAGGTATGAGGTTTGAGAGTCCCAAACAAGTGAAACACATGCTCTGTAACTACGCTGTTGCAAATGGTTATCAATTATGTTTTGTAAAAAATGATAGTAGACTGTTGCTAGCCAAATGTTGTGATGGAAAATGTACATTTAGGGTTTGGGGTTCATGGATGAGTGATGATAAGTCTTTCCAAATCAAGTCTCTTATTAGTAACCATAATTGTTCAAAGAATTTCAAATTCAGATCAATTGTCACATATAGACAGATAGGTACCCACTTTACCCAACAATGTTTTAACAATCAGAAGATGAGTATGAGATTACTTAAAGGAGGTGAAAACCACTTTTGGCATTGTTCTAATTATGAGTCAGTGTAGGAGAGCCAAGAAGTATGCATTAAGTCTAGCTGAAGGCACGATCGCAGAAAAATATGCTAGAATATGGTCTTACGGTGAGGAGATTAAGGTGTTTTTTTTTATGCAGAATGTTTGTAGTCTGCGTACCACATCTGTAGACCTCTGCAGCAGAAGAGGTGGACCAAATATCTACAGTCTAAAAAAAAGAAGATTGTTTGTTTTTTTTAATATCTGTCGGCTACTAAAATAAACTAAAATTTAAATAAACTGGTTTTTTTAAACTACAAAGATTTTTTTAATATATTTATGACTTTGTTATAAATAATTAATAAATTTAAATCAACTTTTATGTATTATTGTATAAAAATGAAAATAAAAATGGTATAAATTAACGTATATATTTAATAAAAACAAACAATTTTGGCCGCAAAGTTATACTTAAACATTGTAATTAGAAATCAAAGAATTTTATACATAAATGAATAGAAATAAACTTTGATTTTTTCAATTAAATCAATTAAAAACGTGCCATAAATATATTTCAAAGAAATTGACGATACTGTATTAAATAATATTTTATAAAATTTGGCATAAAAAATACAAGAATATATTATTTTATTTTTTCATATTTATATAAACAACTTCAACGACCGTTATTGTAATAAATTTTTATTTATAAATTTGTCAAAAATATCATGTTTGTGTCGTAGATTTTTTTAACTATTGTATTTTTTTTTTAAATTGTTTATCATTAATAAAGAAGGAATAAATATAAATTAAAAAAAACTAATATATATATATATATATATATATATGTGTGTGTGTGTGTGTGTGTGTGTGCTTTTTTAGACTAGAAGACGTTAGAAGACTCTGGTCCACATCTACGCCAAGAAATGGCGCACATATATTTTTAGGTCGGCAGTCTTGAAAAAAACAGATAGTATGTGAAGGCTAATGTCTGCGCGTGGTCTACGCCGCGCAGACAGAAGAGGCCAAGAAGATCTGCGGCCAAAAAACAAACACCACCTAAAAGATCAAATCCTGGATCCACTGTTAAAATTTATGTGGATACAATGTTTGATGGTAAGAATTACTTCAGCAAGCTTTACATATGTTTTGCTGCAGTCAAAGAGGGGCGAAGGGGAGGATGTAGAAGGATCATTAACTTGGATGGTTGTTTCGTGAAAAGTTTTCGCCAAGGTGAGTTGCTTTGTGATGTTGGTAGGGATGCTAAAAATGAAATATTCTCAATTGTCTGGGCAGTTGATTCGTATGTATTTATAATATATATGATCTAATTAGTATTAGTGTGTACGTGTAACACCCTAAAAATCAGGGGTAACATTTTCATTTTTATTATAGCTAAAGCATTGATACCATTTATTTCAAACATTTCAAATCATCATTAAGTAAAATATTTATCAGAGTTTATCCCAAAATCATTCATTACGGAAATCATAGGTGTGTGCACTGCGATCAATCTGAGCCCTTCCTTTCCAAATCAATGATACCTGAAACCATAAACAAAATTGTAAGCAACACAATCCACATAATCCATATCAGCTATAACAACTACATAAACTAACAATCGCATAAGCATGCATATACACATATAAAGATGCCATGGAAACCCTCAAAGATCTTATTCACATACTCACGTAAACCATATCAACTACACCAGTCGTGCGTATAAACATATAAGGAAGCCCTGGAAACCCTCCAAGTTCTTACACCGAGTGCCCTGGAAACCCTCCAGGGTCTTAGCCCACTGCCATGGGAACCCCCACATGGTCTTAAATAAGGATGCCATGGAAACCCTCCAAGGTATTACATCCTAGTGCCTCGGGAACCCCCTGAGGTCTTTACCTAAGATGTCGTGGAAACCATCCAAGGTCTTAAACCTAAGTACCCCAGGAACCCCCCGAGGTCTTCCATGCAAGTAGCACAAAGACCACTAGCATATCACGTACCACAAAATCAATTAGCACGTCACTCATTCACTAGCATACTCCCTATCACATAACCAGCTAACATGCCACATAATACAACTTTAGCTAGTGTATTACATATCATAAAATGGGTCGGCATGTACGCTCAACGTACTCCTCTGTTAAGACACTTTTCCAATAAGTGCTTAATACTCTACTCCAGAAGCTACAATTACAAATACAAGTCCTCTTCAACGTCTTAAACCATAAAGCTCTTACTTGATGGCTTTGGATGACCCACATAAGCTCAAACTCCAAAAATGATAATTTATTTCCATGGAAATGGTCTTAACTCATGTATGAACCTATTAGGACATCCAAGATGGCAACTTTCTGCCTTAGGGACTCATTTAGAACTGAGAGTAACAACTCCAAGTCCTAGAAATCATATCGAACCACAAAACTTCAACCTTTGGACCAAAATGGTCCCAAAAACTCAGTCTAAGAGATATAAGGAGATAATCATCAAGTTTAGATCTTTATACCTTCAAATGGTTAGAAATGAAGCAACAATACCAGATCTACAACCTCTCTTTTGAACCACCACCTTTCCTTGCTCCTTTTTTGTTTGGAAAATGGATCCACAACACCTAGATGCTTCTCTAGTGACCTTCTAAGCTCCAAGAACACTCAAATATGGATTAGGGTTTTGTAGTAGCTCCTTTAGGGTGGAAATGGAGCCTGACCTTCGAGACATAAGGTTCTTTATATAGGAATCAACCCTAAAATTAGGGTTTGGGAACTTTGAGCGTACGTTGGGCGTACATATCATATGCTGGGCGTACGTCCCTCCGCACCCGTGATCACTTAACCCTTTTACGCTGGGCGTACCCCAGCTTACGATGGGTGTACTCTTGCGTTGGCCACCTTGCATGCATGGTCCTTGATTGCCATCTTTCTCCATTAAGGACCAATAATGCCGATAACTTCAAATTTCTATCATTCCTTCATTCAAAGCCCATTTCCGACAAACTTTATACCCCACGAAAAAGGTGGTGAGAAGCCCTACACTCCTAACCACACACCCAAGCCTTAAAACCTTTAGAATAAAATATGGGACCCATAAAAGACTGAATCGCTTATACCCTGGGCCTCTGAAACCACAACTAAAGTACTTTTCAAAACGAGGTGTTACAGTACGGGGTAATTTAGTCATTAAAAATATTTCAAGAGGGCATGTGAATGTTAGTTTAGGGGTAATTTAGTCACCCGAATCAGTTAATCCAATAGGTGTATGTTATTTCAAGTAATTATTAAAGTAGGGGTATTTTAGTCAATCAAAGAAGTTAAATTACTTACAATCCTGTTAGGTGTATTAGTGTCATTTTAATTAGTTAAAGAAATAGGGGCATTTCTGATATTATTTTTTATTTGACTAAACCCATCAGGGGTATTACAGTCAATATTTCTTATATGACTTAACCTATTAAGGGTATTTTAGTCAATATTTCGTATGTGACTTAACCCTAAGCCCTTCATCAAACAAGAACAGAAAATAAGGCCAAACCAAACATTCTCAGGCTATAAGATCTTAATTATGTACGACTGTGATGCATACACTAAACAACTATAGTAATGATGTCAATTTCATATAAGGAAAAACCCTATGCTATCAGGCATCATATAATCAGTCAATTCTATCATGCAATTCCTAAATATACCTAGCCTAGTACTAGCATGTTGTTCTAACATATCACAAAATCAAATAATCCATAACGTATTTTGGGGTCTACTTACTGGCTCCGGCTAATCGTACAATTTGCATCATCCTTTAGTATTTTGGAAAACCTGTAGCACCCGATTCCTGGTATGTATTTTATTCAAGTATATTTATCATTTTGACCTGGGACTCGGTGAGTTGGTGGCCCAACTCGTCGAATAAAAGCAGATTGGACACGGGAGTTAAGTGAGCAACTCGACGAGTCGGCGCCCAGACTCGACGAGTCCGCACTGTCTGGACAAAACCCTAATCTAAGGGGTTCACACCTTATTTAAATGTCTCATTCAACTGCCTTTCATCCCTATTGATTCCAGAACCCTCCATACCGACCCTAGTTGTGTGTGTGTTTGAAGATCTAAAGGCTTTTGAGTGATGTTGGTGGTTTGTGATCAAAGGAAGGAAGGGAAGGCTTGAGGAAATAAGAAAGGGCCAAAGGAATTTGAGCTTGATCATCATTCACAGTCCATCTTAGGTATAAGGCTCATACCTTGTTCATTACTAAGCTAGATCTCTTCTTGAAGGAAATTAGGGTTTCTGGGAGTCATTCTTGGTATCCAACCATGATTGCAAGCATGGTTGGAGGCTAAGGCTTTAGATCCAGGGGTCATTAAGGGACCCTAAGGCATAATTAGTTGTCTTTGAACCCATTAATAGCACCATGCATATTAGAAGCCCCTTTTTGAGCCATTATAGATCATTCTACTATGCACGCACGTAAGGTGTGTAACTTTCCGTGCTAGATCAATCTTTGGAGCCTAGATCTATCACTTGGACAAGAGTTGTACACCAGAAATAGAGGAATGGGACTTGGAAAACAGTGACTCGGGGAGTTGTTCTTGGGACTCAGCCAGTCCAAATCAATCTTCCAACTCTTGAAGATGAACTCGACGATTTGTTTAGACAAATCGGCGAGTTGAGGACAGAACTGGTTCATATGATGAATATGAAGTCGACGAGTTGTTCATACAACTCGGCGAGTCTGATGAAGGTTCATTCGGGGTTATTTTAGAAGGAGAACTCGTCGAGTCATTGCCAAACTCGACGAGTTGAGTCGTGAAGAAGGCCAAACAAAAGGATAGGGACTCGACGAGTTGGCGGCCCAACTCGGCGAGTCGGGTCAACTGGAAGTTGACTTTGACTTTGACTTTGACTTGATCAGGGGTAAAATAGTCATTTTACCCTAAGAGTAGATATCAAATTCTTACTGGGTGTTTTGTGGGGATTATAGCCGGAGGATTTCCGGAGCAGCAACATACAGAGATTTCCCACACAGATTATCAGCAACTACTCGTACGAGGTGAGTTACCTTCCAGTAGCGGTGGGTCTACTGCCACAATGCCAACCCACTAGTAGGAGTTGTATGTTAGATGATTGCCGTTGTGATATTCATCTAGGTTTGCTGCTACCTGTTATGTTTTATGTGCTAGCATGTTATGATGTTATGTGATAGTGGTAGTAGGGGGTGAAATAGTCCCCGGTTACCGGTCGATAAGACCGAAGGGGTAGTTTAGTACCCAGCCATGCTAGCCAGATTATGATATATGTGATATGATATTATGTGGTGGTAGTAGGGGTGAAATAGTCCCCAGTTACTGGTCGACAAGACCGAAAGGGTAGGCCAGCACCCAGATATGCTAGGCAGCATCCGGTCGACAGGACCAAAGGGGTAGGCCAGCACCTAGATATGCTAGGCAGTATCCGATCGACAGGACCGAAGGGGAGGCCAACACCCAGATATGCTACAAATTTTTCGGTCGACAGGACCGAAGGGGTAGGTCGGGCACCCAGATATGTCTGACAGTATATGTATGTTATGTGATTGTATGGTATGTGGTATAATGGAGGAACTCACTAAGCTCCGTGCTTACAGTTTACAGTTTTGGTTTCAGGTACCTCTTCAGTGAAGGGGAAGGAGTTGGTGCGGTAGCAGCACATCATACACACACGCATTGGTTTTCCGCACTTGAGATATTTTGGGATTATACTCTGACATGTTACTATTTTATGATTTGGGTTTTCATACATGATATATTGATTTACGAAATGATATATTTTTACATGAATGTTTTTATAATCAGTTAAGTAAAATGAAAATTTTGGACTCGAAATTTGGGATGTTACAAGTTGGTATCAGAGCCCTGGTTTGAGGGTTTTAGACACACCCTCGGGGGTGTCTGGACTCAAATCGAGTGATTAAAAGCTTTTTACAAGAAAATGGTTTTCTAAAAGATAAGTTAAAGGAGTTTTGAGAAAGAACGAAGTGTGTGATGTGCACGACCGGCCGAGCTCAAGTAAGTATTCCCCAAAGTACCCATACAAGTTTATGTTATGTTTATCAGCTTCAGTAGAACAACATGCTAGAATATGACTAAGGATCTAGGAATGGTGCCTTATGTGCCTGCTTTATGTGTTTCAGCGTATGTGAATTGCATGCTAGTATTGAGTAGGCAGTAGTAGGACAACATGTTTAGGTTATGTCTGATAGTATGGGCTTAGCATTGTATGCTAGTACAGTTTCCTGTTATGAGGATAAGGTTGCTTGAGATCGTTCCCTTTTGTCTGAATGTTGCTTGCTTTGTGCTTTTGTGGGACTCTGAGTGATGGGAGTTAGCTATTAGGTGAATACGTTAAAGTCACATGTGATCAGGGTTGGATAATCTTAGAGGATTGTATTTGCCTATTTCACAGCTTTTGTTTAAGTCCTAACCGTTTTAGGGATGAGTCCCTTACTCGAAGGATTATCCGGGCCTCCTTGCATGTGATTGTATTCATGTAATGGTTAATTGGCATTACAAAGAGGCCTTTAGCAGCTGAGAATTGGTTTGGGTGGAGTTAGAGGTACCCTAGGGTGAGCCTAGGATGGGAATAGCATAGATCAGTAGTAGTAGAAGGGACTCGATGGAGTTGAGACAGTTCTTGAGGAAAGTACGGATAGATTTGGAAGGTAGTATGGGCCCGTACTACTGAAAGCAAAGGATCCATACTTGAATCGAGGAAGGCTGAGGCAATACTGGGGAACTTGGGATAAATGTGATCCCTATAAATGTATTAGTATCACCGACGGTTGTCATTATGTATTGCAGAATGGTGGTACTATGTCCGAGGCCAGTAGTTGACAACTCAGGAGAGGGATCGGGTTCGGGCTCAGGTTCCGAACCAGTGGATGAGAGGCTACACGAGTTCATCGCATCTAAGATAACTAGAGGCATCCTTGATGCGACCCCGATCATCTTTGGGTCGATCAAGGAAGGGATTGACGTTCTGATGGAGGATCGCCTTCGGGTGTTCAGGAGCGACTTGGTGACTAGCTAGTCGGGATCACGCACACTGTCCTTTAAGGACTTCAGGGGAAGTGGTGCACCGAATTTCCATGGGGCGAAGGACCCCATTGCTTCCAGACGATGGATTGCAGACATGGAGTTTGCATAATTGACTAGCTTCTACCCCGAGGGGTCGAAGGTGAGATATGCAACATGGGTGCTTGAGGGACCGGGCCAGGGATTGGTGGGAGTCAGTTGGTGACTCTCTTAGAGCCTCGACCATTGAGGCTATGACATGGCCAAATTGTGTGACCTGGTTCAGAGCTGAGTTCGCGCCTGTGGTGGAACTCTAGCAGTTGGTCCGAGAGTTCCTGGATATGAGACAGATGACTGAGACAGTGGCGGAGATCATCGCCAAGTTCCGGGAGAGGGCGTTACTGGTGCCCCAAGATGCGGGAGATGAGGAAATGAGGAGGACCCGCTACCATGACATGCTGCGAGCCGACATTCAAGAGCATGTTAGTTTTTCAGCTTGCCTTGCCTGGATTCCATGATTGCCAAGGAAAAGGAGGGAGATTGATCTAGAGCATATCCGGAAGAGGAAGGTTGAGGAGGGGAAGGTGGCTGGAGCTTCAGGGAAGAAGCCCAAGGAATTAGATGTTGGGCCGAAAGGTCAACAAAGCTATAGCCACTGCAGGAAATGCGACAAGTCGCATGAGGGAGTTTTTAGGTTGGGAGCGTCTGGCTGCTATAAGTGCGGCAAGTAGGGGAATTTTAGTAGGGATTGTACCACCCCTGCACCCACTATTCAGACATCCGAGTTGTTGTGTTTCCACTGCAACCAGAGGGCCCATAAGAAGGTTAATTGCCCCCAGTTGATAGCAGCAACGCCAATGAAGGCGTCATCCCCAACGACCTTGCAGAATACTGATGCCCGATAGGGAAAGTTAGAGGCTCCATTCGTGAGGAGTCGGGCCTTCCAGTTAACTACCGAGGAGGCACGCGCCGCACCCGATGTGGTGACAGGCATGATTCTTTCCCTCTAAGTTATTTATATGATGTTTTGATATTGATTTATGTTTGTATATATGCATGTTTAGATCGTTCCATGTGAACGGTATTCCGGTACAGGTGTTGTATGATTCAGGTGCTACTCGATCTTTTGTTTCTCTTGCGCTCATCAAGAGGTTTTCTGAGTCTTCGGGCAGATTGGATTGCCCTTTAGAGGTAGAGATTGTCGATGATCGATCAGTGCGTGTGTCAGCAGTTTTCCGAGATTGTGTGTTGAGGTTATTCGAGGAACACTACCTGATAGACCTGGTTACCATTCCGTTACGAGGGAACAAGGTTATTATTGGTATGTATTGGCTAAGCCCCAAAGGATAGTGATTGACTGCGCGCATCTGTTGGTTCGGATAAGGACCTCAGGTGGGGGAGAGCTGATGATTCATGGCGATAGGCCACAACAAGGACCAACTTTATGTTCATCAGCGAGAGCGAGACACTACCTTCAGCAGGGTTGTTCAGGATTCGTCGCCTATGTTACGGATACCCGGGAGGCGGGTAAGACGATGGTGGGCGATGTGCCCGTGGTACGAGAGTTTGCAGATGTATTCCCCGGGGAGTTGTCTGGGATACCTCCGAAGTGGCACGTGGATTTCAGGATCGACCTCGTCCCTGGCGCGGTTCTAATAGCCAAGGCACCGTATCGTTTGGCTCCTCCCAAGATGCAGGAGTTGTCTACACAGCTGCAGGAGCTGTTAGACAATGGATTCATTAGACTGAGCAGTTCGCCTTGGGGATCCCCGATTATGTTTGTAAAGAAGAAGGATGGGTCGCATCGGATGTGTATAGATTATCGGGAGCTGAATAAGGTAACGGTGAAGAACTGTTACCCACTCCCGAGGATTGATGACCTCTTTGACCAGTTGCAGGGAGCATCTTGGTTCTCCAAGATTGATTTGAGTTTGGGTTACCATCAGATGAGGTTCAGAGAGGAGGATGTATAAAAGACTACTTTTTGGACGCATTATGGTCACTATGAGTTCGTGGTGATGCCTTTTGGGCTTACCAATGCTCCTGTCGCGTTCATGGATCTCATAAATTGTGTATGTAGACCGATGCTGGATGAGTCTGTGATAGTATTCATTGATGATATCTTGGTCTACTCAACGACATAGGAGGATCACGAGGAGCATCTGCGAGAGGTTTTGGAGACCCTGCGGAGGGAGAGCTTGTACGGCAAGTTCTCCAAGTGTGAGTTATGGTTGCGCGAGGTGCAATTTCTTGGGAATCTTGTCAACCAGGACGATATTCTTGTCGATCCGGCCAAGGTAGAGTCTGTGGTGAGGTGGGAGGTTTCAAAGTCTCCATCTAAGATTCAGACTTTCTTGGGATTAGTCAGCTACTATCAAATATTCATCCAGGATTTCTCCAAGATAGTCGTACCCTTGACTCGGCTAATGAAGAAGGATGTAGTCTTTCATTGGGGGCCTAAGCAGCAGGCAGTGTTCGAGACACTAAGACAGAGATTGTGCAAGGCGCCAATCTTAGCCCTGCCAGAGGGTGTAGATGATTTTGTTGTATACTGCGATGCGTCCATCTTAGGTTTGGGTGCAGTTTTGATGCAAATGGGACATGTTATTGCTTATGCTTCAAGGCAGTTGAAGCCTCACTAGGCGAATTACCCGACACATGATTTGTAGCTGGGGGTTGTTGTGTTCACCCTCGAGATTTGGCGTCATTACCTCCATGGGGTTCATTGTACCATTTACACGGATCACAAGAGTTTTATGTATCTCATGGATCAGCCGAATTTGAACATGAGGCAACGTCGGTGGATTGACGTGGTAAAGGATTACGACTACGAGATCCTCTACCATCCGGGGAAGGCCAATTTCGTGGCCGATGAGCTTAGCCGCAAGGAGACACCAATCAGTGACATCTGTCTGAGGATGACAGTTGTGACTTCGTTGTTGGAGCAGATCTGGGAGGTCCATCAGGAGGCCATGAAGGAGGAACATCAGAAGAGTGAGAGGATTGTGGGTCAGGTTTCCTCCTTCAACTATGATAGATGTGGATTGTTGACACTACATCGCAAGGGTGTGGGTTGTGCGCCAGGTCTTGATAGAAAAGGCGCAAAAATCCCGATTCTCCATTCATCCTGGGGCAACGAAGATGTATAAGGATCTCCGTATAGAATATTGGTGGCCCTACATAAAGCGGTACATAGCATGGTATGTGGAGCAATGCTTGACCTGCAGGAAGGTTAAGGCGGAGCACCAGAGGCCACATGACAATATGCAACCGTTGGATATTCCCCTGTGTAAGTGGGAAGATATTACCATGGACTTCATTACCAAACTTCATAGGACTGCACGGGGAGTGGATTCCATATGGGTCATCATGGATCGGTTGACCAAGAGTGCCCATTTCATACCAATCCAGGAGATTATCTCAGCCGAGAAGTTGGCTGACATCTACATCCGAGAGGTGGTGGCTCGACACGGAGTGCCAATCTTCGTGGTTTCTGACAGGGATGTGCGGTTCACTTCTAGGTTGTGGAGGAAATTCCATGACGAGTTGGGTACTCATCTGCACTTTAGCACTGTATGCCACCCACAGACAGATGGTCAGAGTGAGAGGACCATCCAGAATTTAGAAGATATGTTGTGGGCATGTGTGTTAGACTTCGGTGGTAGTTATGATACTTATCTCCCATTGGCTGAGATCTCGTACAACAACAGCTACCACGCGAGTATTGACCGTCCTCCCTTCGAGATGTTATACAGGAGGAAGTGCAGGACCCCGATATGTTGGGGGTGAGGTTGGCTAGAGGGTCATGGGGAGCACCGAAGTGGTGCTCAATACGACAAAGAGGATTCAGCAGGTCCGGAGCAGGCTTTAGACTGCTCCGAGTCGGCATAACTTCAGACTGCTCAGAGTCGGCAGAAAAGTTATGCCGACAAGCACCGATCAGACCTGGAGTTCCAGGTCGGGGATATGGTTCTCCAAAAGGTGTCGCCATGGAAGGGCATTATCCGATTTAGGAAGCAGGGCAAGGTGGGCCCCAGGTACATTGAACCGTTTAGGGTTTTAGCTCGGGTGGGCAAAGTGGCATACAAGATGGATCTGCCAGCCAAACTCAGTCAGATCCACAACACTTTCCATGTCGCCCAGCTGTGGAAGTTCCTGGTGGACAACTCAGCAGTGGTACCCTTAGAGGATATTCAGGTCGATGACAGTCTGAATTACATTGAGCGGCTTGTGGCAATCCTTGACCGGAAGTCGAAGGATCTGAGGAATGAGAAGGTTGAGCTGGTGAAGGTGCAATGGCAGTATCAGAAGGGCTCAGAATGGACATGGGAGCCGGTGGATGAGATGATGGAGCATTACCCAGAGCTTTTCTAGGAACGAGCAGCAGACTTCGAGGACGAAGTCTAAAGTAAGTGGGGGAGAGTTGTAGCACCCGATTCCTGTTATGTATTTTATTCAAGTATATTTCTCATTTTGACCTAGGCCTCGGCGAGTTGGTGACCCAACTCGTTGAGTAGAAGCAGATTGGACACGGGAGTTAAGTGAGCGACTCGACGAGTCGGCGCCCGGACTCGATGATTCCGCACTATCTGGACAAAACCCTAATATAAGGGGTTCGCACCTTATTTAAATGTCTCATTCAGCCGCCTTTCATCCCTATTGATTCCAGAACCCTCCATACCGACCCTAGCTCTGTGTGTGTGTGTGTGTGAAGATCTAAAGGCTTTTGAGTGATCTTGGTGGTTTGTGATCAAAGGAAGGAAGGGAAGGCTTGAGGAAACAAGAAGGGGCCAAAGGAATTCAAGCTTGAGCATCATTCACAGTCCATCTGAGGTATAAGGCTCATACCTTGTCCATTACTAAGTTAGATCTCTTCTTGAAGGAAATTAGGGTTTCTGGGAGTCATTCTTGGAGACCAACCATGATTCCAAGCATGGTTGGAGGCTAAGCATTTAGATCCAGGGGTCATTAAGGGACCCCAAGGCATAAAGTAGTTGTCTTTGAACCCATTGATAGCCCCATGCATATTAAAAGCCCATTTTTGAGCCATTTGAGCTCATTATCCTATGCACACACGTAAAGTTTGTAACTTTCCGTGCTAGATCGATCTTTGGAGCCTAGATCTATCACTTGGACAAGAGTTGTACACTAGAAATAGAGGAATGGTACTTGGACAACAGCGACTCGACGAGTTGTTCTTGGGACTCGGCGAGTCCAAATCAATCTTCCAACTCTTAAAGATGAACTCGACGAGTTGTTTAGACAACTCAGCGAGTCGAGGACAAGACTGGTTCATATGATGAATATGAACTCGGCGAGTTGTTCATACAACTCGACGAGTCAGATGAAGGTTCATTCAGAGTTATTTTAGAAGGAGAGTTCGTCGAGTCGTTGCCAAACTCGACGAGTTGAGTCGTGAAGAAGGCCAAATGAAAGGATAGGGACTCGACGAGTTGGCGGCCCAACTCGGCGAGTCGGGTCAACTGGAAGTTGACTTTGACTTTGACTTTGACTTGATCAGGGGTAAAATAGTCATTTTTCCCTAAGAGTAGATATCAGATTCTTACTAGGTGTTTTGTGGGGATTATAGCCGGAGGATTTCCGGAGTAGCAGCAGATAGAGATTTCCCGCACAGATATCAACAGCTACTCGTACGAGGTAAGTTACCTTCCAGTAGCGGTAGGTCTACGACCACAATGCCGACCCACTAGTAGGAGTTGTATGTTAGATGATTGTCGTTGTGATATTCATCTAGGTTTGCTGCTACCTGTTATGTTTTATGAGCTCGCATGTTATGATGTTATGTGATAGTGGTAGCAGGGAGGTGAAATAGTCCCCTGTTACCAGTCGATAGGACTGAAGGGGTAGTTTAGTACCCAACCATGCTAGCCAGATTATGATATATGTGATATGATATTATGTGGTAGTAGTAGGGGTGAAATAGTCCCCGGTTACCGGTCGACAGGACCAAAAGGGTAGGCCAACACCCATATATGCTAGGCAGTATTCGGTCGACAGGACCGAAAGGGGTAGGCCAATACCCAGATATGTTAGGCAGTATCCGGTCGACAAGACCGAAGGGGAGGCCAGCACCCATATATGTAGGAATTATCCGGTCGACAAGACCGATGGGGTAGGTCGGGCACCCATATATGCCAGACATTATATGGTATGTGGTACGATGGAGGAACTCACTAAGCTTCGTGCTTACAGTTTACAGTTTTGGTTTTAGGTATCTCTTCAGCGAAGGGGAAGGAGTTGGCGCGGTAGCAGCACATCATACACACACACACATTGGTTTTCCGCACTTGAGATATTCTGGGATTGTACTCTAACATGTTACTATTTTATGATTTGGGTTTTCATACATGATATATTGATTTACGAAATGATATGTTTTTACATGAATGTTTTTATAATCAGTTAATTAAAATGAAATTTTTGGACTTGAAATTTGGGACGTTACAAAACCATTTGAAGAAAAATCATTTTAAAATATTGTCCTTAGTTTGAGACTGGATACACACAAGTGTTTCCTCCAATTCCCTCAAACTAAGGATCTGATACCAACTTGTAACATCCATAAAATTCAAGTCAATTTAAAATTTTTTAAATCATTCAAAAACCAATAGTTATTACAAATTTGTTTTTAAAATGGTTTCATGTCTGAGTATCCTAAAATCAAATCATAAAAATATAAGAAGTTGTACGATCATGCCTTCGCCTTCCCGCGGTCATCAGAAGTACCTGAAACATAATCAACAATTGTAAGTCCGAAGCTTAGTGAGTTCCCCCATACCAACGCCATAAAAATATAACCATATCATAACAAACAACATGCATGATGAGCCATCAACATGAATGAACCGCCTCACAGGGCCATTGGTCTATCTGAACCACTCTCCGAGTCATTGACACGTCTGGACAAACTCTTAGGGCCTTCAGCCTATTCGGACCGCTCACCAGGTCTTCGACTTGACTAGTATGCCCTAACCGGGTCTGCAGTCTATTCGGTTCGCCCTGGGTATGTTGGCCAAGAGCACAAAGCATGACCGCCTCTACCTAACCCCCAATCAAACAATCATGTGCACATAAATATCATATGCTAGCATATATAATAGTCAAACCGATCACTAATTATAGCATCATCCTATATACCAGGATACCGACCTAACAGGTCACTAACATAACATCGTATAGGATACTGACCTAACAAGTCACTAACATAACATCATCCTATATACCAGGATACCAATATAACAGGTCACTAACATATCAACATGCAATCAACCTGGATACAAAACCGAAAAGGACCAACATTAGTGCCTTCGACCCTGTTAGTATAGTGAGGACAACTTACCTTACAATATCGATCGAAACAGAACTGTCAAACTCTCGAGACACGACTCCAAACACCAACACTTACAACCACCAATGATCCACTTCCATAAATACCCAATTTACCAAAATACCCTCAAAAGTCAATTGGTCAGCCTTTAGTCAAATTCAGAGTCACTGGTCAAGGTCAACAGTCCATGTTGACCCAAGTCATCGAGTGTAGCTCACCAACTCGTTGAGTTCCTTCAGAACTCAAGAAATCGTAAAAACCCTGGTCGACTCGCCGTGTTTCCAGACAACTTTTCGAGTCCATGCAGTGTTCAGAATGTTGGGAAAACCCTAACAAACTTGTCGAGTTACCTCTCTAACTCACCGAGTTCATGTAGAATCCAGAAGATGGGAAAACCCATCTCAACTCGTCGAGTTGGCTATCCAAGTCATTGAGTTCCTTCAATCCATTTCTCATGCGGATGCTTTTACGTGAAACCAAAGCTCCAAACTACAAATCTAGGCTCCTAGGGTATGGTTTCAACGTAAAGTTGCAAACTTTACGTGCATGAAAGGCTCCATGAAGCTAAAGCACTCATAACTAGTCTTAGAAGAAGGTTTTGGACATGGAGGACGGTCAAAGCTTCATAAATCTTGAGGCTTTACGTCCATAAGGGCCTATAGGAGTCCATATTTGAAACTATGCCCTTATGACAAGCTCAAATCCGAAAGGGACCCCATTTTGTACCAAAATGCAAATATTCTCACATAAGAAGAGATATAACAAACGGAAGGTCAAGGTAAGGACTTTTTACCTTCAAATGCAAGCCAATATGATATAGATACTGGATCTACAAGCTTCCCGTCTTAATCTTCAAGTTTCTTCAACAAATGCACAAAAAACACACTTTAGCCTCTCACACACTTAAGAATAGGGTTTAGATTGATTAGGGTTGCTTCTGGCCATCAAAAGGTGGTAAGGAGGTTGGAGGAAAGGACTTAATGATGGGTTTTACACACAAGAACTTTCCTATGTGCTCATGCAAACCCTAATGCTTGGATTTAGGTTTCTTTATTGTACATGCATTTTATCCAAGACTTACAAACCCTAATATAGCATACATATATTGAAAATATCAAGATATATCAGATCTGGATGTTTACCTCTTGAACAATCTTGGATCTTCTTCTTCTTGGAGCTTAGAGTCACAAGTGTAACTCCTCTAACGACTTACAAACACCACACAAGAAAGAAGGCAATTATGAGAGAGGGAAGAGATGCTAAAATCGGCCCTAGGGTTTCCTTTGGAATCAAGTGGCCGAAAATTGCATGTAAGGGTCTATATTTATACTATAGCCTGCTAGGGTTTCAGTCAAAACCCTAATGGACAGCTTAATCACCAAGCAACCCATGGAACATTCTGGAATAAGGCCTATGGACGAAATTATGATGGACTTTCATCATAATTTCTTTCACCCTTTAATCCATTAGGTTTCCCCTAGCCCAAAAACCAACTATCACACATTGGACAGTTTAAGTCCCTATATTTAATTAATCTCTTTTAGCCACCAAATTAATTCCTAATTAATTTATGACTAATATTAATTAAATAATATGATTTCCCTTGTAATATATTAATCATATAATATATTAATAAATCATAAGATCCACTCTCTCTATCTCTCTCCATAAATTACCCTGTCAAGTTGCTTTGGTGAAGGCAACCCAAAAGGACCATGCACAACCGGGTCAAGGACATACGAAATATAGTTTCGGGCTTAGACACTAATCCAACACTTAAGGTCCTTTAAATAGGGTGAAAACCCTAAAAAGTAGGGTTTCCATGCACAACCTTTACTCGTCGAGTTGAGGTCCTTCAACTCGTCGAGTAGAAGTCATAAATCACGCGGGCTGACTAGGTTCGACATGACGAGTTGGGGCCTCCAATTTGTCGAGTCCCCTCAATAAAATGAATACAAAACTTTTATAAAAATTATACATGGGAGTCAGGATGTTACACCCATCGTCAGTTATAAATAACACTTTGAATAAAAAAACCACAAGTTCAGTGACGCTTACAACTAAACACCGAATGAACACAAATTTGATAGTTTAGTGTATAATTTCGATCTTAACATTTTATTATTATTATTTTTTCATATTTTAGTTTTTTATACATCGTAGATCTGTTAATCATCAATGATCACATACTTTTAATGTGTACATATTTAACATTGACATGCTTAGTTAAACAAGAGAGATGTACCATTAGATTTTATTAAATAAGTAAGGCATGTGAACCAAATCATAGCGAGGGCTTTGGCGAGAAGGGTGACGAGGCCACTTCTCAAGCCTGTAAGGGTTTTGTTAAAAGTCTAATTTCAATGCTAATTGGGTGGTCAAAATGCTATAAACTTCTGCATATTGATGCAAATCTAATTTTTGAGGTTCAATGAATTAATTTCTTATATGTTAGCAACAAATTTTATTTCTTTTACAAAGTTTTCAAATCATGTTTAAATGAAAAGCAAAATAGATATAAAGATAACCATATTTAAAAATAAGACATTTAATATATATCATCTCCTATAAGTGAATATTTTTTTTGTCACATGTTAATTTTTAATAAGTTTTGATACATTTTGTGATATTTTTTAAATAAATAATATCCACATGTTAATTTATGTTTTTTTTTCTTCAAAATTTAATATTAAAAGCCTTGTAATCTTATATTTATATTTGTAAAGTATAAAATGTAATAAATATTATAATAAATTGTAATTAATATGTTTTTATATTCCTTATTTCAAAATTTTATTTAAATAAATACTTATTATTTATATTTTAATATTTTATTTTCTTTAATCAATCCATATAATACATAAAGTTTTACATCTAGTTTGTATATATAAACGTAACATTATAATAATATTATCAAATTTATGATTATTTAGTTTATAAGCTTTCTTTAAATCTTAAAAGATCATTGAATTTATTATTTCTGATTAACGTAATTTTTTTTTTCAAAATTTGCAAATGATAGACTCGATTTAGAAAGAAAAACTTTAGTGATATTTTATAACTCAACGAAATTCAATATACGATCATAAAATTTAAATTAATGTCTAATTTTGACTTTAAGGAATAAAATAAAGATTAGAAGAAATCTATTTTTTTGAGATCCAAATGTTAATGATAATTTTATTTTAATGCCTAATTTTATTTTTCTAATTCCACTTTAACCCTAAAGATAAAAGTAGCAGAGACTGATCGGACGGATAATTAAGAAGCAGCGTGTAGATCGTACGGTTGGCATGATGAAAGGCTGTCAACGCCAGGTCACTCTATCTTTTCTCGTGGTCTGAATGATTCCCCCTCTTTCTCCATATACTCTCTCCCCTACCTCCCCTTTCTTTCCCATTTCCAAAAATTCAAAGCAGGAGCAAACGAGAGCTAAGGGCTAGGGTTCAACTTCCCCGGCGTCCTTCTTCTCCAGATCGGCTTCTGCTTCGTTCGATCTCCCTCGTCTTCATCTTCGATCTGTTTTTCATTCCGGTAATTCTTCAAACCCCGTTTACTTTACTTTGACTCTTGTTTTTCGTAGGTTTCTAGCAGTTGAAATCTAAATCTCGTGAATTCCTTTTCTTTTTTTGATTAATTGGTGTTATTATAGTTGTAATCATTTCAGATTACAGAAAATTCATTGTTTTTACTTGTTACTTCTCACTCCATCTGACTAGATGTCCCGGTTGCTTGATCTGATTCCGATTTCTATAGATCTGTTATCTTTGGTTCATGCTTGACGAAAAGCATGTAGCCTTTGTAATCTGAAGTTACCAGATCTGTAGGTTAATCCATTCCGATTACTGCGATCTGTGGTAGTATCCGCGATTTGCTTTAATCGTGTGCTTAGAACTGTGAAAATCCGGTTGTGATTCGTTTCGTATTTAGTTACTCCGATGTGTTTGGTTGGTGTAGTTTCATTTCGTTTTTACCATTAATTGTTGGGTTTTGAGTAGCGTTTTGACTCAGATCTCAAAACCGTAACTGTTTTCCAGATTTGGTACAATTCAGCCAAAGTCTATTCGGATAGATCTCTTCTGTGCGCAATTGAGAATAATTCATTATCTTTTACTTGTATTAGTTGTATGAACAATGAATCCAAAGATGATCTAATTACCTGTTTGCTTGCAGTCTTATAGAAAATGGCCGATACCGAGGATATTCAGCCCCTTGTTTGCGACAATGGAACTGGAATGGTGAAGGTTAGTATCATTTTCTACTTTTTACCTTATTTCCTTTCTAATTTAATCACCCTTTTCCCTTTCCCTTTTCATCTTCATTTCCAATTAATCTGATTTATTAATCAAATCCACAGGCTGGATTTGCTGGTGACGATGCACCAAGGGCAGTTTTTCCAAGTATTGTTGGTAGACCACGACATACAGGTGTCATGGTTGGCATGGGACAAAAGGATGCTTATGTAGGAGATGAAGCACAATCCAAAAGAGGTATCCTTACTCTTAAGTACCCAATCGAACACGGAATTGTCAGCAACTGGGATGACATGGAAAAGATCTGGCATCACACTTTCTACAATGAGCTTCGTGTCGCCCCTGAAGAACACCCTGTTCTTCTCACTGAAGCCCCTCTTAACCCTAAAGCCAACAGAGAAAAAATGACTCAAATCATGTTCGAAACATTCAATGTCCCTGCTATGTATGTTGCAATTCAAGCCGTTCTTTCTCTCTATGCCAGTGGTCGAACAACTGGTTAGTCTTTTATCAGTTCATCTTTCTTTATATGATTATTTATATCTTTAATTGTGAACTAATAATGGCTTGTTTGAAACAGGTATTGTGTTGGATTCTGGAGATGGTGTGTCACATACAGTTCCAATCTATGAAGGGTATGCACTTCCTCATGCTATCCTCCGTTTGGATCTTGCTGGACGTGACCTTACAGATTCTCTAATGAAGATCTTGACTGAGAGAGGTTACATGTTCACCACAACTGCTGAACGTGAAATTGTGCGTGACATGAAGGAGAAGCTTGCATATGTTGCTCTTGACTATGAACAAGAGCTTGAAACTGCTAAAAGCAGCTCTTCTGTTGAAAAGAACTATGAGTTGCCAGATGGACAAGTGATCACGATTGGAGCTGAAAGATTCCGTTGCCCTGAGGTTCTATTCCAGCCTTCTTTGATTGGAATGGAAGCTGCTGGTATTCATGAGACTACTTATAACTCCATCATGAAGTGTGATGTGGATATCAGGAAGGATCTTTATGGAAACATTGTGTTGTCTGGTGGGTCCACTATGTTCCCTGGTATTGCTGACAGGATGAGCAAAGAAATCACTGCTCTTGCTCCCAGCAGCATGAAGATTAAGGTTGTTGCTCCTCCTGAGAGAAAATACAGTGTCTGGATTGGAGGCTCCATTCTTGCTTCACTCAGCACCTTCCAACAGGTAAACAAAATTAAATCAAAAACTAACATTTTTTTTTTTTAAATCTTATTGTTTGATTTTACAATTTGTATTTTGTGTTTGATTCAGATGTGGATTTCGAAGGGTGAATATGACGAGTCTGGCCCATCCATTGTTCACAGGAAGTGCTTCTAAGTATTTGATTTTGTTGCGTTTCTGAAGGTGGAGCTTTTATTTTATTTGTTTTAGTTGGTTTTTGGGTTTTTTTTTTTTTTTTTTTTTCTATTGGCCTTTTTTCGTGTTATGTTTCTATGTGAACTTTTAAAAGACTGGCAGAAAGTGGGATTTGGGGAAGCTGGGTATGGGACTGGGGATGAAGGGCGTTTTCGTCTTTTAATCTTGTGGAGCTTTTGGTGTTGGTGCCAGGGATGGATGGATGTTTGTAGTTGAAGAGTGGTTGTGATATATGTTATTATGAATTGTTTTGTTGGCAATAACTGTGTCAATATCTACTACTGTACCAAAATTTGTGTTAGAGTCAGTTTGTGGTCACATTTTATTATATCATCTATTATAAGGATTCTATTTATTGCTGTGCTTTACCAGGCTTCTTAAAGTCATAAATTCAGGTTCATGCTTTGCCTTTATATTTTAATGTAGTGGAATTGCAATATGGAGAAATCAGATGTTATATGTCACAAATTTTAAGTCGACAAATCTCACTATGTTGGTTAGCTTTTCTCGATAGTTGATTTGTGTGCATATAAAAATATCGTGAAATGAGTACAACTATATCTATATTTTAACCAATTTTTAACCATGGATATCATGCAAATGAAAGACAACAAAGAGGGTGAGCTACTTGGGATCAACTTGTTTAAAGTTTGCCTCAAGCTCGATTTTAAACTAGCTTGAGTTTAATACTAGGCTTGTTTGTCGAATGAGCTTAACCTCAAGCTTGTGTTAATAATTTTGATTAGGCTTATGAGCCCAAATATATTATAAAAATATACTTTTTTTAATATTAAAACACCATTCTATGAAATTAGGGTATACCAAGCCCGAGCTTGTATAAAATTTAATGTGCCGATCTTGAGCTCCATACTGTAAGACTTGAAACGTTCCGAACTCAAGCTCAAGTCCAAGCCCCAAAAAATTTAAACGAGCCAAGCTCAAGTTGACTTGGCTCGGCTCGTTTGCAGCCGGACAAAAATCTACAAGGAAAACTTTTACCATTAGAAAGAACGTCATAATGTTCAAGACTTCCCTATTATAACATGACATGTTTTTAACAAAAATAATTTACAAAAAATTACCAAATTTATATCTAGAATATAATGTAACGACCCAAATCTTAGGCTTTTAAAAGGTGACCAACATGCATTAAATGTCATATTTTTAGACTAGAGCTAAAGCCCTATCGGGGACTAACATTTATAAGAAGATGAGACTATATTGGAATTTGACATCACAAACTAAGTTTCGAAAGTACAGTTTGAAATGACAGAGTGTATAATTTTTCTATCTTTTGTGGGTTAAGGTTATGAGAAACCGATCTCCTGGACAACAAATTCCTATAGCACATCTCCAACAAAATCTCAAACAAAAACCAGTTGTTTGAGATGAGTTCATCCAGATGTATCCATTAAGAAATTTTTTCCAACCTCCCTGTTTACTATTACAACCTTGAAAAGGCGAATCTCGGAAAAATTACTCGTATAAAGATAGAAAGATTTCAGTTCCTATTTGTTGTCATCGGTGGATTGTAAGACTCATTTTTAATACAATACAAGTTTGCAGTCGCAGTCCGAATTTTATTAATTGTTGTTATTGATGTTCTAATAATTTGTAGATTCAAACATTTTTAAATTATTTATGGCTTGATCTTAATAGATCATGTCGCCCTAAAGGGAACTACTTATGAACCATGATATTAGAGGTTACCATGGATGAAAAACACAAAATATTGCACCTAGCCTATAGAGTATGTAAAAAAATAGAGTGGGAGTATCGTGGTCGTGATTTTTAATGAAGCTAGAGGAATGCAGTGACGAGGTTTGGATATTAGCCTTCATATCCGATATGACTAATTTGACTTAAAGTCATTAGATATATCTTCCTAAATGTATATCTGGTTTTGTTGTCGAAATTTGGTCATGAATTTACGAGTAAGGATCGGAAAAAACCGAGCAATAAAAAGTTTATTTCGGGCGACATGTTAGGCGTATAGAAGTCTGATTTTGAAGATAATTTAGGTAGCTACGTTGAGTAATTCCGAGTCAATGTGAATGGATTGACGATAGCCCGATACTAATAAAGATAAATGTGCAATGATGCTTCCTAAGAATACACTATAAAATAAAGGAGAATTCACAACGTAGCCATTTTTTCTGATTACCTATCAAAAAATAGCAAAATATTAGTAATTGTTCAAAAATAACCCACGAAACCGTAGGTAATTAGAGTGGGCTAATGTTTCGCCAAATCGTCTAGGTTTCGGGTTATATATATATATATATATATATATATATATATATATATATATATATATATATATATATATATATATATATATATATATATATATATAAATAATAAAAGAGAATTAATAATGTAGCAATTTTCTCTGATTACCTATAAAAAAATAGCAAAAAATTAGTAATTGTCCAAAAATAACCCACGAAATCATAGGTAATTAGAGTGAGCTAATGTTTCGTCAAATCGTCTAGGTTTCGGGTTATACACACACACACACACACACACTAGCCGTTTGCCCGCGCAAAGCGGCGGCGACGAATAGTTTCTTTCAAGCAATTAGTTCCATTCGGAGACATGTTATAGTTCTAAGAACACTTGCACCATTATCGATCGGTTTCACAAAAATAAAAAGTGCAATGCCAAAACCAAAAAATATTGTGGTGGTGGATTCCATGGAGGAAAAGGAGATGAAGATTTGAATTAGTCGCCAGTCAACTGTATTTTATGCAAAAAATTAGGGAACTCCAATTTGAATGAGCTTTTAAATTTCAAATGATTTGTCGAAAAGAAGTATTTCAGATTTCGAATGCACCAGATACCAGAGAAGAGATATTTTAGGAGTACAAGTTGGGTCAAAATTGATGAAAATACTAATTCAATCCCTAAAAATAAGGAAATACTAATTTAAATGTGTTTTTAATACTTGTATCCCTAGCATTATCATTTGTAAGATATATATTGTAATATTATTATATTAATAGTTGGTTACTTTAAGCTTAAAATCTTGAAAGTCTTAAAAAATATTATTATTATATTGATTCTATTTATAGAAATAGTAAGATTTCTTTTTATAAGGTAGTATAGATATATATAATAAAAGAAAATTAATAATGTAGCCATTTTCTATGATTACCTATCAAAAAATAGCAAAAATTAGTAATTGTCCAAAAATAGCCCACGAAACTGTAGGTAATTAGAGTGGGTTAATGTTTCGTCAAATCGTCTACGTTTCGGGTTATATATATATATATATATATATATATATATATATATATATATATATATATATATATATATATATATATATATATATATATATATATATATATATATATAAAATCTAAAACCGTAAGTTATTTTATAACCTACGTTTCCTCTCAACTAACTACGATTTTCCAAACCGTAGTGTATGGTTCTGGGTAAAAAATCTACGGCTTTATTTTTTTTAAAATAATTGGAGAGTAGTTTTATAAAACATACTTTTTAACAAAATAATTGTCAAAAAACTACTCTACATTTTATAAACAATATTGTTTTTTATCAAAATAATCCTCAAAAACTACTCTCCATTCATTTAAAAAAAATAAAACCGTAGACTTTTTACCCAAAACCGTAAACTACGGTTTGGGAAACCATAGTTCGTCGAGAGGAAACTAGAGATCAAAATGTCGTCCCAGCAGACTGGGGTACACATCTCTGCCCATACCAGAGATCAAAATGCGGAGCACCGATGCTCGAGTGAAAACTATTGTTGTAGGAGAACTCCGCCAGAGGTAGGTAAGAGTCCCATCTTCCACCAAAATCAATGAAACAGGCCCGTAACATATCCTTAAGGGTCAGTATCGTCCGCTTAATCTGGCCGTTGGTATGCGGATGATAAGCTGTGCTGAAGTGTAACCTCGTGTCCAGTTCCCCATGGAACTGCTTCCAGAAACAGGAGGTGAACCGAACATCACGGTCTGAAACCATGGAGATCGAAACCCCATGGCGAGAAACAATCTGCGAATATACACATCAGCCAACTTCTCGGCTGAAGAACTCTCCCGAATCACCAAGAAATAGGCACTCTTGATCAATAGATCCACGATGACCCAAATATCATCAAAACCCTTTGCCGTCCTTGGCAACTTGGTGATGAAGTCCATCGAAATCTGCTCCCATTTCCACATGGGAACCTCCAGAGGTTGCAGCTTGCCATGCGGCCTCTGATGCTCGGCCTTGACCATGCTATAGTTCAAGCACCTCTCCACGTACCAAGTAATCTCCCTCTTCATACACAGCCACCAATAGCTCAATCTTAAATCCCGATACATCTTGGTGGCCCCCAGATGGATAGAAAAACGAGACTTATGAGCCTCCTCCAACACAATCTGTCTGACCCCACCAGACATAGGAACCTATACCTAACCATAATGAGTCAACAACCCATGACTATCCGGAACAAATCTAGTGATATCACCCCTGATCCTCTTAATATTCTAGTTTTCTTCCCGAACACCCTCGACCCGAGCCTCCCTAATATCCTCATACATGATACCCCATTTGAAGATCCAACCGACTTGTGGCTCAAAGCATCCTCCACCACATTCGATTTACCCATATGGTAAAGGATCTTGCAATCATAATCATTGACTATGTACAGCTACTTGCGTTGCCTCATGTTCAGGTTCGGATGATCCATAATATGCCTCAAACTCTTGTGATCCGTGTAGATGGTACATCGGAACCCATACAAATAATGCCTCCAAATCTTGTGGAAAAAAACCACTACACCTAACTCCAAATCATGTATGGGATATCTCGTCTCGTGCGAATTCAGCTTCCAGGAAGCATATGCTATCACTCGTCCTCTCTGCATGCGGACCGCCCCCAAACCAGTGATGGAAGCAACACAGACTACCACAAAATCCTCAATTCCATGGGAGGGTCCAAACCGGGGTCTCATATAATCTCTGCCGAAGGGTCTCAAATGCTGACTGCTGCTCATGTCCCCACTGGAAATCCACACCCTTCCTCGTCAGACGAGTGAGGGGTACTGCAATCTTGAAGAAATCTTGAATAAATCTCTGGTAGTACCATGCCAACCCCAAGAAACTCCTGATATCCGAGGGAGATTTTGGAACCTCGCACTGCATCGCCGCTTTGATCTTGGCCCGATCGACCAATATCCCATCCTGGCTAACGAGGTGTCTAAGGAACTGAACCTCTCGTAACCAAAACTCGCATTTTGAGAACATAGCATAAAGCCATTTTCGCCTCAAAACCCTGAGAAGCTCGCAAAGATGCTCCTCATGCTGCTCTCTAGTTTTGGAATATACCAAGATATCATCAATAAACACAATAACTGAAAGATCGAGCATCGACCTACATACCTGATTCTAGGGGTGAGCATAGGCGGGTATTCGCCATATTTGACTGGAACCGAAACCGGAACCGGCGGTTCCTCGAAAGTTGGAACCGAAACCGGTGATATCGGTTCCTAAATTATTGGAACCGGAACCGAAACCAGAACCGGCGAGTAGTGACTCCAAAACCAGGTACTCGGTTCGTTAGTTTTTTAGACTTTTAATATCTTAAAAAACCTATATATTTTGCATACATATAAAAAAATAATTATCAATAAAATCAAACTAGTCATTCATTAAGCATCAAGAAGTAAGAATCGAACGATAATCGTAACATAACTCTAAAAAGCATGTATGACCCATTTAGATAGAAAATTAATCATACAGACGTACTAACACTTTTTATGTGTAGACATTAATTTGATGTTAAATTTGAAACTAATTATTTACATCATAGTAACAATTACACAATAACAAATCAAAATACTCAATAAGTGTTTCATAACTGTGTAAGTCATTTAAATTACTATATATATATATATATATATATATATATATATATATATATATATATATATATATATATATATATATATATATATATATATATGCCGATGGTTACCCCGCGGTTAGCGGTTCCAAAAAACTAAGAACCGAAACCGGAACCGCATAAGGTGGTTCCAAAACTTTGGGACCGGATTCAACGGTTCCATGGCAGTTCCGATTTCTAAAACGGGTACCCTGTTCCGATGCTCACCCTTACCTGATTCATCAAATCCATAAATACCACAGGCGCATTGGTAAGCCCGAATGACATCACCACGAACTCGTAATGCCCATAACGAGTCCGGACCGTGGTCTTCTCCACGTCCTCCTCTCTCACCCTGACCTGATGGTACCCTAACTTGATGTTACCCGGACCTAAGATCTATCTTGGAGAACCAAGATGCTCCCTGCAACCGATCAAAGAGATCATGAATCCATGGAAGGGGATAAGGGTTCTTCACCATTAGCTTGTTTAACTCCCGGTAATCAATAAACATCTGGTGTAAACCATCATTCTTCTTGACGAATAAAATTGGCGATCCCCACGGAGAACTACTCGGTCTGATGAACTGCTTTCCAAGAAGCTCCTGCAGTTGAGATGACAACTCATGCATATCAGGCAGTGCCAAGCGGTACGATACCTTGGCAATCAGGGCCGCACCTGACACGAGGTCAATCCTGAACTCGACTTGCCTCTTAGGAGGCACACCAGGCAACTCCTCCGGAAATACATCGGCAAACTCCTAGAAAACTGAGACCTCTGAAACTGAAACATGATCCCCAATACGCGTATCCACCACATAAGACAAATAACCCGCATGCCTATGCTGAATATATAGAACAAAATCACGAACCCATCCTGGTGCCCTTTCCTTAGATAACCAGTTTTCCCCCACTTGGGGTTCGGACTACCACACGCTGGCCCTCACAATCAATTATAGCACCGAAACGCTCAACCAATCCATGCCCACAATCACGCAGACATCCCCCATGGGGATAGGGATCAAATCGATCGGATACGACACCCCGAAGATCTCCAAAATACAAGCATGATATACCGATGATGCAGAAACCCCGTGTTCGTTGGCGATAGAGACTCACAATGGACACTATAACTCCCCAATGGACATATCAAACTCCCTACTGAACGATCGAGACAAAAAAGACCGACTCGCACCCGAGTCAAACAATACTAGAGCTGGCAAAGAGTTCACTAGGAATGTACCTAACATAGGTACAAACATAAGCATAAAACAAGACATAATCAACAAGATAAGGGATAGAAACATACCACTCACAACATCTGGAGCTGCTCTAGTCTCCTCAGCAGTAAGTTGGAAAGCGCAACCTCGAGCACTCGGGGGCCCCACCCTACCCTGACTCCCATCCTAGATCCTCAAAGTAGCTGGCGCTGGAACTTACGCCGGCCTAACAACAAGCGATGGGAAGTTGGCCTTCACATGGCCAACCTAGTCGCAATGATAAGAAATCCTAGAACTGAGTGTTGGGGTCTGCTGGAAAAAAACCATCGCCATATGGCCCTGCTGGCCACAACTGTGGCACCCAGAAGACGATCGGTAAGCACCCTCATGCGCCTTGCCGAACTTCCCACAAGTGTGTCCCTTCCGACCCCGCGATCTGACATTAGCGGTCTTAAACCACTTTGGTACAGGCTGCGACTGCACCGGGGCCGACCTTTGCTCCATCATCTGCTGATCAATCTCAATCTCATGCCACCCGTCTACCTTATGCATATGCAATAATATACCACATCGTTGAGTAGAAACAAACTTTATGATCTCCATCTTGATCACACTCAAGTAACGGGTCATCTGAGCCGGCTCAGATGCAATAAACCTAGGGAAAAACATATCCCTCTCCATAAACATCTTGGTAATCTCCGTCACTGTCTCAGAACCCTGCCTTAAATCCAGGTTCTCCTGGGCCAACTCTCTCTCTCCACCAGCGTAACATATTGGGTGCGGAACATTTCAGAGAATTGCTCCCAAGACACAACAACTCTTTGCTCAGCAGAATAGGAACTAGTAGCAAGCCTCCACCGACCCTTCGCTCGGGTCTGGAGAAGGTTCAAAGCGCACCTGACCTTCTGGTCAGCAGGACATGAGCAAGTGAAGAAACATCCCTTCACATCAAATATCCACCTCATGGAGATGATCGGGTCCTGCACCCTATCTAAAGTTTGGGGCTTCATATTGTCGAAGTCCCAATACTGAAAACCCGACCCGATCCAACCCTGCAGCCGCAACGACTATAGTGGCTTCAACAGCAGCAGTCTCCGACAAAGAGACACAACGCTCATCAAATTACTCAACCATGGCAGTCTTGATAGACCCAAACATCTCTGACAACTAAGCTCGGAAACAAGCAACAACCTCCTCCAGTAGGATCTCCCTGATCCTGTTATCCAACGAAGTTGACTCACCCTGGCGGCCAGCTCCTGATCCCGAATCGGATCCTGCCTCAATTCGACGCGTAGTCACCTGTGACATCCCCAAAATCACAGCCAGAAAAGATCGGTTTCATTTATGCTTTTAAAATAATTTCAGAGTAATCCTTTGATTAAAAGAGTTGCGGAATTTGTTCCCAAAAACAAAACATGATAAAATAATATTTACCAAAGCATTTCATAAAGAAATGGATTTTCATTATATAATCAAAAATCGGGATGTCATGTTCCGATATAGACCATAAAGCATAAACGATAAGATTACAAGTCATTCAACAAATATATACATATACAAACTTGTAAACAAAACAACTTGATGATTCATCCATCTTATGCCCTTGCGCCACTTCTTGTAATACAAATAAACTGAGTGGGTCAGGCTTGGGAGCCTGGTGAGCATATAGGGTTTTCAACCCACAATAAATGATTAAATTAATTTTCATCAACCAACAATAACCCAATTACTCATTCCCGTTATTCTCACTTTACGTCCCTAAAATAACTAACACAAGGGACCTAGTTTAAGAATATTTCATCGGGACGACAACACATGCATTCGGGGGTTTCCCGACAATATATGTAAAATAAGGCAACCATGAGGGCGATGGAGTACAGTGAATGAACACCCAAGTTCATTAACACCTACAGGTGGCGAACCTGCTAGCGTTCCACAGGACTATCTAGAAAAGTCTGTGGTCGTCATCTAAACTCTGCTAGATGAATGAATCAAAAACAACATCGATGCCTCTCATCTGTTTATCACACAACTATCTACCCATGTTCTACCCGACATATTAGTAGATACAAATATATATTTTTATACATAGTTTAAAACCTGTATAGCATTCTCATTCAATACATATTCCAAACAACAGATGAGACACATACACATAACATGTACTTCATGGAGACTAAATCATATCTATGAGATAGAAGAAAGTGAATATACCTTCACACATATAACAACAAAATATACACATAACATGTATTTCGTATAAAATACTTCATAATTATGCGTTAGAAGAAAGTAACCACACACTCACTTGATCAGAAGATGATCGGACAGCACTACGACTTGTAGAAGTAGTATTCTTTGGTAGATTCGGAAGATCTTCACAAAAACCGGGATCCTCGCGGGCAGAGCTTCGGTTCGGGAATTGCACTTCTTGGGATCTTCGAGGCTTCGGGACTTGCTTCGGAGCTCAGGAATGATACTGTGGCTTCGGGATAATTCTTGCACGAAAAACGATGCAAAAACGCGAGAGAAAAAGAAGAAATGAGCAAAGAACTCGGCTGCCTTCGACATCCTTTTATAGGGGGTTGGAAACCCAAATTACGTTGGGTGTAAATTTGCATTACGCGGGGCGTAATGGGGATAAGACCGTTGACTCCCCCCCCCCTGGATAATATCGGTATTTTTTATTTAAATTAAATACCGAAAATATTTAATAAATTTAAAAAATTCATATCTTCCTCATACGAACTCCGTTTTTGATGTTCTTTATATTCCCGCGTAGGTGAGACTACGCTCTACAACTTGCGTTTAGACTCCATCGGCTAATTTTGAATTTGTTTTTATTATTTATTTTTAGTAGGCCGAGACAGGAAAACTCCGTTATAAATTCATAACTTCTTCATCCGACGTCCGTTTTCGCCTATCTTTTTATCGTTTCACTACTATTAACGAGATCTTCGATTCTCATTTAGATTGTTTTGGCTAAAAACCGTTCGATCTCAAATCGAGTATTCGGGCTGCATACTGCTAAGTCGAAACTTCGAAAAATCATAACTTCCTCATACGAAGTCAGATTTGGGCGTTCTTTTTATGCACGCTCTTGGTTTAACGAACTCTACAACTTTCGTTTAGATCACTAAGGCTAAATATTTCTCTAACGTAAATTTCACTTTTTACGTCATTCAACGTTGTCGGTTTTATCGCGAAACTTCGACAGATCATAACTTCTTCGTTATAACTCGGATTTCGGCATTCTTTATATCTTCGGAATCCTTGTTTCAACCAATACCTCTTTATGCAAAGCTATCAGGCTTATCTCACACTTTAAATTTGATGCTTATTTTATTTTTAATTCATTAAATTATAATAATTAAGAAAATAAACACATAATTCACATAATTCACATAATACTCAAATATTTCATCATTAATACTTCAAAAATGGTTACAAGGGTTAACCTAGACTATTACATCATTGATAATGCCTAGCCTGGAAACGCGGGCGTTACATCACCATACTAAAAAAAACTAGGAGGATATCAGATAACACACATATCATATCGGGGAACCAACTCCTAACATAGCCCCAGGGGTTGTGACTTCCTTGCTACGCGTACGGGTCCTGTGCTTTCGGTAGTACGGGCCCATACTACCTTCCACACCTAATCACATTTGTCTCAGAGGATCATCACAACACCCTAACAATACTCTCTCGCATGCTCAAACGCTCAATCCTCACACCTTATTAGAAGGCTATATATCTTAAAACTGTTCGGCTGGCCCCACACCACTCATTCATGAAACTTCCACCAACCTTTCAACACTCATGTGTGCTAGCCATACATAACAATGGATCCTATTGACCGTCGAATCTATGATCCTACCCTAAGACCTTCATCAAACAGGAACATAAAATAAGGCCAAACCAAACATTCTCAGGCTATAAAATCTTAGTTATGCATGACCATGATGCACACACTAAGCAACACAGTAATGATGTCAGTTCCATTAGAGAAGAACCCTAGGCTATCAGGCATCATATAATTAGACAATTCTATCATGAAAAATCCTAAAGATCCTTAGCCTATCGCTAGCATGCTATTCTAACATATCACAATATCAAATAACAGTATGGTATTTTGGGGTCTACTTACTGGCTCCGGCTGATCGTACACATCGCATCCTCCTTGAATATTTTGAGAACCATTAGAAAAATTGTTTTAAAATCTTGGTCCTTAGTTTGAGACTGGATTCACACGAGTGTTCCTCCAATTCACTCAAACCAAGAATCTAATACCATCTTGTAACATTCACAAAATTCATGAAAAATTTAAACTTTTAAATAAACCCAAAACCCATTAGTGTTTACAAATTGTTTTCAAAACAAGTTCAACGTTAGAGAAATCCGAAAATCATAAAACAAAACATGAGGAGGTGCACAATCATGCCTTCGCCTTCCCGCGATCCTCTTAGATACCTGAAACGTAATCCAAGATTGTAGCTCAAAGCTTAATGAGTTCCCCCAAAATACGAATACATAACAAATAGCACAAATATAATAACAACATGCAATGTGTCCACAACATAAAGACTGGATTGCCCCTGAGCCCACAATATAATTCTGGCTTGCCCCCTGGGCCTACAACTTATGTCTGGCTTGCTCCCCGACCTGATCCGTCCTTAGACTGAATACCACTAAGCCCTCAGTACGAGTCTGACATGCCTTTCCCGGTCCTCAACTCATATCTAGAATGCTCATGAGCCCTAAGTATGAGTATGACATTCCTTCCTTAGCCCTCAGATCATATATGGCATGATCCAAGGTTTGTTGGCTACCGCACGGAGCAGTACACCGTCAACCTAACCCACACAATATGTTAACATAGGACAAATAATGTCATATATCGATAAACAGGCAGTATCGCAGGTAGTCCTACATATATACCAAATTAGCAAATCAAAACAAGCATGCATATCTATTTCATACTCAGCATATCCACCATATCAGGTTATCAAACCAATGGGCCAACCTTGGTGCCTTCGACCCGAAAGTATAGTAAGGAAAACTCACCTCACAAGCAGCATAAAACTGATAAGGTCCGACTCCGAATCTCAACCCTCAACTCAAATGTCTATAATTACCACGTGACCAATTCCATCAAAACCCAAATAATACCCCAAATACCCTTAAAAGTCAAAATGGTAAAACTTGGTGAACTGGTCAAAACCCATAAACCCACTGAGTCAACCCAACTGATTCAACTCAACCGAGTTAACTCGAAAATGATTGAACCATGGGAGTACGCAATACATGGTTTTAATCCATTAAGACCTTCTACAAGAATCATGGAGTCAAACTAGCTAAAGGAACTTCATTTTTATGGCTTAGAACCCTTCCTAGGGTCTGAAAGGACAACCTTAAACGTCCAAAACCAAACACGCACAACAATGGGACTTTTGGGATAAGAAGAACAACATAAACCTATCAAAATGAGATCTAAGAAAACAAAGCATAAAGGTAGCAACTTTTTACCTTCTAGAGCTTCCCAAGAAGGTGATGATCCAAGATCCACAAGCTTGGTTTCCTTTCTAATCTCCTTGATGCAAATTCTTCTTCCTTAAGCACACAAAGAACACACTTTAAGCATAAAGCACTCTCTTATGGTGTTAGGGTTTGCCAAAAATGAGTCAAAGGCTTGGAGGTTGAAAGGATGGGGCTAAATGATCCATAAAGGTGTTTAAATACTCCTCAAACCCTAAAAATTAGGCTTTCACTCGGACATGAGTACGCCTAATGTACATATGTGTACGCCCAGTGTACTAGGGAGTGCCCTAGTTCGCTTAGCGTACTTACATGTATGCTTAGCGTACAACTCCTGCTCCTAAAATTACCAATTTTCCACTAAGGCTTCTAAGGGCTTCATTTGTACAATCCAAGGACCAAAATGACATAATCTAAAACCAAAGGAAGGATTTGATAATACTTGAAACCCATGATGTTACAGTTACACCCTCGATCGGTGGCAGAAACGCCGAACTGTGCGACGTAGGGACATTGGATCACGATGACAACTACATTGAACAATACAAAAAATATAGCACAAACATTATTTTTATTATTATAAATTATTCATGGGTTACATTTTTCGGTAGTCAAACTCACTTCTTATCCATAATTAAAAATTTAAAACAAACGGAAATAACTCAAAGCGATCTTCTTGATGACTTCCTTCCTTCCACAACTACCCTCCACACTCATTTTATTGAAAATACATGTATTTTGAAATCGTCAACATAATGTTGGTAAGTTCATATGTTTTTATTATTTAATTCAGATTATGTTTCTTTTAAAAAATATCTTTCTTTTAGGATATATTACCTATCCTAACTTTTTATAATTTTATCGAATCCTTCTTCATCGAATTATACAACTACTTGAAGATGTCCCTCTAGGCAATTTAAGTTAAGATTTTTTGAACAGTATTACCATGAGCCTTGATAGTTGACAATGTAGATTGATATATGCCCCGCACAATGCTTCATCGAATGTTGAATTCAGGCCTGACAATTGGGTTGGGTTCGGGTTAGCGGGTCACGGGATGGCGGGTCAGAAAACATAAAATCAACCCAACGCATATAATATATGGGTTGACGGGTCATGGGTTGGTGGGTTGGAAACCTCAACCCAACCTAATCTATAAAACCTGTTTAAGTATATGGGTTCACGGGCTCACAAGTTAATGGGTCAAACCCAACCCATATAACCCATTTAATAAATAAGCAACACATTTTTAAAAATGAGGTTTTTTCAACATAAATTCATAAAATGATTAAAGTAATTAACATAAAAAAAGTTTTCAACATAAATTCATAAAGTTGATAACATCCAAATAAATATGAAAAATGAAAACATTCATAGAAATTGGATGTGTTGTTCGTTCGTGACTCGTGAAAATAATGACATGTCTTTTTTCTTTTTCTGATTATCGAACCGCATGCAGATTAGTCACATACGAATACGGAAGGAATACAATGATACGGAATATTACGACTACGGATGTGTGTGTGTGTGTGTGTGTATATATATATATATATATATATATATATATATATATATATATATATATATATATATATAACGGTTGGCGGGTTGACACACGAACCCAAACAGATAACCCAACCCAACCCATGAAATAAACAGGTTGGTGGGTTGGTGGGTCAAAAATCTCAACCCAAACCCATCTATTTTCGGGTTGGGTCAGTGTCGGGTTATAGGTTGGGTCAAGAGTTGCTACCCCTAATCGAATAATATTATTTTTATAATTAAGAAAGTTATTCTGCCGGGATTGTAGCTAGTAATTGCAGGTGGGGGTGTCAACCATGAATAGTTCTATACATATCTTTCTGGTTCACTCAAGATTAATGATTATAGGTTCGGGGTTAGCCGAATTTAATCAGGCTATAAGATAAATAATAACACCCCACTAACACATTTTTATTAATCTTAAGTACGATTATAGTTTTATCTTTTCTTTATTTTAATCTTTTGTTCGTTGTAATTCTTTTCCCTAATTATCACTACATATATACTCTTTAATATATATATATATATATATATATATATATATATATATATATATATATATATATATATATGATAATTATAATTATAATTATAATTAGTATATACTTCATAATTATTATATATATATATATGTATACTTCATAATTATATATATATATATATATATATATATATATATATATATATATATATATAATAATTATGACTACTTTAATAACATGATATTATCGTAGAATAATAGCTAAGTACAATGCAATTCTTAAATTCAGCCAACATCACTTCTAGGTATTAAGTTATCCTAGGATATTAGGCAACATAACATCTACGCATAATCTTTTTTTAGTATATAGGGTAGCATAACGACTAGGCATAATATCACTGCTTAAATCTCGATAGAGTTTCTACCGACATATTATCCTATCATTTCATGTTTTTATAATAATTACTAATATATTTGGAAAAATATATTTTTATAAAGCAGTTAGTTAAACATGTATTTATTATTTAATGTTGGTGAGTTCATATATCAGAAATCTTAACTTAAATTGTCTGGAGGGGCGTCTTCAAGTAGTTGTATAATTCGATTAAGACGGATTCAATAAAATTATAAAAAGTTAGGATAGGTAATATATCTTAAAAGAAATGTATTTAAAAAAAAATATAATATAAATTAAATCCGTCTTAATCGAATTATACTGAAGAATTCTCTTAGAATCTACGATGTAGACTAAAATATACATCGGACAACGCTTCATCGGACGTCGAATACTATTATTTTATACTGAAGAAAGTTATTCTGCCGGAATTGTATCTAACAATCGCAGGTGGGAGTGTCAGCCACGAATAGATCTATACATATCTTTCTGGTTCTCGCAAGATTAACGATTATAGGTTCGGAGTTAGCCGAATTTAAGCAGACTATAAGATGAATAATAACAGCCCACTAACACGTTTTTATTAATCTTAAGTACGATGATAATTTTATCTTTTCTTCAGTTTAATCTTTTGTTCGATGTACTTCTTTTCCCTGATTATCACTACGTATATACTCTTTACTATATATATATATATATATATATATATATATATATATATATATATATATATATATATATTCTTTTACCAGATATATATACAATAATTATGACTACTTTAATAACAAGATATTATGGATGAGTAACAACCAAGTATTGTGTATATTATATTATGAAATTAGGCCAACATTACTTCAAGGTATTAAGTTATTCTAGAATATCACCCAATATAACATATAAGTATAATCTTTTCCTAGTATATAGGTTAGCATAACGACTAAGCATAATATCACTGCTTTAGTCTAGACAAAGTTTCTACCAGAATATTACCCTGTCAGTTCATGTTTTTATAATAACTACTAATATATTTGCAAAAATATTTTTTTATAGACTAGTTTGATGAACTTGTATTTATTATTTAATGTTAGTAAGTTCATTTGTTTTTATTATTTAATTCATATTATGGTTCTTTTTAAAAATATCTTTCTTTTAGGATATATTATATGTCCTAAGTTTTTATTATTTTATCGAATCCTTCTTAATCGAATTATACAGCTACTCGGAGACGTCTCTCCAGCCAGTTTAAGTTAAGATTTTCTGAATAGTATTACCATGAGCCCCTATAATCGACAATGTAGACTGATATATGCCCCGCACGACGCTTCATCGGATATCGAATAATATTATTTTTATACTTAAGAAAGTTATCCTGTCGGTATTGTAGCTAGCAATCGCAGGTGGGGGTGTCAGCCCCGAATAAATCTATGAATATCTTTCTGGTTCTCGCGAGATTAATGATTATAGGTTTGGGGTTAGCCGAATTTAATCAGGCTATAAGATGAATAATAACAGCCCACTAGCACATTTTTATTAATCTGAAGTACGATTATAGTTTTATATTTTCTTTCTTTTAATCTTTCCTGCGAACTTCTTCGCTAGTTGGGTATCGCCAACTTCCGCCCAAGAAATAGGAGATTAACACTTCCAATTGTATAAAGCTTTGAATGGTGCGGCCTTGATGCTCATGTGATAACTATTATTGTGTGAGAACTCGATCAATGGAAGATGAATGTCCTATGCATTTCCGAAATCTATCACACATGCTCTGATCATGTCCTCAAACATTTGGATTGTCCTTTCACTTTGATCGTCGGTCTGAGGATGATAGGCTATACTCATATCCAAGTGAGTACCAATGGATTTTTGCATACTTTTCCAGAATCGAGAGGTAAATATGCTATCACTATCGGAGATAACAGATAGAAGTACCCTATGTAATCTAAAAATATCTCTAAGGTACGTCCTCATCAGCTTTTCCATCTTATTTGTATTTTTTATCGGTAAGAAGTGGACAGACTTGGTTAATCTATCGATAGCTACCCATATAATGTCGTAACCGTTAGCAATCTTAGGCAACTTGGTCGCAAAGTCAATTGCGATCTATTCCCACTTCCACTTGGGTATTTCCGGTTGCTGAAACACTCCCAAGGGCTGTTGATGTTCTGCCTTAACCTTGGAACATGTTAGGCATTTACTTACGTAGGTCGCAATCTCAGCCTTCTTGTTCGGACACCAATAAAGAGTTTTTAAATCTAGATGCATATTGTCTGATCTGGGATGTATGGTGTACCTAGTCCTATGGGCCTCATATAAGACTAGTCCCTTGACATTTCCAAACTTAGGAACCCATATTCGGTCCATGAAGTACCTTGCTCAAATCCGGGATGGATGGAGTACCTAGTGGTTGCTTTCTTGACCATTGGACCAAAGTCTTCTGGTAATCCGAGGGAAAACTTGTTAACCTTGGAGAGTCCGGTTAGAACTAGGTATGGAACTAGCTTCATTTTCTCTGTAAAACTTGTAGCATATTTAGTAACGCTCATTATTCCCTTCTTCAGATTCTGGAACTCATTGTTGATTTCTAGAAGATCCTGCTCAGAGCAGAATTGCATCTTTAGCAGTACCAGAAAATCCTCCCAAGACATATTGCTCGCTTCACCCTTGGGAATTGAATCATATAGTAACTTCCACCAGCTTAGTACTCCAGATTTTTATAGAGGAACCGCGAGAGTGGTCTTCTTCCTGTTGTTGCACTCGCAACTCTCAAACACTGTCTCCATCTCGGAGATCCTGTTTATGACTTCCACCGGTGTCGGGCTTCTAGATAGACACGGTGGTTTGGATGCCACAAAATCCTTGTACTTGCATCCACGTCCGTCATTTCCTCCATCCTGGTTGTTACAATGAACTATTGGTGGGTTGGCTTGACCAACAGTCCCACTGTAGTTACCTCCGTGTGACTACCCATCATTCAGTTCGGGCTGTTCGATCGATACGGTAGCTTCCTCTCGATTCTGTTGGAGTAAATGTCTGGTTTCCTCCATTTGACGAACATCATTTGGATCATTTGTTGTACTCTGACCATCATGATTGGCTTAGGAGCGGCTACCACAATCGGTATTTGTTCAATCACAGGTGGTTGATTTCTGTTCCCATTCGCATTCCCAGCTTCACTGCGGGTTCTTGCCATTTTGATCTATACACTGAATAAGGTGAATTTAGATCATTATTTTGGATAGATGTTTAAATCATCCTTATCCATATGAAATGTTTCTATTCTAGTTCTAATATCGTAATCGTACATTTAGAATCCTAAACACATAAGGTTTCCAGATCCGGTTGGCAATAGACCATAGATCCGAACAAATAACAACATATCAGGCACAAAGAATGTAGCACATAAAAGAATTTTTAGGCACAATTCCTAAAATAAGCTAGTGCTCACATCTCACAATCATCGCTTAGTATTGTAAGTTTAAGTCTAGAAATCCTACAAATTCCTAGTTCGATTAAACTAATGCTCTGATACCAACTGTGACATCCCCATTTTCACGGCCAGAAAAAATCGATTTTGTTTATGCTTGTAGGAAAATCAGAGTAATATTTTACATAAAAATGTTGTGCAATTTGTTCTCAAAATAAAATATGATAAAGATTTATCAAAGCATTTCCGTAGAAATGTATTTCATTAAAAAGACTCGGGATGTCATGTTCGAAACAGATCAAAAGCATAAACAGTACAATATAAGCCTTACTACATTATTTCATATCTACAAGCGTATATCCGTAATCCCTCATCCAAAACATCACATCTATGTTGGAGCGCCACTACCTGTAATACATGAAACTGAGTGGGTCAGGCTTGGGAGCTTGGTGAGCACATATGGTTTTCAACCCACAATAAATAAGTTTATTAATTTCATCAACCAACAATAACCCAATTACCCGTTCTCGTTATCCTCACATTACCTCCCTAAAACACCTATCATAAGGGATCTAGACTAAGGATCAATCGTCGGGATGGACACTAACGCTAAGGGGATTCCTCAGCAATAAATGTCCTTAAGGCAACCATGAGGGGTATGGAGTACACCGGTGAACACATCGTTCACAAACACCTACAGGTTGCGAGCCTGCTAGTGTTCCACTAGACTGTCTAGAAGAGTCTGTGGTCGTCATCCATACTCCGCTAGATGACAGAATCAACAACAACAACATCGAGGCCTCTCATCAATTTATCACACATCGTCTATTACATCTACTCATGTTTTACCCCAACACTTTTGTAGATATAAAATACATATACCATTTAAATCATATAGAACTTGTATAAAATCGTTCATCCATCATAAATAGTATACAAATAATATGCACACATAGCATGTAATTTATATATAATACTTCATATCTATGTGTATGATGAAAGTAACTATGCATTCACCTAATAAGGTGGTGATTTAGACAGCGCTTCGTTACTCTTGAAACAATTTCCTGCGGCAAAACCTAGTATCATTACCACTAGGGTTTAGTCTAATATTCACTGAGACTAATTAATAGTCTAGCTATTATTACTATTATATAAGCGTTAAACAATACTTATATAACCCATAATAATAGCCCAAGTACTTATTATAAGTTCCTAGTAATGTTACTATCGTTAAATTAAAGCTATATTAAAAATACCGTAGGCGTAGGTTACTTATAGTGGATTTTATGGAAAACCGGGCTTTGCTTGGAGCAATGTTTCCGACCCGAAAGACCCTTTTTCTCGGGACTCCAGGAGCCTCGGGGCTTCCTTCCGGTGTTAGGCGTTTACCTAGGCTTATGGGGGGAGGGGGGGTTAGAAATCTTAGAGAGAGAAAGAAACTAGAGAGAGAAGTGAGAAAGGTGCAAGAAATAAGGCTACCCTCGGTCCCCTTTTATAGGCCGAGAGGCCTTGCTACACTGGACGTTCAGAAGCTCTACGTGGGGTGTAGCTTCGGATAAGGCAGACAGTTGGCGACACTTCGGTGGGGCAACGTGGAGGCTTGTGGACCGAGGAAAGCTAAACCTCACAGCGTAGAGACTTCGTACGTGAGGCGTCCAATACGAGTGCTAGGCATCCGAGATGCGACGTATCAAGATCCAAAGCGAATCCGTGATCAGGAAGCAACAGCCGAGATGTAGCCACATCATCAGTTCGCATCAGGTTTCACAATTTTCCTTCTTGACTTCAAAAATTCATAACTTTCACATAGAAGCTCCGTTTTCGACATTCTTTATATCCATGTGTAGGCGGGAACGTACTCTACAACTTTCATTTAGACTCCGTCGGCTAATTTTAAATTTATTTTAAATTTTATATTTTTAACAGGCCGAGACAGGATTGGCCCGTTAAAAATCCATAACTTCTTCATCTAACGTCCGTTTTCGTGTGTATTTTTACTGTTATGCTACTATTAACGATATCTTCGATTCTCGTTTAGGTTGCGTCGGCTAAATACCGCTCGATCTAATATTCGAACTCCGGGTTGTACACTACTAAGTTGAAACTTTGAAAAATCATAACTTCCTCATACGAAGTCAAATTTGGGTGTTCTTTTTATGGAAACTCTTGGTTTAGCCTATTCTACGACTTTAGTTTAGATCGCTAATGCTAAACATCGCTCTATCGTAAATTCACTATTTACACTTCCCAATGTCGTGCCGGTTCCATCGCGAAACTTCGATGGGTCATAACTTCTTCATTATAACTCGGATTTCGGCGTTCTTTATATCCCCATAATCCTTGTTTCGACAACTACAAATTTGTGTAAAGATATCGGACATATCTATCACTTTAATTCTAACGCTTATTTTTATCATTTATTTATTATATGTTTATAAATAAGTAATAAGCACATAAGTGCACATAATTCACATAATACTCAAATAAATCATCTTATTATTTCAAAAAGAGTTACAATAGTTGACCTAGACTATTGCATCATATACCACTGCTTAGTCCCATAACACGGGCGTTACGGTAAGCTTTTAGACTATAATTGTGGTCTCTTACGGAAAGTACTAATTTGCTTTAGTTGTTAGCTCTGATACCAATCTGTCACACCCCGACAATCATCGGAAACGTTGAGGTTGAGACTAAAGATATTGGATCACAGTAAACAACATATATTGAAATAATATCAGGATTTATATAACATTACATTCTTCCAGAATTCGAATACGAAGAAATACACTGTTTAATAAATCCATAAGATTTACACACGGAATACTAGTTCCAACAAGACATAAATGAGACAAAAGGCTACTTCAGTGCCAACTATTTATTACGAAATTCAAATTCTTCCTTCTCACATAGGGGGAGTTTTCTTCTGATGACTTTGGATACCTAGAGATACATACATTTTTATAGTACGTCAACAATAATGTTGGTGAGCTTTAAAAGTTTTCTTTTTTACTCTGAGCATTTTTAATAAATCGTAATACTTTTTAAAGTCAGGTAATTTTTGTATATAAAAACTATATATATATATATATATATATATATATATATATATATATATATATATATATATATATATATATATATATATATATATATATATAATACTATTCATGCAACTTCAACGGTTAACTTATGTGTTCCCAAATGAATTAATCTTAGACACTCAACCAAATTGCGAGGGTTGTCTTGATCTAATCTCATATTCTCCAGAAGATGTCTCTTGGTTCTAAGGTGAGCCTATAACCGACACTATAAATGTTCTTGCCCCATAAGAGCGCACGTAAAGGAGGAATCGGGATCATTACTTACGTTTTTAATAGTCGTATAGTAACAAAGAAATCAACACTTGATGCCTGTTGTCTGATCAGAAAAAGTTGTAGCTCGCAACCACAGACGGAGAATCTTGACCCGCATAAATCTTTACCATACATAAAAGATCTACACCAAAGTTCTTTATTATGAATCTATGTCATGTGCGCATATTTGCAGCATAAGACCCCTCCTATATTAACGATTATAGCGCTAGGGATTAGTTCTAGGATTTTGATCATAAAGAACAAAAAACATCACAACATAAACTCCCTCCTTCAACTGTTTTGGGGATCACAACATAACGATTATATTAACGATTATCTCACTGCTCTTTCTCATTTTTTTCTTAGAAACTCTTACTCGTTTTAGGAAAATCGTTTCTTTTGAACTTTTTTTCTCAAATCCTCAGTTTGAGTTTGGATATGCCTGAAGGTGCATTCGAATCCCTCAAACCAAGGCTCTGATACCAACTTGTAACGTCGTAATTTTTCAAGCAAAATTTTCATTTTTAGAGCACATAAAACTCATATATTATCTTTCATAAAATCACAAGTGTCTCAAAGTCAATATAAATCCACAAGAAAAGTCAAATCCCAGAACCCTCAACATAATCTCGAACAGGTGTGTACAATTATGCCGGTGCCTTCCCGTGATCCTCGGAGGTACCTGAAACACATAACACATACCGCTGTAAGCACGAAGCTTGGTGAGTTCCCCAAAATACCACATACAACTCTTTAGTCACTAGAGGCTATAACTCTGTATGACCCTCCGGTCAATGTGTCTTAGTGGGACCCTCCAGTCCCACAACTCTGATGGACCCTCTGGTCCTAACTTTATGGACCCTTCAGTCCTTACTCTGTAAACTCTGAGTAATACACACCATAAATCACAAAGAAATAATGCAGAATATCACGATACACAGATAAGCACATAAGACATCTCTGTCACACAAAATACCACTCATGGTAAAGTATAGTGAGAAGACTCACCTCGTAAGAACTTGGATAATCTCGAACTCAAATCACCGGTCTAGCCTCCGCGTAATACACACACGGTAATCATCCCTAATTAATAACGACTCTCACAAGGCTAGACTAACCCTTCCATACGCTCACAGAATGGTAAAAGACCATTTTACCCCTCCCTGGGCTTAATAGACCACATGTTGACCAAACCCTAAAAGCCAACCGAAAGTCAATGGCAGGGAGTACGTTGCGCGTACCAACTCCCTACGCTGGGCATACTCGACTGCCATGCAGGAATTGGGGATACTCGACCCCTACGCTGCGCGTACTGGGATTACGCCCAAAGTACATCCCATTTTTACTCTCCTCACATTTTTGGTCTTAAACAGTTAAGACATTGGCTCATAATTCAGATATGGACTCCCTAATGTCTCTTAATCCATAAAGTCAGTGACTTTAAGCCTTTGCATGGCTGAATAGGTCACAAACATTCCAAACTCCCATCCCCTTTCCTCATGAAACTCATAACTCATGCATGACTTACTCCTAACATCCAAGATTAGATTATTTATAACTTTACTCCACACAATACACTGAAAAGGGATAAATTAAGGTCCCTGGAGTGCAATATCTCATAAAGTCTCCATATTTTGGGACAAAACCCTAAAATACTTCATATGAATGCACCAAACAAACAAATAAGAAAGCTTGAAGCTTTATACCTTTATGTGAAGCCTTCTTCACTGCTAAGCTCAGATCCAAACTGCTGGGTCTTTCACTCCTTCTTATCCAAAGCTTCCTCTCTACTTCAAGAACACAATATTACACCCACAAGCTCTCAAATGCACTCTCCAGCTATAAGGACGAAGATTTAGGGTTAAGAGGGTTTGGTGTCTGGGAATGGTAGCCAGGAATGAGGCCATCATGCCCTTTAAATAGGGAGCTCATTAAAATTTAGGGATTCATTCTGGGCCTAGTACTCCCAGCGTACCCACTGGTACGCCTCACATACTAGGTGGCCCCCGCGTCACAAACACGCATTCAAGTACGTTGAGCGTACACTCAAGTACGACCCGCGTACTCGTTTACCACCTTTTCTCTAATAGGGGACAAAATGGACAGATTCCCAATAAATCAAGGTTTACAAGGTACACCTGCACTTGGGATGTTACAGTAGCAAAGTAGAGGAAGAAACCGGAGGGGCTGCTGCCATTTGGCTCACCGATAACCACCAACAAAACACCTCTGGTGGGCGGCGTTTTTGTTGCACTTTGAAGGCAGAAAAGAGAGAAGAAAGGAAGAAATTTGCTTGGGGATGAGTTTTCTTAGGTGAAAGGTCCCTAATAGTTACCCTTTTATGCTCCTATGGAAGCTGTCACTTCCTCTTTCATCTTCATTGTATGTACTATAGTCCACAATTACAAGTAAGTCCTACACTATACTTAAAGTATGAAGTTTTGGATGGATATAAGATAATGAAAGAAAGAGAGCACGTGAGTAGGAGGAGAAGAAGTGTGCCAGCAACTTGAAGGACTTATGTAGTCCTTATTTTTATCATTTATGTACCCTTTTATCTACTAATAAAATGTAACAACTCAAATTTTCAAACAATTTTTTTTTCATTTTTAAATTCTCAAAACATATTTCATAGCATCAATGCCAAGATGTAACTTTCAAATAAAAAATATCATGAAACAAAGTCAAGTATCTTCGAATCCACATAAACTCTAATCATCAAGCTAGTGTGTACAATCATGTCGGTGCCTTCACGAGATCCTGTGATGTACCTGAAACACATTTAATCAACACGGTAAGCAAAAAGCTTAGTGAGTTCCCTAAAATACCATATACACAAATAATTAGTCTCTCATGGCTAAACCTCGATAAGGACCCTCCGGTCTCATGTGTGTCAGTGAAGACCCTTCGGTCTCACGTCTCAGTATGGACCTTCTGGTCATAGCTCAATAGATACACATAATAACATAACAACATAAGTTACAAATACCTAATGCATAATAAAACATAAAAAGATAAGACCCTTCGGTCACACAAAAGTTACTATACAGGTAAGTATAGTGAGAAGACTCACCTCTCACTAGAAATCAATCAATCTCGCACCCGAACTTCCGGTCTGGACTCCGCCTAATTATGACACATTTATCTCTAATTTATAAATCATACTAATAACCTCAAAATGCTAGACCGAGTCTCCCTACAAAATCTCAGGAGGGTAAAAATACCATTTTGCCCTCCTTGGCCAAAGTCCACAAATTGACCAAAAGCTCAAAAGTTAACAAAATTCAACACCCAACGAGTATGATGGGCATACAACCCTCTACTTTGAACGTACAGCCAACCATGCATGCATCAGGGGATATTAGTGCGTAGCTCGGAGTACGCACGTCATACTCCTCATATTTCCACTCCTCACTTCAGTTGGTCTTAATCCGTTAAGAAAAATGCTACAACTACATATCTAAGCTGAATAAGGCTTATTACTTCATAAAGTCGTGGACTTTAAGCCTTAGCTTGGATGAACAAGTCCCAAACTCACAAACATTAACCTTCTCAACACAAAAGTCCACATAACTCATGCATGGAGAGGTGTAGACGACCAAGTTCCCATTTTTACGAATATAGACAACCAAATACACTTAAAAGGACAAGAGATATGCTCTGGAGTTCACCAAACTCACAAAGATCCAAACTTGGGACATGAAACCCTAAAAATGAACCCAAAACAGGAACTAAGACAACAATGAGCAAGTTTCAAACTTGATACCTCTGGAAATGCATAATTATGCTGCGCGTACACGTGCGTACGCCCCGAGTACTCAATTTCCACATTTTCTCAATATGGTCTAGTCATGACAAATACATAAAGGATTAAGGTCAAAGAACTATACCTCTTTTTGGGATGTTACATAAAAGCAAGGTCACCTTCCTATACGTAGTAGGTTTGTAAGTACACAAGGGAGTTAGAGGGGGATTTAAAATGTAGGATGTGAAGTAGATGGGTCTAGGGGTGTTGAACGGGTAATTTTTTCGGGTTTCGGGTAATTCGGGTCAGGTAATTCGGGTTTTTCATGTTAGAAAAATTACTCGTTACCCTACCCAAACTAAATTCGGGTAATTCGGGTTTGGGTAATTCGGGTATCGGGTCGGGTTTGGGTAATTCGGGTATTACCCGAAATATATGATTTTTTTTTTTGAATTTCACCTAAAAATAAATTTAATGAAATAAATACGTCGTGCTTTATTAGTCTTGTTTATATAAAAAAACGAGACATAAACGAAGTTACTCAAGCTTTGAACATTGAGATTTTCTACTCAATAATACATGAGATATCAAGTATTTTTTTAACGAATTAATCTAATCTAATAAGATGTTAAAAAAACAAATACCTAAAGATCTTAATTTAAAAGTTTAAAATGTTTAAGATAAATGTAGTCATAAGTTTTGTCATGTTCTAAAGTTTCGTCAAAATAATGAGTTTGTTAGTTGTAATAAAAACTATAATATAGAAAACAGTTAAGTTTTAAAGAACGTGATGATATATAAAAATTACTTTTAATATTGTTAGTGTCGTATTGTCATAATAAATATATTTATGTTTTATAATAATGATATTAGTTTAAGTGTGATCAAATACCTACTATATAGTACAAGCTTTACAAAATTTTTTTTTTAAATAATTTGGGTAATTCGGGTATACCCGAAACCCAAAAAATGTACCCTTTACCCGACCCGAAAAAATCGGGTAACCCGATTACCCAGAAAAATTTACCCGATACCCGATTTACCCGACCCGATTTACCCGATACCCGAAAAAATCGGGCGGGTAATTCGGGTATCGGGTAATTTCGACAGGGCTAGATGGGTCCACCTCGTTTCCTCATTCTAGCTTAGACTTTTAGAGTTAAATATCTAGTACCATTGATTGAATGTGAGAAGCAAGGTCATAATTTTCATGATTATTGATGTACCCTTATCACCTAGTGGTAAGATAGATAATGTAAGGGGATAGGGTTGTATAAAAATGAGCATGGGACGGGAAATAGTAATGGCTTTCATGTACTAACAACCTCTTTACAATCAAGGCATACCAATAATACGTACTAGATTTATTATTGTTCTTATAATTGTCTACCTTTGATGCATGCATATAGCAAAATTATATATATATATATATATATATATATATATATATATATATATATATATATATATATATATATATATATATATATATATATATATGTTATATCCCAAATTTTATTATACCTATTTTCTATTTAATTATTTAATCCATAGATGATTTTTTTTTGTGTGTGTGTATATACATGTGTATGGATTTAGGTATTTTCATGAACCAATTTATTCACCATATAATCATGCATGTACACACCTATTAATAATTTTATTCGTATATCAGGTTGTACATGACTAATAATATACTAAATAGTCTTTATTATTATGATTTGCATTTATAATTACGAAGATGTCATGCTTTAGGTCTAACGTTAATAATGTTTTGTGGTCATTAATCGAGAGACATTGACCTAAATTTTTACAGCTGTTACACATTGCAATCAGCCTAGCCATAAAAAGGTCGATTGTCCGAGACTGTCAGGAGGAGCAGTGGTGACACTTATGCCAGCTACCTTGAGGATTCTGATGGTCGCCAGGGCAAGGCGGATGCACCTATGGTGAAGAGCAGCGCATTTCAGCTGACTAACGAAGAGGCCCGTGCAACATCGGATGTGGTTACAGGCATGAGACTTATTTTTATCATTTTATTTCTTTCCTTGTTTATGCTCATGAGTATATTTGATATTGTATAGGGACTTTTGTGGTCAATGGTATGACTGCTCATGTTCTATTTGATTCGGGTGCTACTCGATCCTTTGTATCTCTTGCACTTAGCAAGAAGTTTTGTGATTCTCCCAGGACTCTAGATTTCCTGTTAGAGGTTGAGATTACAGAAGACTGTACTGTGAGTTTTTCGAGGGTCCATCGTGGGTGTGTCATGAATCTATTTAGTGAGAGATACTTTATTAGTTTGGTGTCAATCCCTCTTCGAGGATTGAAGGTTATCACCAGGATGGATTGGTTGGGCCCCAATGGGGCCATAATAAAATGTGAGCGACAACTAGTGAGAATTTGAACCCCAAGTGGGGGAGAAATGGTTATTATTGGTGAGTGAGGTTCATATGGGTCGGCTCTCTGTTCAGCTGCGAGGGCCTGGAGATATCTTCAATAGCATTGTTCTGGGTTCCTAGCTTATGTTGCAGACACTCGAGTTGAGGGCACGATAGAGTTGATTGGGGTGCCCATCATTCGGTATTTACTAAGAATTTTCCAGGAGTTCCTCCTAAGAGGCAGGTTGAGTTTTGGATTGATTGGGTTCTTGGCACGACTCTAATAGCCAATGCACCATATCGCTTGGCACCAACATAGATTCAGAAGTTGTCTATGCAACTTCAAAAGTTGCTAGACAAGGGATTTATTCTGCCGAGTAGTTCAGCTTGGGGAGCATCGACCCTATTTGTGAAAAAAAGGACGATTTACATAGGATGTGCATTGACTATTAGGAGTTGAATAAGTTAACGTCGAAGAACCATTACCCACTCCTGAGGATTGGTGATTTATTTGACCAGCTTCAAGGTGCATCTTGGTTTTTCATGATTAATTTTGTGATCAGGTTACGACCAGTTAGGGGCAGGGATGATGATGTATATAATACAACCTTTTTGACTCACTATTGTCATTACGAGTTCATGGAGATGCCTTTCGGGCTCATTAATGCACTGATAACGTTCATGGATCTCATGAACTGGTTTTGCAGGCCAATATTGAATCATTCAGTGATAGTATTCATAGATGACATTCTGGTATACTCCAAGACTAAGGAGTAGCATGAGGAGCATTTGTGAGAGGTTTTGGAGACCCGATGGAGGGAGATGCATTATGCCAAATTCTCTGAATGTGAGTTTTGGTTTCACGCGGTGCAGTCCTTGGGGAACATCGTCAACCAGAGGGGTATATTGGTCGACCGAGACAAGTTCGAGGCAGTGATGTGATGGAAGGTCCCGAGGACCCCATCTGAGATCAGAGCTTCCTCAGCCTCGCAAGGTATTATCCGAGATTTATCCAGGATTTATCTAAGATTACAGTGCCTTGACCCGCTTGACGAAGAAGAATGTGGTTTTTCAGTGGGTGTCTGATCAACAGTTGGCTTTTGAGACTCTGAGGTAGAGATTAGGCAAGGCCCTGATTCTATCGTTTCCTGAGATTTTAGATGATTTTATGGTTTATTGTGATGCCTCTACTTAGGGTTTGGGAGATATCGTTATGCAGTGGGGTCATGTGATTGTTTATGCTTTGAGTTAGTTGAAGCCTCATGAAGCAAATAATCCAACGCGTGATTTGGAGTTGGGGACTATGGTTTTTTCTCTGAAGATTTGGAGGTACTATCTGAATGGGGTTAAGTGTACTATTTACACTACCACAAGAGTTTGAGGTACTTGATGGATTATCCGAATTTGAATATGCAACATAGGAGGTGGTTGGATGTGGTTAAGGACTATGATTGTGAGATTTTGTACCACCCCGGGAAGGACATGTGGTGGTCGATTCCTTAAGCCACAAGGAAGTGGGTGCTCCTATCAGGTATATTTGTTTGAGGATGGTTGTTACTTCACCTTTATTGGATTTGATCAAAAGGGCTCAGGTGGACGGATTGAAAAAGGAGAATTTGAAAGTCGAGTGAATCAGATGTCAAATTCCTATATTTATCGAAGATAGTCGGGGGTTGTTGAATAAGTGTGGTAGAGTCTGTGTTCCGAGTACTGGTGGGGTGAGACCGACCATTATGGAGGAGGCACATAAGTCAAAGTTCTCAATCCATACGAGGGCCACAAATATGTATCGATATCTAAAGTTGAGTTATTGGTGCCCCTTTATGAAGAGGGAAATTGCATGTCTTGTCGAGCGGTGCCTAACTTGCAGGAAAGTCAAGGCCGAACATAAGATACCCTAAAACAAGATGCAACCATTATCCATTCCCATGTGGAAGTGGGAAGATATTTCCATTGATTTCATCACAAAGCTGCCAAGGATAGCATGTGGAGTTGATTCGATCTGGGCCATTGTGGATAGGTTGAACAAGAGTGCTCATTTCACATCGATTGTCGTGAGTATATCTGCTAAGAAGCTAACGGACATCAATATTTGGGAGGTGGCGGTTCGTCATGGATTGTCAGTTTCAGTGGTTTCGGACCGGGATGTTCATTTTACTTCTAAATTTTGGGGGAAGTTTCTTGAGGAGTTGGGTACTTAGTTTCATTTTACTACAAAACACCATCCATATACCAATAATCAGAGCAAGTGGACGATTCAGGCGCTTGAGGATATGCTTCGGCATGTGTTTTAGATTTTGGAGGAGGTTGGGATACTTATTTGCCACTGGCCGAGTTTGTAACATCCATAAAATTCATGTCAAATTTAAAGTTTTAAAAACAATTCAAACACCAATAGTTATTACAAAAAGGTTTCAAAAATAGTTTCATATCAGAGTATCCCAGAAATGCAAATCAAAATATGAGGAAGTGTACGGTCATGCCTTCGCTTTCCCGCGGTCATCCACTGATGTACCTGAAACAATAAACTGAAACTGTAAGCCCGAGAGCTTAGTGAGTTTCCCCAAAATATCAACCTCATACAACCATAAACATATCATATCATAAACACAGAACAACCATGCATCTCGAGTCTACAGTATGACTGGTCTGCCCGCACCGGGACTTCAGTCTACCTGGTCCACTTTCTGAGTCTACAGTGTGACTGGACTGCCCGCACCAGGCCTTCAGTCGATCTAGCCTACTCTCCGAGCTTCGACACGTTTGGATCGCCCTCTCGGGGCCTTAAGCCTATCCGAACTGCTCGTCGGGCATTCGGACTGACTATGTGCCCTCCTGGGCTTGCAGTTTATTCGGTCCACCCTAGGTATGTTGACCTACAGCACGAAGCAAGACCCGCCTCAACCCAACCCCCATACCAATCAATCAATCATGTGCACATAAATATCATGCACTAACATGTATATAATAGATAATCATAATGATCTAACAGATCACTAGCACAACTACCATCCTATAACCAGGATACCGACCTAACCAGTCAATAACATAACATCATCCTATATACCAAGATACCGACCTAAACCAGGTCACTAACATAGCATCATCCTAACTACCAGGATGCAGATCTAGTAGATCAATAAACATATCAAGCAAATACCTGGATACAACTCTGATAGAGGGCTGACCCTGGTGCCTTAGAACCTGTTGATATAATGAGGATAACTCACCTTGCAAATGCCGGTCCGAACTAAAGTATCAACTCCCACAATGCTGTCTCGCCGAAAACCCCGAACTATCCAAAATAACGATTTCTGAGTCAACATATGGGCTATCAGTCTTGACTAAGGCTCCATATAGTCCATATTGTCTTTTCCTCTGAGGCCCTAAACCAAATCCATGATCCAAAAGTCCACATATACAAAGCCCATTATTAGCCCAATTTACCCAATTGGGCCGAACTCCATAATTGGGCCTAAATCCAAGGTCCATTAACAAAACTTGCCTAAGTCCAAATATTCAGATAGTCTAGCAAAGGCCCAAGTCCACCTTGTCCATAAACAATCCAAATCACGAAGCCCAAAAGACAAAAGCCCAATAGAGGAAGTACGCGAGGCGTACTCCTCGGGTATGCTGGGCGTACTCTCCTGATGTTGACCACCATCGGGGTGGTTGACCCAGTATGCTGGGCGTACTAGATTTACATGGGGCGTACGTGTGACTGAACCAAAACTCTCCTAAGTGCTTAATGGCTTAAGAACTTAAGCCCACATTTCATATCCATTGACCAAAAGTGTCTGGGAACCATAACGTCATGAACTTTATCACTTGGGATGTCTAGAAAGCTCTTAATCAAAGGTCTTACTCCTTTAAGACCTTTCTACTACATGCATGGGACATCTTAAGCCATTGGAACCTCATTTGTACTACTTAAGACCTCTACAAGGGCCTGAAAGGATAACTTATCTTGTCCGAAATGCAACATGCACCAAATTGGGGTTTTGGGACAAGAAATGGTTACATAAAGCTAGAATGGAAAGATCTAGAAGAAATAGGCACAACGGTAACAACTTTATACCTTCGGGAGCTCCCAAAGTAGATGATGAACCAAGATCTACAAGCCAATCTTCCCTCCTTGACTCCTTGATGCACAAGCTTCTTCTTAAAGGGACAAGAACACACTTATAAGCTCAAGAATGATCACTAGGAAGCTAGGGTTTTCTTAAGACGGCTAAGGGAGGTGTGGAGGCTGAAAGAGATGAGAGGGAAGGGTCCATAAGGTGCTTAAATACTCCACAAAACCTAAAAGTTAGGGTTCCATCCTGGCATATGTACGCCCAACGTACACATGCGTTCGCCCAGCGTACCACATGTATGCCCAATGTACTACTTAAAATTTCAAGCTTACCATATGTCACTAGGGCCTCTTTTGCCGCTTCCTTCTAAATCAAGGGCCAAAATGCCCTAATTAAAATTCGAGGGATGAATTTGAAGCTACTGGAAATATAGGATGTTACAAGGTTCTCTTACAATAACAGTTATCATGCCAGTATTAATCGATCACCGTTTAATATGTTGTATGGGAGGAGGTGTAGGAACCCGGTTTGCTGGGGCGAGGTTGGGCACCGGGTCATATGGATTACTGAGGTAGTACTCAAGATTACTGAGTTGATTCAGCAGGTGTACGACAGGTTGTGAGTCGCGCAAAGCCAATAGAAGAGTTATGCAGACCGACGATGTCCAGATCTCGAGTTTCAAGTGGGAGACTTGGCGCTTCTGAATGTGTCACCTTGGAAAGGTGTCATCCAATTCCGAAAGCGGGGCAAGTTATGCCCCATATTCATTGGTCCATTTAGGATTACCGCCCGGGTGGGCAAGGTTACGTACCTGTTGGATTTTCCTGATGAGCTCAGTCAAATTCACAAAACCTTCCATGTTTCTCAGCTTCGGAAGTGTGTGGCTGATGATTCGGAGGTTATTCCCTTGGATGATATTTAGTTTGATGATCGCATGAATTATGTCGAGAGACCAATGGCAATCTTAGATAGGAAGATGAAGGCCTTGCGTAACAAGGTGGTATCTGTGGTCAAGGTCCAAAGGCAGTATTGGAAAGGTTCTGAATGGACTTAGGAGCCCGAGGAAAAAATGCGAGAGCACTTCCCTAGGTTATTTGTAGTTGGGTACTTCGAGGACGAAGTCTAATTCAAGTGGGGGAGATTTGTAACATTCGGTCCAGGTATGTATCAACTTTCCTATATTTTCTTTAAAAAGGGTGGCCACGACATGGTGGAGCATCACCACAATGTGCTGTTTCAGTTTGGATTGCAGGATTTAAAAGACCAGCCACGACATGGTCATAGGACACCATCGCGTGTCAGGTGTTTTAAGTGAAAACCCTAATCTCGGGTCTTAGAACCTATATAAGGAACATTAAGAGTAAGGTTTCAGCCTCCATCTCCCTCCTAACCTTAGAAACCCCAACCCTGGCCTCCATTGAAGTTGTGAGCTCATTCGTGGTGCCTTTTGGTGGTTTTATAAGGAGAAGGAAGCTTTTGGTGAGTTAGTTACGTGGAAAGCATCATTTCTTCAGCTAAGCTCATCTCTTGGACCTTGGTAAGTGCCCAAGACTCAACTTTTTCTTGCCATGTTTTGTCCCCCTTTTTCCATGATTTAGATGCACTTAAGTGATGGAATGTCATAAAGCTTGCAACTTTATGAATCTCCAGGTCAAAATGAGCAAGTAGTGTCTTGGATTTGGATTATAATCAACTTTTGATGTCACACATGAGATTTTAATCATTAAACCCTATTTATGCCCTAAAATGGAAAAGAGATGTTTTACACATGCAAGTCCATAAAGCCATGATTTTGAAGGTCAATTTGGAGTGTGAAACTATTCTAGAAAACTTTATAGGTGTAACTCGAAGGATTTGGTGCTTAATGAGAATCTTGATGCATTAAGTCACCATTAGTGGTTAGGTTTGGGAGTTTGGATTATTGAAGGATTTCGGGATAAAGTTGGAAACTTCACCCATCAAGACCATGGGAAGGACTAGATTTAAGCCTTGGAGTTTTTGTAGTTGAAGGAAAAAAGACTTAATGGTTTAAGCTATCCAAACGCACCACCATGATGTGGTTGAGGTCGCCACGGTGTGGTGACTTGGTCAAGACCTGCTTGTTCTGTTGGTTTGCGGCCACAACGTAGCCAAGGAGGCCATGACGTGGCAACTAGCTAGGTTGAATTTTTACTTTTAACTTTGACCAAAGTTTGACCTAGGGGTATTTTGGGTATTTTGATCTGTGTACCGCGTTTTAGTCACTGTATTTATAAAGGTGATGGTAGAGTCGATTCCGAAGCAACGTGTTATTTTAGTTTCTCATCTTTCTGTGAGGTATGTCTCCTCACTGTATCTATAGGTTAAAGGCACTAATGTCGGCCTATTATTCAGTTATGTAGAATACTAGCTTGCTATGTGATATATACTTGTTTGTATGATCGGGTTGAAATACACCCTAGGGCATGACCTACTATCATATTATCTGGTTGAAATACACCCTAGGGCGGGGTCCACTTTTGTATGCCGAGTTGAGGTGGGGCCCATATTTGTTTATCAGGTTGAGATATACCTTAGGGAAAAGCCCAGTTGTATGTTGGCATGGGGTATTGGGGAATTCATTAAATTTTGTGCTTACACTTTATATTCATGGTTTCAGGTACTTCCGATTTGAAAAAGAAAGGTCCGACGTGATGACACAACATCATCTCCTCATTATTTCCGTATTTTTTTTGGATATTATTACTCTGATAATCTTGATATTGTACATTGTGAATGTTTTGGAACAATTGTATGATTGAATCTATTAAATTTAAAACGAAAAAAAATTATCATTGTTTTGGGTGGTTACATATTACCTATTACCATATGATAAATGTGGATTTTTTTTCATTAAAACCACCAAACTTTAACACATTCAAATTTGACCACAATAATTTTTTTTATTAAAAGATAATATTATTTTTGTTAGAAAAAATAATTAAAGGCGTTGTTTTTTATACATATTTCTTGATTTTATTTTATAAATATGGGTCATTTGTTTTTATATTAACAACTTTTGTAATTTGACACCTTTAATCTATTAACATGTTTATTTAAGTTTAAATTTTTTATTTATTTAATGAAATATGGTTTTATTTTTTTATGTTTAAAAAAAATTTATTTATATTATTAATTATGTTTTTTATTTAATATAATATAAAAAATGTAAAAAAATATATTGTAGAATGATAAACATTATATTAATATAATAGGCGGCAAAGCGGAATAGAAAAGCACGGACGAGCCACATGCAGGGAAACTTGCACGTGTGGTTCTGGCCGGGGACCCCGGTATACTGTACTAATATGTGTAGGTCCCCGTAATTCGAGTGAGATTGTCATGGCGCAAAAGCAGATATGGTCCGGTATTCCCTTGTTCCCTGTATTGGTTATGTTCTTTATTTCTTGTCTAGCAGAAACTAATCGAGCTCCGTTTGATCTCCCAGAAGCGGAAGCTGAATCAGTTGCAGGCTATAATGTAGAATATGCGCGGGATGCGATCCTTAATAGTTCACTGTTGGCGGGATTGGAGGTGAAACTAATGTGACTTTTTCGATATATTGGTGGTGCCCAGTTCCACTCCCCTTACTAGCCTAATAACCTTTTCGTCTTGAGTTATTAACTAAAGCAACCCCTTCAACTTATCTGTTTTGATGTCGTATTATTAGTTATGTCTTTTATCGAAAGACACGTCAAAGGTATTGTTGGTCACATGTTTTGGTATGAAAGCTGTCCCACAAATTAAAATATCATCCTTCCATGTTGGGTTAATAAATGGCAAATATCTCTCTTTATTATTGTACTTTTGTTATGGGACAGTTTAGTTACATACAACAAGGTGCTATTCATTTGGTCATGGTCATGGGTACATGTGCATTTAGTGTCATCTTCCAACACAATTATTTTATAAGTAAGGTTTGGGGGAAAAGGTTCTTAACTAACAGTTAATAAAAATTAATAACGTTTATATTTTGTGTGGACCATGGGGTGTTCAAATAATATAAACGTTAATTAACAAAAAATTTGAGAAGAATTGGGAAGATACAATACTAATCTTGTATATTCCAAAGACTAAGAATTTACATTCTATTAATTAAAAAATCTAACTTTTTCTAAGAACTAGTGATGAGGCCATGCTCCGCATGGGACGAGTTTTTTTTTTTTTTTTTTTTTTTTTTTTTTTTTTTTTTTTTTAAATTAGATTGAGTCATCAGGATGTCCTTATATGGGAACATGCATTGCATTAAAAACTAAACATTCATAATGTTGGTACATATGCAAAATGTGCATCAACGGAATTGGCAACAACACATATAAATGACATTGTATGACGCCAAGATCTTCGTACTTCTGCTAAGACAATTCTCTAGTTCTGATGATTCCATGATCTTCTACATGTATACATACAAAATTTTCAATTGTTTCAACACATCGAGTGAAATCTATAAAATATACATCAAAGTACGTACTTGATAGAATAAATAAATGATTACCCGAAGCATAAACCCAATGTATTCCACTGGCATAACAAGTCGGTCTTCTAACCTAGGAACATGCGTGATCCCAAATACATACCTGCACACATCGGATGGTGATGGAAGTCAAATCAAATTCAAAGGACTTTTCCACCATAAATAAATAAATTCAAAAATAAATAATATGTTTGCTTACCGACCAAAGTATAATATCAGTTTCCTCTTCCTCAGGAAAATTCTCATTCAGTGCATACGGTATAACCAAAATATTCATGTTTAAGAAATCATCCCTTCTAAAAAAACTTAGCATATGAACTTGCTAATATTAAGCAATTTGTATCGGGTACGAGCTTATACACGATCAAATTAAAGGAAGAGAAAATCCAAATATGAATGATAAAGACAAAGATAAAGAACAATCACATATTATACCTATGAACACAAAAGGGAAGGGCTAGAATCCTCTCCAGGTGAAGCATGAGTTACATCAGTTCCAAAAATTATTGTTGGGTGTTCGGTCAAGTAGGGAAGTCTATTAGAAAGAGCTACAACCAAAAATGTGTTTCTTCCACCAACCTAATTATAATATAATACAACAAAGTGCATTACTATTATTATTATTGTGTTATTAAAAAAAGAATGATGATAATTTATATGTTGATAACATAATAGTACCTTAACATTGATCTTCATCGCTATATTTGGAAAGTACTTCCTGCTAAGCTTCATGACATTTTTTGGCTGACACCTTTTGGTTCGCTTGTTGTGTGAAGAAACTCGCCTATTTGCTTGTATAATAACTTTCATGTTGTGTCTAGAAACTCACATGTTGTGTCAAGAAAATCATTTGTTAGCTTAAACAATATCCAATTGGAACATTTTATTTTTTTATTTTTTGCAATTAGAAAAAAAGAGGCATTAGCTTCTAAAAATATGTCATGTAGTGGTGAGAACATAATGTTACTTGTATTCATTAACTAGAATTACAACAACTTGTTTGATATTTGATGTAAGTAGTGAAACTCTAGGCCTATAGGTCTGCATGTGACATTATTAACTTTCTAATTATTAGTCCCATCATCTCTTTTGCTTGTTCTCCTGCCAGAAAATCAACATTTTATATTTAGTTGACCAAGATAACCATAAGCATTACTAAATTCGAATCTCTTCAACTTAAATACCGATTCAATAGAACAACAACAACAACCAGAAAACAGGCTTTTATATGTTAGTTTCCAAGTTTGACCAAAATGCCCTTTACAAAAAGTTTATATAACCATCTTTTGATGATAAAAGATCCAAGTACCATCCATACCATTCATGATCGAAGTCAAAAATTTACAAATATACAAATGGAATCTATGCCAACTATAAACTTGATTAAAATGCCCCTGCATCAGAACTCGCAAAATCAGAACCCAAAAGTATATTGTTACCTCTTTCATGTCATGTATATTAATATATGTAATGTTAATGTATTACATTGATATATGCATACATCAAATTATCAATACAAATGTGATACTATAAACATCCAGCTTTCTATGAAAACGTTGACAAATACTAAGATAATCTCATGAAAACCCATTCTTACTTTGATATTTATGTGTGTTCTTTGAAAAAATGTTTTCACTTATAGATCACATACATCATTCCAGTACCTTGATATTACAGTCAATCTTTAATAGTAACTTACATGATACCAAAAGAAACCAACTGATAAACTTAGCATAATATGCTTTATGAAGACGTACACATGAACATGGAAGTTTAAAGCATTAAAATTAATGGTAACCGGACAACCCACTTTAGAAGAAATGAAAGAGACGAGTTAAAACTTTGACAACAAACTCAGAAAACAATCTCTTAAGAACAGATGGAGCTCCACCGAAGGTTCTCAGTTTTACTTGGATCCATGCCACATCCTTCCTTTTTCTTGATCAAATCCCATGTACACCTTCTTTACTATCCTAATGCCTAACAGATCACTGTGTCTCCCACATCTTTGTGAACCTATCATTTCAAACAAAAGTGTACCTCTATTGATCATTTTCTACACAAACAGAATAAAATTGACAAAATTGTAAATTCAAATTAGAAAGCAAATGAGAAGTATAACTTCAACATATTCATCATGTCCCGTTGACCAACTGATGAATTGATTTTTGAATTAGCCCCTGTCACATGGTACTTGAGCTGAATAACAAAAGTGAAACTAAGGTTTATATATATATATATATATATATATATATATATATATATATATATATATATATATATATATATATATATATATATATATATATATATATATATATATATATGAAAAAAGAGGTCAAAATGTGAAGTTACTTACATGCGGAGGTGGAAGGAGTCCTGCATCTATCGTTGTTAGTAAACTGATGAAAGAAATTCAATTGTTTGATTTAAAGTCATCGCTAATGAAAGCTCGTGAGGAGCCAATACCAAAATCTTATCAAGGATATACCTAATCAAGCCCAATTATTGGATCAACCACATTCTCGTCTACAGCTCATACATTCCATAGTTTCTTAATTGCAAATTGCCTGTTGTAAAATAGTGTGTGTATATATATATATATATATATATATATATATATATATATATATATATATATATATATATATATATATATATATATATATATATATATATATATATATATATATATATATGAGAAAAGTGAATATACTCTTAAGGGTATATAAGTTTAGGTACCCAAACTCACCATACTACGTTGTTTTGTATTATATAATACATTCTAATTGTCTAATGTTCTTATAATATAACTTTTAACTTGATTTATTTCCATAATTTTTATAAATTACACATTTATCTTCATCTTACATAATTTTCATTTTCAACTACAATATATGTAGCCTAATATGTGTTCGACAAAAAAGATGTGTTATAAGAGAAAGATAATAGTGAATTTCAAAAATCTTGACAGTAAAACAAGTTAGAGGTTCATGTTTAAGAACATTATAATGAATATATCAAACAAAACGATGTATTATGGTGTGTTTTGGAAGCAATCAAGTTATAAGGTTGAATTTTAAGAACTTTGAGTGATTACAATGCAAATATGATACAAAATTATGTAGTATGATGTGGTTAGGTACCTAAGCTTATATAAGGTTGTTGGGTATATTCACTTTACCCTATATATATATATATATATATATATATATATATATATATATATATATATATATATATATATATATATATATATATATAGTTAGGTTCATGTAAGCCGACCTAATTTTGTGAGACCGTGAGACGCATTTATTTATTTATAAATATTTTTTAGTTAATTCAAGTTTCGAAAATAATATTTAAAAAAAGAAATTTTGGATTTTTCCATTTATTTTGCATTTAAAATTATTTTTTAAAATATGTCAGTGTAATATTCTATTAGACTATTTCACGTATTTTAAAAAAAAAAGGAATTTATTTTTATTTATTTTTATTTTTTTAGTTAATTCAAGTTCCGAAAATAACATTTAAAAAAAGAATTTTTGGATTTTTCCATTTATTCTGCATTTTAAAATTATTTTTTTAGAATATGTTAGTGTAATATTCTATTAGAATATTTAACTTATTTTTCAAAAAAAAAAAAAAAACGGATTTTTTTTATATTTTTTTTTAGTTAATTCAAGTTCCGAAAATAATATTTAAAAAAAGAATTTTTGGATTTTTCCATTTATTTTGCATTTTAAAATTATTTTTAGATTTGGTCTCACGGTTTCACAAAATTAGAATTGTCTCAAATGAACATGAATATAATATATATATATATATATATATATATATATATATATATATATATATATATATATATATATATATATATATATGTCATACTCAATAAAACAACACAATTGATATCTACATATGGTATTAGAGCAGCAATTACTCTAACGTGTTTCTGATCCTTCATCCTTCTTGTAACCCTAGCCGTTATCCATGGCACCACCAGATACCATCGTCCAACTCACAACCACCAGTCACTTTCTAATCAAACTCACCGCAACAAATTTCCCAGTATGGCGCAAACAGGTCCAATTAACTCTAATCGGGCTCGATCTGAAAAAGGTCATCACCAGCCAAAATCAACCACCAAAAACCATCACCGAAAAAGACACAACCAAAAAAACAATCCAACATACACAACCTGGTATCGCCAAGATCAAATTCTGTTCGGTGCTATTCTCGGAAGCTGTCATGAAACCATTCAACCGATTCTTATATTAGCTTCTACAACAAAAGAAGCATGGGATCGTCTTAACACCAGCTATGCTAGCCATTCTAGATCTCGTATTATCTCCATCAAATCAAAATTTGCAAAGAACCCAAAAGGAAGTCACTCCATCACAAAATTTCTCAATGATATGAAGCAGATTTATGATGAATTAGCTATAGCACAAAGTCTCGTTGATGAAGAAGATTTGCTGGTACAGATATTGAGTCAAATTGGGGACGAGTACAATTCCCTTATTGCTGCCTTGAAAGCCTGAGAAACAGCCATCTCCTTCTCAGAACTGGTTGAAAATTTCACAGATTTTGAAAGATCCTTAAGAGAAACAGAATCTGCTGCTGCACCTGTTGTTGTCACAACCAACTACTCTCAACGACAAACATGCCGGTTCAACAACCGATCTTCATCTGATTCTCACTTTCGTTCCAATCAAAACAGTCACTACAACTCAGACAATCAACCACACTACAACAACCGCTTCAACAACAACAATCAGTACAAAAACAGCCGTTCTAATTCTTATTGTAAATATTTTACCATTCCAGTCCATGAAACTCATGATTGTAGGAAGCTTGCTCGCTTCCTAAAAGACAACAACATCAACGAATGATCCATCCAAACGAACACCCCTAGGTGGAACGGTCTGAGGTAAGGTGATGAGAAGCTCCACTAGCAAACATTCAAGTTATTTTAATTGGTGTGGAGTGTGTGCTGGAACATGTGTCATCAATAACACCAAGCTGATTGCTAATGACACATCTTCCAGCACACACTCCACACCAATTAAAATAACTTGAATGTTTGCTAGTGGAGCTTCTCATCACCTTACCTCAGACCGTTCCACCTAGGGGTGTTCGTTTGGATGGATCGGTTCGATCCGATCCAATTAAGTAAATCCAAATTGATTTCGATTTTCAAAATATGGATCCGAATTGTCCAAACTAAATTCAAATCCAATCCAATCCAATTACAATTCGATTGAATCGGTTTTTATAATTCGGGTTTCAAAAGGCATAACATTTTAAAACGATATATAATTATAATATTATCTAATTTTTATAGAAGAAGAAAAAACAAATTATTTAATTGTAATTTATAATTTATAAACAACAACTAAGAAGGTATATTATAATTTAGTATTTAATAGATAAAACAATTTTGAGAAAAAATGCATATTAATTTTTTTATTACGTAAAACTTTTTGAACTTTTTTGAAAAAATAATTTATAAAACTAATAAATAATTATAGATATATTAAAAATAAATAAATAATAAATTGTTATTTGGTTTTTTGGACTATTCGGTTCTTATTTTATAAACCAAAACCAAACCGAAATCCAAAATAATAATTCGGTTTTGGCGAAATCCAATTTAAAAATCTGAATATCCGAACCAAATAGTCCAATCCAAATTGTCCAATTGGATAATTCAGTTTTATCCAAATAGTGAACAACCCTAGTTCCACCCTTGACACGGTTTCAAAAGACGGTGGATTAGATGAAATTCTCCTTGGTGATGGTACATCTCTTCCTATATCTCATATGGGTCACACACAAATTCCAACTTCATCTTGAACTTTAAAATTATGTACTTTTCTTTGTGTTCCCAATCTTTGTACAAATCTCATCTCAGTTGCAAAACTTTGTCGTGCTAACAAAGTTTCTGTTGGCTTTTTCCCCATGTTTTTTCTTGTCAAGGATCTAGTCACGGGGGCGCCCTTCATGCAACGAAAGAACATAAATGATGTCTATTATGCCAGTCACATGCTTTTTCCTCAACTCAGTATTGTCATTAGAGCATCACCTGCTGATTATCATCACACACTTGGTCATCCCTCCAGCCGCATCTTTCAACATCTTACTAAAAGATTAGGTCTCAGTTTTAAGTCGTTGTCTTCTACTAAATTTCACTGTGCTTCCTGTTCTGTCAATAAAAGCCACAAGCAACCTTTTGGCTCTAATTCTTTTATTGCAAATAAACCTTTACAAATCATTTACTCTGATGTTTGGGGACCTGTTCAAAAATCAATTGATGAGTTTTCTTATTATGTCGTATTTGTTGATTATTACTCATAATATATCTGGTTGTATCCCATCAAGCTTAAATCTGATGTCTCCAAAACCTTCATTCAATTTAAATTACTAGTGGAAAAATATTTCAATACATCTATTATTGCCACATTGTCAAAATGGGTCTTGCTCTACTACATTATGTAGGCCTCCCTTTAACCTTTTGGTCCCATGATTTTCAAACCGTTGTGCATCTTATCAACCGATTAGCGACACCAATACTTGACTTTAAATGCCCATCTGAACTAATGTATGGATGATCTCCCAACTACAAAAATTTTTAACCTTTCGGATGTCTCTGTTATCCGTGGCTTCCCCCTTACTCCTCCTCAAAATTGCAACCGCGTTCAGCTCCATGTCTTTTCTTGGGTTATACTATTACCAAATCAGCTCACAAATGTCTTGACCTTCAATCCGGTCACCTATATCACTCTCTTCATGTTGATTTCATAGACCATAATTTTCCATACAAAACATCCATGCCTCCATCCCTATGTCTACCGATTGTAGATGAATTTTTTACCCAAACAATAGCAACTACATCTACACCTACTGTTCCCAATCCTCCAATTCCATCTCCCACTCCATTACCGCCTCTTATCCCATCTGAGCAAGAAGCGAGCTCACCCGCACCCTCCACTCCAAACTCGATTCCATCTGATGGGTTTTGAGCATTCGAACACTCCTATGGTGTACATGCAACCTTAGAAACCTTGGATCTATGTTTTCTCTAATATACATGCAAATTTGATTTTTCCAAGGTTCTCGTCCTAACTAGCATGTTATGGGGAACTTGCAAAATAAAAACTAGTAGAATTACATACCATTGTGTGTTGCTTGGATTCCTTAAGACTTTATGAGTCTAGCACCCCAAATGTGATGTCTCAAATGTTTCACACAACACCACAACACTTGAAATAACTTGAGAGAAGAACACTTGGATCACAAAATCGGCTAGCCCTCACTCTTATTGGCTTAGTCCTGATTTTGCTCCATACGAGGTTCATTATATAGTGTGTCACATGAAGGGTAAACCCTAATGTGCATGGCTTTTCATTTCCCCCATGATCCATGGGTTTATAACCTCCATGGAGCACCCAATGGGTCCTAGCTCAATCTAGTGAATCATGGACCTTAAGCCCACTATATAAGAATGAAAGATTTAAATAATCAATCCTCATATATTTAATTAGTGTCTTTTTTGTTCACAAAATTATGTCCAAATTGATTCTTGATCAATACTAATTAAATAATATGATTTCATATTAATATATTAGAATATATTAACAAATCATAAGTGTCCTTATTCTCATTTTGTCTATCCAAATGTTGAGATGCCATGCAACCCAAATGGACCATGCCAAGTAGGGCCAAGTACATACCAAATATAGTTATGGACTTAGACACCTTATCCAATAATCTCCCAGTTGGATAAATCTAATAACTATAGTTACAGCTACGACTTCAGGAACCGACCAACAATCATAGCTCTTTCAAAGTCTCGCAGAACTGAAGTGATGATGATGTGCCATTTAAGATAAGTGATCATATAATCCTCTGTTCTAGATATCAGCCGGGAAAATACATGGAACAATGTCGTACTTATTGCCTATCAGTTTGTTTCTCGATTTTCGATTTGTTTGACATAGAAATAAACTAAACGCATCAATTTGGTTCTGACCGAGCCCGACACATAGGTCAAAACAAAATCATCGAGGGGTCCAGATATCTCTTTTAATCCTCCAAGGACTAAAAGGAACAAATAAACTTCAACTCATATGCTTGTACTAACTACTTGTTGAATCATACACAAAAGCACGTTTTATAACATCAAGTTACTAATGCGTTTTCGTGCAATCAATGCACTTCCAACTCATAATCAACAACTCATATCTCTAGGTTTGAAGATTTATATGATATTACCATCTCACGATCACTCAAGATAAATTCCATGAAGTGATACACGTGAGCGTGGGTTGAATCCAATACTCAGAACTTATGAGCACTCATGAATGTTGTAGCAACTTCTAGTATGTCTAACATCTTAGACATCTACAAGCCAACTTCATGACAGACTTGATTCATGTCTACTTCCAGCATATGACTGATTGTGGAGAGTTTGAATAAGTAATTATTCTAGAAGTCAAAACATGAAAAATTGAAACAATAGTAAACAATTGATACAAGATAGCAACACTTTACTTATAAATAAACAACAACTTTTAGTTAATCATCAAATGTCAATTACATCTTACAAGTTTCAGAAATAACTATCTAATATGTAAAACTAATATCATCATTCAGCCCGATGCGCTTCGTATGCTGCAAATGCTTAACCATACACAGTCCCTTCATGAGGGGATTTGCCGGGTTCTCATCCGATGATATCCTCTTAACCACGAGGATTCCTTCTTCTATCCGATGTCTAATGAAGTGGTATTTTCTGTCAATGTTCCTGGATCTGCCGTGATCCCTTGGTTCCTTAGCTAAGGAAACTACACCCTCATTATCACAGAAAATCTCCATATGCTCCTTAATAGCTCGTACAACTCCATGGTCTCCAATGAAGTTCTTTAGCCATATTGCATCCTTTGCTACCTTGCTTGCTGCTATGTACTCTGATTCGCAAGTTGAATCAATTAGTATCTCAATCTTGGAACTTTTCCAAGTAATTGCTCCTCCATTTAGGGTAAAGACGCAGCCCGACTGAGAGTGGAAATTATCCCTATCAGTCTGGAAGCCAGCATCACTATACCCCACTTCTCTCAAGTCATTATCCCTACCGAGGGTAAGGACCCAGTCCCTAGTGCTTCGTAGGTACTTGAGAATATTCTTAACTGCATTCCAGTGAGCCTTTCCTGGATTCCCTTGATATCTACTGACCATGCTTAAAGAAAAGGCCACATCAGAGCAAGTACAAGTCATAGCATACATGATCGAGCCTACAACGAAAGCATATGATACTCAACTCATCTCAACTATCTCAGTCTTTGTACTCGGGCTCTGAGTCTTACTCAATTTGGCGTTACTCTGGATTGGTAAGTCACCTTTCTTGGAATCTTGCATGCCGAACCTTTTCAGCACCTTATCCAAGTAGGTACTTTGACTAAGTACAATTAGTCTCTTACTCCTGTCTCTCAATATCCTTATTCCTAGGATATAGGCAGCTTCTCCAAGGTCCTTCATAGAGAAACACTTCCCAAACCAGGATTTAACCTCATACAAGGTTGGGATGTCATTTCCAATGAGTAGTATGTCATCCACACACAATACCAAAAAGCTAAATATACTGCCACTAGCCTTAACATATACAAAGGACTCATCTTCGCTCCTCGAAAAAACAAACTCTTTGACTTTCTAATCGAAACAAAGATTCCATCTGCGAGATGATTGTTTCAATCCATAGATGGATTTCTCAAGCTTACACACTCTATTTGGGTGCTTTCCACCGATAAAACCCTCTGGCTAACTCATGTAAACATCCTCACCTAATTTTCCATTAAGGAAAGCGGTTTTGATATCCATTTGCCATATTTCATAATTATCAAATGCAGCTATGGCTAGCAAAACCCTAATAGATGTAATATTTACTACTAGCGAGAAGGTCTCATCATATTCAACTCCTGGAGTTTGAGTAAATCCCTTCGCAACCAATCGCGCTTTATAAGTGTGTACATTCCCATCCATGTCGGTCTTCTTCTTGAAGATCCATTTGCACCCAACTTTCTTACAACCTGATACATTGTCAACCAAGTTCCAAACTTGATTGTCATACATGGACTGAATCTCGCTGTCCATAGCCTCTTTTCATTTGGCAGACTCAGGGCCTGTCATGGCTTTCGTAAAGTTTTTAGGCTCATCCAAATTTACCACTTTACCATCACTAATAAAGGCATCACCGTCTGCAGTAATATGAAAACCATAGTAATGCTCACGTGGATTCCTAACTCTTGTGGAACGACTCAAAGGTACAAACTCATTAACAAGAGTTCCTACTCAGGTTAATTGCTAGGGTTTAAGGTTCCTTCACCGCTTGACTCTTGAAGTTCTTCAAGGTCAATTTGCCTCCCACTGTTTCCTTGGCTTATAAACTTTCTCTCTCGAAAGACCCCTCTCCTTGCCATAAATACCACATTCTCATTTGGCCTTTAGAAGAGGTAACCAAAGGAATTCTGTGGGTAGCCGATGAAAATACACCGCTCACTATGAGGTTCGAGCTTGTCCTGAGTCTTACATCTCACGAAAGGCTCGCAACCCAAAATCTTCATGTGGTCTAAATTGGGAACTTTCCCAGTCCACATCTCGTGAGGTGTTTTCGCAACCTTCTTGGTAGGGACTAGATTAAGGATATGGGCGGCAATCTCTAAGGCATACCCCCAAAATGAGATTGGGAACGAAGCTCGAATCTATGGAATAAACCATGTCCAACAAGGTTTGATTACGCCTCTTAGACACACCATTAAGCTGTGGTGTTCTGGGAGGTGTTATGCTGTGAAATAATTCCACATTCCTTAAGATAGTCAAGGAACTATGTACTAAGTACTCTCCTCCTTGATCGAATAGGAGCATCTTAATGATCCTGTCCAAATGATTCTCCACTTCCTGTTTAAACTCTTTGAACTTTTCAAAGGTTTCTAACTTATGATTGGTTAAGTAGACATAACCATATCTACTGTAATCATCATTAAAAGTCACATAAAAGCAGTTAGCATCCCTTGTGGCTGCTCAGTAGGGTCCATATACATCTTTGTGTACAAGGTCCAAAAAACCTTCATCCCTAGAACATGTACTAGTGAAGGGCGACTTTGTTATTTTTCCAAGCAAACAAGACTCGCAACTATCATCTGACCTTAAGTCAATTGACTCCAAGACTCCAACCTTCTGGAGTTGGCTTATGCGCTTGTTGTTAACTTGTCCAAGACGACAATGCCACAAGGATGCTTTATCCAAACTAGTGGAAGAATCAATGTGTAAAACAATATTTCCTAAATTGTCTACAACATTCACAACTTCATTCACACCATTATAAGGTAATGCTTTAAAGTAGAATACATTATTGTAAAAAATATTCATAGCACCGATTTCATCATCAAACGAATAAGTAAAACCTTGTTTATACAAGCCATGAAAACATATATTATTTATCACTATTTCGGATGAGTAATAACACTTATTCAAATCTAACTCTAACCGACTACTTAGCAACAAAGAATAAAATCCAATCTTGGTGATAGGTGAAGATTTCCTATTCCCCATGATCAAGTTTACATTTCCATGCTCCACATCCTAACTTCTTCTTAGGCCCTGCAAATAAGAACATATATGAATACCGCAACCGGTATCAAGAACCCAAGAAGTAGTATGTGGTGAGTTATTAGACAATATAGTGTAAATACCTGCATGGGTAGGTTTGACCTTCCCATCCTTAACACCTTATAGGTACTTGGGGTAGTTTCGTTTCTAGTGCCCCTTTTCCTAACATAGAAGCATTGAGCTTCCTTTGGGTTGGATGAAGGAGTGACAAAACCACCTTTGGTTCCACTTGAAGAGGAGCCATCAAGAGACTTTCCCTTGGTAACCTTCAAAGGGGTCTTCCTCTTTTTCCCTCTACTTTTCCCGATTGCCAAGACAGGGGTGGTGTTAGGAGTAGGAGTAGTAACAACCAATTTAATTTTGAGACAACTTTCGGTGGTCTTCAAAAGTCCTTGAAGCTTGCTGAGTGTGACCTCCTCCATGTTCGTGTGATATGTCATTCGGAATTGATCATAACAAGTAGGTAAGGAGTTTAGTATGATGTCAATACATAACTCCTCGGGGAAGTTCAAATTCAACTTCATCAAACAATCCACATACCTTTGCATTTTATGTACGTGGCCCGTGATGGATTCACCATCCTTCATTCGGATTGTTATCATGGAAGAGATGATATCATACCTCTCTTGACAAGCCCTCTAATGGTAGCGGTCCATCAGATCGATGTGCATCTCAAAAGGGGTAAAAGTCCTCATAGATCTTCTAGAGTTTAGCTGTCATTATGGCTAACATGATACATGCCACTTTGGTAGCTTCTCTCTCATGTGCCCTAAAGTCAGCGTCTCCTTTGGAGTAGCAGTAGAATCATCAATTTCATTCAGCTCCTTGTCAAGGACCTATTCCTTGTCCTCTTAATGCGTGGCCATCTTGATGTTCTTGATCCAATCCATAAAGTTGGAACCATCAAAGATTACTCTCCCATAAAGGTTCATGAGAGAGAAGGAGCCGGTAGGGTTTGAGCCAGAAGCAGTATTGATAGAAGATATCTGAAAAGAAGAAAGACAAGTTTAGATTAGATATGGAATCCTTAATAAGACACTCAAATGTAATATTAAGGCTAGGACCCAACACAATACTTTATAACTTGGAAGAGGGATGCTGTAATCCAAGCTATAAAATATTTGAAGGTAGGCGAATGATAATTCACCAATTTCCACCATGAAAAATGAAATAAATTATTAGGTTTTACTTGGATTAAAACTCCTAGATGTTTTGAGATTCATTGAACTTTTCAATGGCATGTTTAAATCTTGATTGTGCCTTCTCAAGTATGTGACTGGGATGCCGAGGATCACAAACAAGGTGTGAATAACCATGTAAATTAATTTGTTACCCTTAATCTTTATCACCTAATCGATGTGCCGGTTGACCACACACGCTCCACCAATCTATGATAAACATTAAGTCACCCTTTGCCACTCTTACTAGTCCATGTTAGTGTGCCGGTTACCCACACACACTCCACCAATGACTTGGTAAGGTACAAAGTGTAATTTCATGGGATAATACCAAATTCACATTTTCCTAAAGTAACTAATATTGGAAATTTATAAAAGGTTTGTTACTTTATATTTATCATTATACTTTTAATGAGAATTATAGTCCTTATCCTACCCGTTCGGCTAACGACCCTCCACCAGTCAAGGAAGTGGTGGGAGAGAGTGGACACCCATTAAGCTACCATTTTATAGGAAACAACCTTATATCCCCCTTATAGACCGGCTTCGTTCGCGAGGCCTACTAACGGTAAGACTGACTTTGTTCTTATACATACATACATACATACATACATACATACATACATACATACATACATACATACATACACACACACACACACACACACATATATATATATATATATATATATATATATATATATATATATATATATATATATATATATATAAACCATTAATATTATAAAGTATAAGGGTTGATTTTTAACTTTTAAAACTTTAGGGTTTGGAATTAAAGTTTTCTAAAGTGACTTTACAAATTCCAAAACTTGAGGGCAAGTTATGAAACTATTCAAAACTTTTCATATTCAATAACTTATGAGTTTTTAATAACTTTAAAGAAATGACTTTTGGAATTCCATAACTTGAGGACAAGTTATGGAGTCCATTAACTGGCATTAAGATCAAGAATTACACTAACAATCAATTTGCAAATAATTCCTATGATCTACTAAAACTCATAAGCATGAATATTTAAATTAACAATTTCAAGAATCACATAAACATATATAAAACTTGAAAATTAGATAATAACCATTGTAAATGGATTAGCATAATCATTACCACATCAAAAACAGGTTTTATAAGTCAAAAATAGTTTAGGGTAATGATCCTAGTCCATTTCCAGGCGTAAAACTCGAAAATCTGCATACAGGACCTCCTACTCTTCAAGTTCAAGAACCTACCTGACGAGTAGGATGCATTTTCACTTCGGACTCATCGAGTCCCCCCATAGAATCAGCGAGATCACTGAACAGTTAGTAGAAACTCGACTTTTTCAAGCAAGTTTGCATCAAATATATAGAAAACAAGCCTAGGCTCTTATACCGCTGATGGGTTTTGAGCATTCTAACACTCCTATGGTGCACATGCAACCCTAGAAACCTTGGATCTATTTTTTCTCTAATATACATGCAAATTTGATTTTTCCAAGGTTCTCATCCTAACTAGCATGTTATGGGGAACTTACAGTATAAAAACTAGTAGAATTACATACCTTTGTGTGTTGCTTGGATTCCTTAAGAATTTATGAACCTAGAACCCTAAATGTGATGCCTCAAATGTTTCACACAACACCACAACACTTGCAGTAACTTGAGAGAAGAATACTTTGATCACAAAATCGGCTAGCCCTCACTCTTATTGTCTTAGTCCTGATTTTTCTCCATATGAGGTTCAGTATATAGTGTGTCACATGTAGGGTAAACCCTAATGTGCATGAATTTTCATTTCCTCCATGATCCATGGGTTTATAACCTCCATGGAGCATCCATGGAGCACCCAATGGGTGTTATCCCAATCTAGTGAATCATGGACCTTAAGCCCACTATATAAGAATGAAAGATTTACATAATTAATCCTCATATATTTAATTAGTCTCTTTTTGATCACAAAATTAATTGAAAATTAATTCTTGATCAATACTAATTAAATAATATGATTTCATATTAATATATTAGAATATATTAACAAATCATAAGTGTCCTTATTCTCATTTTGTCTATCCAAATGTTGAGATGCCATGCAACCCAAAGGGACCATGCCAAGCCGGGTCAAGTACATACCAAATATAGTTATGGACTTAGGCACCTTATCTAACACCATCTTCCTCTGGTGCTTCCTCCTCACGTGTCTCTCCACAGTCACCACCTCACATCTCTCCTATTCCACCTGCGGGTCCTACACATCGACCATACAAACTGAACCAATAATATTTTTATTCCATCTTTGTGAACGCCGCTACAACTCATCCTATTCCTACTGCTCTTGAACCCTCCACTCATATTCAAGCATCTAAAGACTCGTTATTGCGCAAGGCAATGGATGATGAGTACAATGCCTTGATTCACAACTCCACTTGGGAACTCGTACCAGTTACCAACAGACAACCCATCGAATCTAAATGAGTTTTTCGCATTAAATGGTATCTAGATGGAACAATTGCCAAGTACAAATCCCGACTTGTTACAAAGGGATTTCTCCAACATTATGGGAAAGACTATTTTGACACTTTTAGTCCTGTTACCAAACCAGTAATTGTAACGCCCGTGTTTCTGGGCTCGCCATTTTTAGCAATGTAATAGTCTAGGTTAACCTTTGTAACCCAATTTGAAATAATACAAATGTATTATTTGTGAATTATGTGAATTATGTGTTTATTTTCTTAATTATTATAATTTGAGGAATTAAGAATAAAATGAGCGTCAAAATTTAAGTGTAAAATAAACTCGATATCTTTGGATAATATTGTAGTAGTTGAAACGAGGTTTCCGAATATATATATATATATATATATATATATATATATATATATATATATATATATATATATATATATATATATATATATATATATATATATATATATATATATATATATATATATATATATATAACACCAAAATCTGACTTCGTATGAGGAAGTTATGATTATTTGAAGTTTCAACTTGGCAGTATGCAGTCCGAATACTCGATTTGAAATCGAGCGGTTTTTAGCCAAAACAATTTAAATGAGAATCGAAGACCTCGTTGTTAGTAGCGAAACGATGAAAAGTTAGGCGAGAACGGACGTCAAACGAAGAAGTTATGAATTTATAACGAAGTTTTCCTGTCCTAGCCTTCTAAAAATAAATAATAAAAATAAATTCCGAATTAGCCGATAGAGTCTAAACGAAAGTTGTAGAGCATAGTCTCACCTATGCGTGGATATAAAGAACATGGAAAACGGAGTTCGTATGAAGAAGATATGAATTTTCAAAGTTTATTAAGTATTTAGTATTTAAATTTAATTCTAAATCTTGGTATTATCTGAAGAGGAGTCACCGGACTCATCCGAAGTACGCCCAGCGTACCACTCGAGTGCTCTGAGTTCGTATGCGATGACGTAGAGGAGCCGATGACGCACGCAGTGACGCCTTTGGAGGAGTACGCCCGCGTAAGACCCTCGTACGCCCAACGTACTTACGAGGATCAGACCCTATAAAAGGGGATGCGAGGGCAGCCTTATTCCTTTACAAACTTCTTCCTTTTCTCTCTAAGTTTTGCCTCGTTTTGCGTGCCATTTATACCCCGAAGCCCTGATAATATTCCCGAGCCCCGAAGCAAGATCCGAAGCCCCGAGGATCTCGAAGAGCATCATTCCCGAGCCGAAGCTCTGCCCGCGAGGAGCCCGGTTTTTGTGAAGATCTTCCGGATCTACGGAAGAACACTACTTCTGCAAGCCGTAGTGCTATCCGATCATCTTCTGATCAAGTGAGTGTGTAGTCATTTTCTTCTAACACATTATTATGAAGTATTTTATACAAAATACGTGATACGTGTATACTTTGTTGATTATATGTGTGAAAGTATATTCACTTTCTTCTATCTCATAGATCTGATTTATTCTCTATGAAATATGTGTTATGTGTGTGTGCCTCATCTGTTTTGTGGAAAAAATGTATTGATCGAGCATGCTATACAGGTTTTGAACTATGTATAAAAATGTATATTTTTATCTACTAATATGTTGGGTAGAACATGGGTAGATAGTTGGTGTGTAATAAATAGATGAGAGGCCTCGATGTTGTTGGTGTTATTCTAGTCATTCAGCAGAGTATGGATGATGACCACAGACTATTCTAGACAGTCCTGTGGAACGCTAGTAGGCTCATAACCTGTAGGTGTTGTGAAAGATGTGTTCACCGGTGTACTCTATCCCCCACATGGTTGCCTTTAGGACACTTATTGTTGAGGAAGCCCCTCCGTCCTAATGAAAATCCTAAATTAAGTTCCTTATAATAGATTTCATTTTTAGGAACGTAAAGTGAGGATAACGGGAATGGGTAATCGGGTTTATTGTTGATTGTTGAAATTAAATATAATTATTTATTGTGGGTTGAAAACCCTATATGCTCACCAGGCTCCCAAGCCTGACCCACTCAGTTTAATTGTATTATAGTAAGTGGCGCAAGGGCATAAGATGGATGAATCATCAAGTTGTTTTGTTTACAAGTCTGTATATGTATATATTTGTTGAATGACTTGTAATGTTATCGTTTATACTTTATGGTCTATATCGGAACATGACATCCCGATTTTTGATTATGAAATGAAATTATATTTCTTTATGAAATGTTTTGATAAAAATCTATTTTATCATGTTTTGTTTTTGGGAACAAATTCCGCATCTGTTTTAAAATCAAAAGGGTTTACTCTAAAAATGTTTAAAAAGCATAAATGAAACCGGTCTTTTCTGGCCGAGATTTTGGGGATGTCACAGTAACCATCCATATTGTGTTGTCCATTGCTCTCTCCAAAAATTGGCCTCTACAACAACTTGATGTCAACAATGCTTTTCTGTATGGTACCCTCCACGAGGAAGTTTATATGACTCGGCCACCGGGATATGTTAATCCTTAATATCCACATCATATTTGTAAGTTAACAAAATCCTTATATGGTTTGAAGCAAGCACCTCGGGCATGGTACATGGCAATTGCCTCCTGTTTACTTGAACTTGGTTTTCGAAAATCTCAAGTCGATGCCTCCTTATTCATTTATAATCATGTTGGCATTACATAGTATTTATTGGTGTACGTTGACGATATTGTAATTACAAGAAATGACTCTAATTGTTTTTACAATATTATTGCCATGCTTGCTACCAAGTTCTAAATAAAAGATTTAGGTGCACTCCACCACTTCCCTGGTATTGAAGTTATTACCACGCAAACGGGTTTATTTTTTTTCACATTACAGTCATATTCGAGATGTCCTTACTCAGTTCAAGATGGATGGTGAAAAGGAGGTTAACACTCCTTTAAGTCCGTCTGCTAAGCTAGTCAAAGATGATGGAGATCCCAAGGTCGATCCTACACAATATTAGAGGTTGGTAGGAAAACTTTAGGATCGTGCCTTTACCAGGCCATATATTTATTTTGTTTTCAACAAATTGTCCCAATTCATGCACTCGCCATCGGAGCTTCATTGGCAGGCTCTTAAACGGCTTCTATGATACTTAAAAGGAACAATTTATCATGGTCTATTCCTTAATAGACACTCCACACTTGACCTCACATCCTTTTCTGACTCGGATTGGGGTGGTGTCACCACACAAGATCGTTCTACAACTACTCATCTTGTGTACCTTGGCTCCGTCATAATCTCGTAGCACTCAACTCGAAAAAAATTGGTCTCCCATTCATCGACGAAAGATGAGTACAAAGCCCTGTCCAACACAGCCGCTGAACTATAATGGGCCAAAAATTTGCTTACGGAGCTTGGTATCTCACATTCCTCAACACCTACTATCCACTATGACAACATGAGTTGCTACTTAACTCTATGTAAATCCTATCAACCACTATCGCATAAAACATGTTGCCTTGGACTATCATTTTGTTTGCGAACAGGTTTCTGCTGGCTCATTAAAGGTTCGCTACATTCACACTTTGGATCAACCTGCTGATGTCCTCACAAAACCAGTGGGTCGAACCCACTTCCTCAAGTTTCGGTCCAAGATTGGAGTCTCTGACGGATCCTCCATCTTGCGGAGGTGTATCAAGGATATACCTAATCAAGCCCAATTATAGGATCAATCACGTTCTCATCTACAAGTCATACATTCCAAGGAAATCAAAAGTATTCCATAATATAATTGCATAATTTTAAATGTATGTGTTACCTACTTCACACGCGAGGTAGAGTCATTGCCCTACATAAATGACAAAATGCAAACCTGAAACAGTAGGGAACGAAGAAGGTGGAAGCAGAAGACAGAAATTTGAAAAATTGATGGACCATCACTACCTTTTGCTACTCTTCATCTCCATCTCCGACCGACATTGCTGAGCCACTTCGCTCGTCGCCATCCCGACTATGTTTTATTGTTTCTTCCATGGAGGATGTGATGAAGGTGGTGTTGCCAAAACATAAATCAGGGAAGACGCAAAATCGAGAAAGTGAATGTTTAATGGGAACGAAGATTCTCAGTGAATACTAGTTCATTGTGATAGTTCTGGTAAAAAAAATTAAAGACAGAGAAGAAGCATGGCCACACTTGGATGATTAGGAAGATGTGCCTTGGATGTTGTCGTCCTGGTAACACCAGTGACAAGTCTGCTAGCTTTTTACTCTCCTCTTTTGCTGGAGAGAATCAATAATTTCTTCCAAAGAACTCCGAAGCGGAAGCAACTAAGAAGCATTATTTTTGCTTCAACACCTTAGGATGTTTTCTTCAAAGAAGTGTTCATGATTTTATAGGTGGGAGGTCATTAAATGAAAAGGCCTTGTGATTTCAAATTTGGGAGATGAATTTGAGAGAGAAGAATTGAATCTGAGGAGAAATGCATGGATTTGAAGCACTGTTATGTAACTGGATGGGGATGTAGTGACCGGACGAAGAATAATCAAGGAACAACGCATGTATTTTGAAATTCGATGAATCAGATACTTTAGTCGATGAACAATCGACCATAAAAAATTAGAGCTGACTCGAAACCATCCAGCCACGAGAAAGATGGTTTATCTTGGCTGAAATCCTACCACTGTAGACAAGCCATGTTGAAATTTCTTGTTTATATAATGGATAAATCATCCCTCCTTACACTACTACCAAATATAAAATGATTAATCATGAAAAAAATGCATTAAACATAGGGTTGGTTCCAAAACCAATCATGTTTTAAAATATGTGAAAAAACAGAAATAATTCAAAGTTAAAAAATAAACTTGACAATCTAGCCGGTAGTTTCCAAAACTAATCATGGAATTTTAGTGGCCACAATGTGGTGGGGAGGATTAGCATGACGTGGCAATGCCTTATGGGGTCGCGACCATTATAAGTGGACACGACGTGGTCTTGTATTGACCACGACATGGTGACGTCCTAGGTTCAAAACCGTAATTTCCGGGCTTAATTCCATGTTTAGGGGATGTGATGGCTAGGGTTTGTCCAACCAACCTCCATCACTCCTCTAAGTGAATAAGATCAAACCTTAGCTTCCTTTTAAGCTTTTGAGCTTATTTTGGTGACTTAGTGACCTTTGAAAAAAGAAGAAGAAGCTTTCGAGTGTAAGGATCCATCAAAAAACCCATCTCTACCTTTGTGATCATGAGAATCTCTATAAGGTTCAGAATTGGCATCATATCAATCACTTGCTCGACTGTATGTATAATAGATCCTGATTTGCGATCTTTGCATTCTCTCGCATAGTGCCCAACTTTTCCACAGAGGGAGCAAGGTCCATCCCTCTTTGACTTTGAGTTAGGATTCTGATGACTTAGTTTCTTGAAGCTTTGTTTCTTGGGTCCCAAGTTCCTTTTTTTTTCTCTCAAACTTGGTCTAATGACCACAACCCCCATGTAATACATGGTGCACACTAGATCCGACATTACCACGCTTGTCCCTGATGCGAATTTTCTCCTCAATACGAAGGCATTTGATCAGATCATCTAAGGAGTAGTCCTTATATTTGTGCATAATTCTCTTAAAAAGTCTTTCCACAAGGGTGGTAGTTTTGCGATGATCACACCAACCTAAAAGAGTTTTGGTATCGATATGGAAAGTGTGATCAACTTGTTGTACATGACCTGGAGTTCATGCACTTGCTCCATGATAGGTTTATCATCAGGCATCTTAAACTCTAGATACTTAGACACAAGATACTTGTTAGTACCTTCCTAATGTGCCTTGTACTTGAGTTCTAAAGCACTCCATAGCTCTCTCGGATCCTTGACCAACATGTAAAGATCATAGAGCCGATTAGACAATGAGTTCTTGATGTAACCCACATACAGTTCCTCGGACTCTCTACGCAGAGCCCTTTGCTTTTTCCAGATCAGAGATGATCGTTGGATCCACATTTTTCACCGCCTTAGGAATTAGATCAGCAGGAATTGGGTCCAGTTTTGGGTCCAAAACATAGCTTAGCTTCAACACATGAAGTATGAACTTGACTTTGTCAGCCCAACGGGTGTAGTTTTGACCATCAAATCAGTCAAGCTTGGCAAACTCTTAATACATGTAATGGAGACTAGCTGTTGGGATTTGGGTGTCGATTAGTCTGTTGATTTATAGACACGGTAAAAACCATTAAGATTGTTGAAAATCAGAACTAATAGACAAGCAAGGAAACTATCAAATAACAGATCCAATTATAATTAATATGATTACCAAGCTTCATCCAGAAACTAGATTAATCATTCTCGATTAGATCTGATTATAAGAAAGGTAGAAGGAGAGTGTCCAGTTATTAGACGAAAATAAATGCAAGATAATAAAATAAAACTGACCTATTAATGGTTGATATTAAACGTGTAATAATGGCACAAATCAAACTCCTATCCTTAAAAGTTTTTACTTCGCTTCTATCAGTTGTAAGAAATAGAGTAAAACCCCAGGATTTAATGCAGATTTTCCGAGTTTCCAACAAAAATGGAAAACGAAAAACGCAAAATGAATACTGAGAAACCGGGAAGAAATCACATGGAGAATGAGAAAGCTTTCAATTTTTGTGAGTTTTCAAATATGGCTCCTAGGGAGTTGTATTTATAGGCATTAAAACCCTAAAAGGCAGCAAAGGAGCCCACGTGGGTTGACCCCTGGATACCCTAGGGCGATGACTTGCTCTCCAAGCTAGCCATTTTCTAAACCTTCCAGAATATTCTATTGCCATATCTATGAAGTCAATAGTTTGACCAGATCGATCAAACCGACTTGACCCGAACTTTGCCAAAAATAAAAGATCCTCAGGTCCCAACGACCAATGCATCGTGTGAAGTGCCAAGTGCACCCATATTGTGCCATTTTGCACACTCGCGGCTTCGAATTGTGCTAGGCTAGGCTAGGTGTGTGTGTGTGGGCTTGGCCCATTACTTTGATCCATTAAAACATTTGAAGGCCTATCAATGAAAAAGACTTATAAACCTACACAAGGTTTCTTTCCCCACCAATGTGGGATAGAGGAAACTTACCAACTTGCAAGATTACCTCTATAATTTACAACATGTACACAACACACTTTAGACACACATTACATACACATATAATACACAAAACATTATATATAAACCATTTACGATGGGTACCCATAGGGTAGTGGTTCCGAAAAAATGAGAACCAGAACCAGAATCACTTAAGGCGGTTTCGATTTCAGAATCAGCAGTTCCGAGGCGGTTCCAATTCTGAAAGGAGATACCTTCGATGCTTACCCTATTTATGTGGTTGTTTTTCAATAGTTTGGAATTGGAAAATCCATTCAATAAATGTTTCATATTACTTTTACATAGGAATTAATTGGGTTGAGTTTTTTAGAATGAAATTTCATGGATTGATATCTCATCATTTTAAAACCCACATGGAACATCAACCTAGGTAATATGAATCTAAATCTCTAACATATGAAATATCAACCCAAGTGATATGGCTCTAAATCTATATTAGATATTTAATACTCTAATAAACATATAACATTTGAATTCCAATTTCCAGTTAGCAATTAGCAATTAATCGAGGAGAGGCTAAGTTGATACCATTGGAAAATTTTGTATAAACTTGTATAGTTGTACTAACATTTGACATATATAAATATATGGGAAATTGAGTAATATAACCCTTATAAATGACCATTTTAACAAAATAACCAACATTTGTTTGGTAAAATGACCACTTGCTCCAAAACATAGCATTCCGGAGCTATGGTCCCCATTCGGGACTATCTATTCCGGAGTTCCTACTTCGGATTATAACCTCAATCTTTTTTCTTCTCCTGTATATATATATATATATATATATATATATATATATATATATATATATATGTGTGTGTGTGTGTGTGTGTGTGTGTCCTTAGAACCTTACCTTTAATCAAGTAATTCCTAATTATCTCTTATAGAATTGCTTGAAAATGATTTTTTCAGAGAGTCAACACGAAGAAAGGTTTAACAACCTTCTTCTTTACCTTCACAACCTCAGGGGAACTAACACACATACTTACACTCACATCAAAACTGATTTGATGGATCATTTCAAAGCTTGTTTTGTGGCTATTGGATGGGTGGTATATTTGTTTTTTGCACTCTTCTATTGTTTATTTAAAATATATAATGTTTCTTTATCTAATATAATTCATTTTTATTCCCAAAAAAATATAGGTCCATGCATTCATGGGCTGCTTCTTGCCTATCATCTTCATAGGTAGTGTCCCTCTTAGAGGGGAGTACCTAAAAACAATATATGTAGCGGTTGCTATCGACGTAAACAACCAGAATCTCCCTAAAGTGTTTGATCTGGTCGTGGAAAATAATCTCTAATGTTGTACCTGGTTCCTTTTGAGGTTAAGAGAAGCTTTGAGATAAGGTATGCAAGTATCATTCATAACAAATATGGAAGATGCCGTTAGCTCTTGCATAGAGCATGTATTCCTTGATTTTTTTTATCATGGGTATACTTCTAAAAGTGTGTTCAAGAAATGCACACAAGAGGCGTCTCTGGGAGAACATTACAACTTTGGTTATGGGTGACATCCAACTCATATACTGTTTCTGATTTTTTGAAGCAAAACTTTCGTCAACTGACCCCTGATGCTCGTGCAATGCTTGCCAAAATCGTTCATCCAAAATGGGCAAGAGCCTATTTGCCTAACATCCGTTGGAATGTAGTCAACATTAATGTTCCCCATTTTTTTGTGTGATCGGTAAATCATCGCAATGTACCAATAATTGTCACACCCCGAAAACCTAAGGCAGAAACGTTCCCGGGGCGGACTCCACGTTGAGTATCAAATCCAATGTACATAGTAAGCAAAGTAAACAACCATTACATTACATATTCAAATTTACATTTGTTCAATAGTAAAGTGTTACAAGTGTTATACATATATCATATGAACAAAAGTAGAGACGAGTCTTCTGTACGCTCCGTCTTCTCCAAAAGATTTGCTAGGTACCTGTCTAATGTCGACCTGAGAATACAAGCAGTTTGAAAATCAGCATAAAGCTGGTGAGTTCATAAGATCTTTGTTTTGTGAAAAATGTACGAGTTTCCTTTGGTTCTTTCGAAAAGTTTGGTATCCAAGAAAATCCCATATTTTCTTAAAAGAAATGTTTAGTTAACTGTTTTAGGTTACGCGGTCCTGGTTATGATTAACTATGATCCTAGGAAAATCCTATATTTTCCTAAAAGTAAGTTTAGTTATTGGATTTCGATGTAATGATTAATTACCATTCGTACTTATTGTATTAACTAGGTATTCTGATATCCAAAAGGTATTACATTAGGGTGTACCTAGATACGTGTCTTCGTATTCATATTCCTATTCTTTATCGTATTCATAGTTTTTAATTTATATTTGTATTCGTAGTTATATTTGTAGTCTTGTTCATATTCGTATTCGTATCCCTACTCCTAATCCTAATAGTATTCGTATTCGTATTCGTATTCGTATTCGTATTTGCAGTCGTGTTCCTATCCCTAATCCTACTCCTAATACTATTCGTATTCGTATTCGTATTCGTATTCGCAGTCGTGTTCCTATCCCTAATCCTACTCCTAATACTATTCGTATTCGTATTTGTATTCGTATTCGTATTCGTATTCGTGTTCCTATCCCTAATCCTACTCCTAATACATTTCGTATTCGTATTCGTATTCGTATTCGTATTATTATTTTAGTATTCTTATTTTTCCCCTTTCTAGTTATACTTATGTATTCGTTCTATTCCTAGTTACAACAGTTATAGTTTCGTATTCGTTCTATTCCTAGTTCTAATTTCGTATTCGTTCTATTCCTAGTTATAGTTTCGTATTCGTTCTATTCCTAGTTATAGTTTCGTATTCGTATTCGTATTTGAATTAGTTATAATTGGAAATTAGTATAAATTATTCGTAGATTATGAAACATAGTTTAGATTAGAACATTTTATCAAGAAATCTATGATTAGTTTGAAAGCTAAATTCGTAATTCGAACTATTTGATAAACACAGTTATTGATATTAGAACATACAGAATGAAAACAATTAAACTGAAAACAATAAGTTTAAGTACAAGATTTCCTTGTACTTTTGCTTGTATTCCCCCCTTGAAAACAGTGAAAACAGTTGAAAAAAGTAGGGGTATGAACTCACCGGTTGAAGAACACGTCGGTTTGGATTCTAAACGTCGGTTCTGGGTTTGCAAACACACAAGATTCCTATGGATTATCAAATGATACACATTTGCATCTAATTAGGACTTAAATTATTTATTTGTTAGGGACATATGCTTCTAATCGCGAAAACGCTTCATTACAAGCGTTTGGAGGGACCCGGGTGACATCTACGGACGTGTAACGATGCGAGGGACTTGGGAAATGATTTTACTCCCCACGAGTAAACTCCTTAATGGATTTTTCGGCCTAAACACCCACTCCCCATGAGTTTACGGCCGTAAACTCATGGTGGGGTGATTTATGGTGCAATTTGGGTCACAAATGGATATGGACACTTGGAAATGCTTGGAATGATTTTACCTAAGGCTTGGAATGGATTAAAATCACCATTTGCAACAATTAAGGGAGTTTACGGCCTAAGCATGGGGTCTTTGGCCATAAACTCTCATATCCTCTAGAATAAGTGTTTTTAAGGTCTTAAAATTAATCACATGTGATTATAAAAATTCCCACAAGCCTAGAAATGAGTTTGGGGCACCAAATGACACTCTTTTAGGAGTTTACGGCCATGAGACATGTTCTATGGCCGTAAACTCTCAAATGTGGGGTTTTGATGTGTTTTAGGTCCTTAAACTATTTTTGGTTGGTCCTATGATTTATTCCAAGGCTTTTGGTGGTGTTGGATGGCTTTCTAACACCTTAGAAGTGAGTTTACACCCAAGTTTAAGGAGTTTACAGCCCAAGCACATGCCTTGGCCGTAAACTCACACAAACCCCTCAAAAATTATGTTCAAGGTGTTCTAGGTCCATTTCCAATATTGTACAATTCATATCTAAGTCTTGTTTGTGATTTGGAAGGGTTTAAGGTCATGAAAACCCCATTTACAAGAGTTTACGGCCCAAGCTTGTGACTTGGTTGTAAACTCCTTCAAATGACTCAAAATCCAAGTTTAACATGTTACAAGTCCATTCCATGATGCCATCTAGCCATATCTAAGGTCCAATTGTGTTTAGGAAGGGTTTTTGTGCTCCAAAACCCATGTTATATGAGTTTACGGCCTAGGATGGTTCCATGGCCGTAAACTCATGAATATGGTTATATTTCATACTTTGAACTCGAATTTGAAGGCTAGGGATGTTACATAACAAGCTAGGGGAAATACCTCAAAGATTTGGAGCCTAAAATTGATGATTTAGACCTTTAAACTTGGATTTAGGAGAGAGGTTAGAGAGAGAGTAGAGAGAGGAAGAAAAAGCTTCAAATGAGTGCTTAGATCACTTTAAATAGTGTCTAAGTTTTGGACACGGAGGAATTCTACCCGATACCGGCATTAAACGGGGCTTTTGGTCGCACCCGATTAAGTTACCGTAACCCGGCGGGAAAGTATCTAAACTTTTTGAAATAACCATTTTGGGCTAATTTCATGAGTTCCTAAGGGGTTTGGACACTCATTAAATTATAATAAACATATAAGCTTAATTAGTTTAACCCAAAACGAGAACGAAACGAATTGACTAACAGCGAAATCTCACGGGTAGAACAAGTTTTCGACGACGGAAAACTTCGGGTTGTTACAATAATAATGCTTATCGAGACAATTTGTGACTACATTCAACAGACTTTTGATGAACGCTGATTAATGGCACGTACAATACTAGGTGAAATATTAAATTTATTTAAATACTTGTACAAGATCCTTATTTGATCGTATTTACCTTTCAGCGAGTTTGACTACCGTACTCACCTTGTATGCTGAAATGGTGCTTCATATGAGGATGCAAAAGTATGTTCGGTGGCAAGCAATAAAGTTCCTATCAGAGATCCCGTCTCCGCTCCCGTCCGATATTTATCGAGTTTTTGATTTAAAAAAACTTATGTTGGTGATCTGAACCGTCATGCATGTTCATGTGGGAAATGATGCAATTTGGGTATAGCATGCGGTCATGCTATTTCGGTATCACGTCATTCGAACATCCAAGAATTACCTGATATGGTTCGTATATATATATTACCAACTGATGTGTTTCAGACTATTTACCAGACACAAACCGTGCACCCTCTTCCCCATCCATTAGAATGGGAAATACTAGACTTTTGATTGCAGTTTTATTGTCAATGTAATTGCAATTAATTATGTTTGTAATTGAATTGCAGTGGAACATATTATTATTGACCTAATATTTGTTACATATTAGAAAGATAGAAAAAACATAATTTACAAGTTCCATAGTAATACTAACAAACACACAAAGATTAATAAGCGTCAAAGAAAGGAAACGTAGTTGATGAATATAAAGATTACAACTTGTAAACAATGATTCCGAAAAAGAAAATCCAACTACAAATTAACGCTATCTTCAAGAGCATATTTTGGGTTTCAAGTTTCTTCTTCGATCAAAATTAGTTACTGATTATCACCGAATTATTATCTTTTGCTTTGTCAACCCAACACATAAACCCAAACCGCGGTCCCTGAAAATTTAAGATCAAACACATGACATACATTGTGTAAATTAATATTAATTCAAAAAATAATAAAAGGATAATCCACATACCTCTTTAGGACAAGCATAAAAAGTTGTCCAAGGTTATTTCTAGTCGTTGATGTCCTTATAATACCCCGAGCCACAATCGTAGTATGTCATTTCTTTGGATTATGAGAAATGAATTTTTAGTATTAATTTTAACAAGGTAAAGAGTTTTGATGCTTGAATTTCTTTATATAATGGTAATTACTAGGGTTATGGTTCCTGACACTATTCCGGAAACACATTTTGGAGCCACATTCCAAAAGTGATATTTCGGACCCTAATTTCGGAATAATAATTTTCCTAGATTCCTGACATATGAGTAATCATTACAAATAGTAAAAGTGATATATTCCTGACATATGTATAGTTATTCTAAATAGTAAATATCATAGATTCCTGACAGTATTTCGAACCATTGTTCTAGACATTGCTTTTGTACGTAATTGTCATAGAATCCTGACAGATGTGTATTCATTTCCTAACAATAAAATTCATAGATTCTTGATAGTATGTGTAGTCATTCCGAACAGTAAATGTCATAGATTCTTGATAGTATTTCGGACCCTTATTCCGAAACCCCATTCCGGATCCGGAGCCACTGTCCGGAATAGCTCTGTCGGACACTTAATTTTCGACCTTAAAATGCACCTAGCATGAATCCTCAACATTGAAATAAAATTGGAATGAGTTCATATCACGATGGTGTTTTGCATTGTGAAGAATAAGATTGTTATGTTTGTTTAGATAATAACCCGTTTCTGGAAGGCCCAAATTTCCCACTCCCGTATAAATTGTTTGATGAGGTTTTCCAAGCTATGAAGGCTGCCGAAGAAGCAAATGAAATGGAATCTGAAAGAAGTCGCACACTAAATCAACATGGAGACAATCTAGTAGAACAAGTATATGAAAAAGAAAAATGGGTTGCTGAAGAGATGAAAGAAGTGAAACAAGCTAAGAAGTGGATTGAAAATGCAAAGAAGGAGATCAATAAGTTGCGTGCAGAACGTGGCCATCTAATAGATGTTGTTAGAATTACCAGAGATTTTATTAACCGGGAGCAAATATGTATCCCTTACAATTTTCTAATATGTGGAAACCGATCTAAGTATGTATTAGGTTTTATAACGCTCTTTGCAGTAATGTTAATGAAAAAGGATAACTATCATTTTAGATAATCATACCGTTCCTTCTAAAAATTCAGTTTGAAAAGATGTTAAAATATCGATATTTAAAATTAGATTACATTTCTGGTCGATAATTGGAAACTTGCATCCGATGCAAACTATCTGTGTCTACATGATTTTCAAACAATTTCATGAAGGTCTCAATTAGTTTGAAACCATTATCAATCAATTCGATCCGATCTTCTATTGTTCGAGTTGTCCTATGTATTTCTTCGATGATGTCCATTGTGTTCACAAATTATCGTATATCTTCAGAAAAGGTTACGAGGAGCATTTTCATGTTATACAATGCTACTTTTCTCTAGTCCTCAGGCGGTGAAGGTGGTAATGAGATTTTCAGTATTATCATTCATTGTTTAGCACGTTGATAATCAAGAATCATTTCTAATGCATTTGTATCAATAAGACATCATTGCTCGTCTTCATGATGTGGTATAGCATACTCTATAGACAGCTCATCCTCATCTTTCAAGTCAATGGATGTTGGAGACTGAAAATATATAGTATATCAAAATTATATTAATATACTATTTAAAAATGAATGTCCATAATAGTATTTAATAATAATAAAAAAACACTTCCTGAAACATATTCATAACAAGAAACAAACATAATTTCAACTAGTCTATCATAAAAGATTTGTCAGCACTTGCTCTGGTGCCATCTTTCAGAGTCATATCTACTTTCAATTTAAGTTCTAACACCCTTTTGGATTTCTTTCTTAATTTTATGGGTGCCTTTGCTGGTTTATCTTTTTTATCTTATTTTGAAACTCAACATTATCATTTTTTATCCTCAAAAACAAATTTCTAAGAACATTTTAATACATTACCATAAAAATAAATTATCATTATAAAATTATTGTTTTTCGATTTTACCTTTATTGGACGCAATATCAAAAGCTCTTGTAAATGGAATACAACTTCGTCATCCGTAAAACCCACTTTTTTTAACAACATCGACGCTATCTCGTCTTTGGACTAACATGGTTTATTAAACAAACATTTAAAAAATTATATATGGTAGTTATTCCGAATCATCATTCTGGAATAGATCATCGGGTTCCAAACCGCGTTCATCGTGTTCCGGACCTACATTACCATTCCGAAACCCATACAATACCTTATTCTGGACTAAAACAATCGATTAGAAACGCAATACAAAGTACTTACATAACATTCATAGACATACAACAAGTAAAATATTAAAAAAGGATGATCTGGATATTACAGAGTTGTTCCGCGCTTGTTCTTCGTGTTCCGAACAATTCCGGAATACCTAAATCATTTTAGAAAATCAAATGCAAAGTAACTTAAAGTGTGGAACTTACATTGTTTGACGAATCCATGCTAAAAATTTGGACTAAAATACTGGTAGATCGTGTTTCGGATCTACTAATTACGGAACGTGTATTTCATATGTTTTGTGTGTGGGACCCATATATATACCATTAGGCTACAATATTGAGCTTGAACTGGTATTTGGATCCGGAATAACCCATTGAAGACCAAAAGGTTTGTTTTCAAAAAAAAAACTTGGTTATATTAAAAAACAACCCAAAAAAGTGGTCAGATTACTCAATTTTCCTAAATATATACATACATTGTATATATAATTAACTCTAAGTGTATTTGTGTTCTTCTCCATGAGAGATTTGAAACGATATATCATTTGTCCAAAATAGAGTATATGTGAATGAGATATCGATACTCACAGTTAGGTATTTGATAATAGAAGTTGGCAAGAGAGGTGAGTGTGTGAATGAGTCTCATATTGGTTGGAAGACCATACTCAAGTGAGTTTATAAGCTTGAATGTATGATAAGCTTACAAGCTTGTGTCTATGGTTTTACTCCAACTCCTACACGCATGTAGGGGGTGTAAATCTTGGACACGAATACAACTCTGAAAACTTGGTCACATGCAACCCTCGTTTTTTCTAAACTTGACAGTTTTGGTCATTGGGTTGAATTTTTTGGTAACTGATGCATTTATTGTGTAATTAATGGGATTTATTGGCAGAAAAAAATTCCTTAATGAAGAATTAATTTCTTGTTGTATAAAAGAAGACTTGAAACATCCCAAAATTCAAGACCAGAAATTTTGTTTTTAAATATGTTACTCATAAACACAGGTTACATAAAACATCATCGATATCATATCAATCCATAAAACAACAATCACAAGTTTCAAAAATCATATCATCAATAGTAATAATGTTAGAGTACAATCCCATGGATCTCAAAATGTGGAATTGTGTGTGTGTGATGCGCTGCTACCGTGCCGACTCCTTCCCCTTCGACGAAGAGGTACCTGAAACCAAAACTAAAAACCGTAAGCACAAAGCTTAGTGAGTTCCCCCATCATACCACATACCATACAACAAACATATTGTCGGGCAATTCTGGGGTGCCCGACCTAGCCATGTCAAGCAGTTATGTGGTGTTGACCTACCCTCCGGTTTATTCCAACCTGCTCCGGGGACTATTTCACCCTTACCACTACCACACGAAACATAACACAAACATACTGTCAGGCATATCTGGGGTGCCCGACCAACCCTTTGGTCCTAACAACCGAACTTGGGGACTATTCCCTTCCTACTACCACTATCACATGTAACGTATCATGCTAGCACATAAACATATCAAGTAGTAGCAAACCAGAAAATTATCACAAAGACAATCATCTCAACGATAATCAACTACTAGTGGGCAAACATTGGTGCCTTCGACCCACTTCTACTGGAAGGTAACTCACCTTAGTGTCGTGAAATTTCTGAACTGTCCTCACTGTCGGGATCAACTTCTCTCAAATCCTACACATAATCATCTTCCTTAGTCACCATTTCATGGTCAACTTAGGTCAAAGTCAAAGTAAAGTCAATACCCTGGTCAAGGTCAACTTTCGGTCAACTCGTTGATTACCCTGCTACAGAGTCAGGACCCTTTGCAAGTGACTCGACGAGTTCATCCTTTGACTCGTCGAGCCCATCTTCATTCTAGTTGGGACGTTTAGTCCTTGACTTGTCGAGTTCCTCATGAACTCATCGAGTTCATCTTCATGCATGGTGATGCTCTTAGTGTTGGACTCGCCGAGTCCATCTTCATATTCTTCGGACATTACCTTGAACTCATCGAGTCCCATGATTCCCAGATCCATACTAAGCCCATCTGACTGAGTGTTCTTCTAACTTAACACATGGTCCATTATCAGAAGGGATTTGGTGGGATATGCGTCCTGACATGCCGAGTCACATGAGTGACTCGCCGAGTCCCTCTATGTCCAAAACTATACACTCGATTTCAGTTGGTCTTAATGCATTCAAAATGTAGATCTCCCCTCCTAGGGTCCATAATACATGTAAAGTCCCAAACTTGACGTCTATGCATGGGGTATTTGGGCCAAATGGCCCTAAAATGGAGTCTACAAGATGCATGGGGTGCTTATGGCAATAAAGTTGGCACCTTTATGCCATAAGAACCCTCAATGGTTCCAGATATGAAGTCATACCCTCATAGAATCACACAATCTCGAATGTGGCTCTAGAAAAGTTTAGAAAATGAAGGAGTGAACCCTAACTAGGGATCTAAGAGATAAATGGTTAATGTTGAAGCTTTTTACCTCTAATGAGCTAGAAATGGGACACAACCTCTGGATCTACTAGCTTCCATTTAGGGCTTAAGAACACTCAAACAATGCTTAAGAACACTCAAACAATGCTAGGATTTCGATTTAGGGCTTTCCGGACATAGGGATGCGATGAGGGAGGCCACAACTGGAGAGTTAAGGCATTTAAATAGGGTGCTAACCCTTAAATTAGGGTTTCATCTAGACAAGCCTACTCGTCAAATCAGAACATCCGACTCGTCGAGTAGGTTCTTCTTCCCACGTCCAATTTTAACCTCTACTCGACGAGTTGGGGCCTCCAACTCGCCGAGTCCTAGAACAAATGTGCACAATTTATATATTTAAATTACGTACCAGGAACCGGGCATTACAAATCTCCCCCACTTATTCTAGACTTCGTCCTCAAAGTCTGCTATAGCATATGGGAAAAGCTTGGGGGTAGTGCTCCCTCATCTCGTCCTCTGGATCTTAAGTCCATTTTAAGCCTTTGCAGTGCTACCATTGCACTTTCACCTACTCAACCCTCTTGTTCCCCAGGTCCTTCAACTTCAGGTTGAGGATAGGTACTAGCCGCTCGATGTAGTTCAGGCTGTCATCCACCTGAATATCCTCTAGAGGCACCACTGCTGAATCATCTGCCAGACACTTCCATAGCTGGGAGATGTGAAAGGTGCTGTGAATCTGGCTAAGTTCGGCTGGCAGGTCCAAACTATACACCACCTTGCCTACCCGGGCTACAACCCTGAAAGGTCCAATGTACCTGGGGCCCAACTTGCCCTGCTTCCTAAATCGGATGACACCTTTCGATGGTGACACCATCAGGAAGACCATATCCCCGACCTGGATTTCTAGGTCCGAATGGCGCTTTTCGGCATAACTTTTCTACCGACTCTGAGCAGTCTGAAGCCTGCATCGGACCTACTGGATCCTCTTCGTCGTCTTGAGTACCACATCGGTACTCCCTATGACCCTTTTCCTAACCTCATCCCAACATATTTCACTTCTTCCCATACAAAATCTCGAAGGGAGGATGGTCAATACTCGTGTGGCAGCAATTATTGTAGGAAAACTCTGCCAAGGGAAGGTAGGTATCCCATCTACCACCGAAGTCTAATTCGCACACCCGTAGCATAATCTCCAATGCCTGGATGGTCTGCTCTCCCTGACCACCCGTTTGCGGGTGGAAAGCAGTGCTAAAGTGCAGACGAGTACCCAAATCTTCATGAAATTTCTTCCATAATCTGGAAGTAAACCGCACATCTCTATCAGAAATCACGGAGACTGGCACTGCGTGTCAGGCTACAACCTCTTGAATATACATATTGGCCAGCGTGTCGGCCGAAATGCTCTCCTAAATGGGTATGAAATGGGCACTCTTGGTCAACCGATAGACGATGACCCATATGGAATCCATTCCCCGTGCGGTCCTAGGAAGCTTGTTGATGAAATCCATGGTAATATCTTCCTATATCCACATGGGGATGTCCAATGATTGCGTCTTTCCGTGAAGCCGCTGATGCTCTGCCTTGACCTTCCTGCAGTTTAGGAACTTCTTAACATACCAGGACACATTCCGCTTCATGCAGGGCCATAAATAGTCAGGACGAAGATCTGTGTACATATTCGTTGCCCCGGGATGGATAGAAAACCTGGATCTGTGGGACTCATCCATCAAAATATGCCGTACTCCTCCTTAGTACGGAACCCAGACCCTCCCATGCAGGGTCAGTAACCCGTAATTATAATAATAAAACGAGGCCACCTAGCCTATGATCCGCTCACATATCCGGTGCTTCTCCATCAAACCCTTTACATGAGCCTCACGGATTTGATCCAACAGTGGAGTCATTACCTTCATCCTCAAATAAATATCTCTGATCGGGGCTGCCTTACGACTGTGCGCGTCGTCCACACTGTTGGCCTTCCCCGGGTGATAAAGGATCTTTCAATCGTAATCCTTTACCACATCTAGCCACCGATGCTGCCTCATGTTCATATTCGGCTAATCCATGAGGTACCTTAAACTATTGTCATCCGTGTAAATGGTACATTGGAGCCCATAGATGTAGTGTCGCCAAATCTTGAGGGCGAAGACAACCACCTTCAACTCCAAATTGTGCGTTGGGTAATTCGCCTCGTGTGGCTTCAGCTGCCTCGAAGCGTAGGTGATAACATGCCCCCTTTGCATCAGCACCGCGCCCAACCCTGAAATGGATGCATCGCAGTATACCACAAAATTCTCCACACCATCTGGCAGGGCGAGAATCGGTGCCTCGCATAATATCCTCCTCAAAGTCTCAAACGATGCCTGCTGCTCAGGTTCCCAGCGAAATATAACGACTTTCTTCGTCAGATGGGTCAAGGGAACGACTATCTTGGAGAAGTCCTGAATGAACCTCCGGTGGTAGCGTGCCAATCCTAGGAAACTTTGAATATCAGATGGAGACTTCGGAACCTCCTATATCATCATGGCCTCCACCTTGGTCGGGTTAACCAAAATCCTGTTCTGGTTAACAATGTGCCCAAGAAACTGCGCACTTGGAGAACTTGGCATACAAGCTCTCCCTCCGCAATGTATCCAACACCTCCCGCAAGTGATCCTCATGATGCTCCTGTGTCTTGGAGTAAACCAAGATGTCGTCAGTGAAAACTATCACAGACCGATCTAGCATCGGTCTGCATACGCGGTTCATGAGGTCCATGAACGTAGAAAGAGCATTAGTGAGCCCGAAGGGCATCACCACGAACTCGTAGTGGCCATAGCGAGTCTGGAAAGCAGTCTTCTATATATCCTCGTCTCTGACCCTCATTTGATGGTAGCCTGACCGCAAATCTATCTTCGAAAACCAAGATGCCCCGTGAAGCTGGTCGAAAAGATCATCAATCCTCAGGAGTGGGTAACAGTTCTTCACCCTTACCTTGTTCAGCTCCTGGTATTCTATACACATCCGATGCGACCCGTCCTTCTTCTTCACAAATAGAATCGGGGCTCCCTACGGCGAACGACTTGGTCTAGTGAATCCCTTTTCTAACAGCTCCTGCAACTATGTAGACAACTCTTGCATCTTGGAAGGAGCCAACTGATACGGTGCCTTATCTGTCGGAGCCATACCATGGACCAATTTGATCATGAACTCTACCCATCTCTCCGGTGGTATCCTAGGTAGATCCTCTGGGAATACATCTGCATACTCTCGCACCTCCAGTACCTCATTCACAGTCGCCTTACCCGCCTCTCGGGTATCCATAACATAGACGACATACCCTGCGCAACCCTGTTGTAGGTAGTGCAAAGCCCTCGCTGCTGAGCAAAGGGCTGGTCCTAGCTGTGGTCTCTCGCCCTGAATAACTAGCTCTCCCCCACTTGGGGTCCTGACTCAGACCAACTGTTGCGGACAGTCGGTCACTACCCCATTGGGGATTAACCAATCCATGTCTATAATAACCTTGTTCCCATGCAACAGAATAAGAACCAATTCTACCAGGTAGCGCTCCTCATACAGCCTTAGAACACAATCTCTAACCAGCTCTGATGCTTGTACTGATCGGTCGTCTACAATCTCGACCTCTAGAGGACAATCCAACATGCCCGAAGACTTAGGGAACCTGTTGCTAAGGGCAAGATAGACAAATGATCGGGTAGCCTTCGAATCAAACAACACCTGTACGAGAATACCGTTTACATGGAACGATCCTGAACGACACATAAAACATATATATAATTATCGTAAGCAACATAAAATAAGTGCTAGGGAGAAGAAATCATATCCTTCACCATTTCAGGTGTGACACGTGCCTCCTCGGTAGTTAGCTGGAAGGCTTAGCTCCTCACTACTAGAGCCTCTGTCTTGCCATGCCGGCCATCAGTAATTTGTAGGGTCGCTGGGGCTGGCACCGCCATTGGCGCTGCTGCTGCTATCAATCTCGGGCAATCTTCCTTTTTATGGACCTTCTGATTGCAATGGAAGCAAATCAGGTTTGATGTCTGGAATGTAGGGGGTGGGGGTAGTACAATCCTTGATAAAGTGCCCAGTCTTGCCACACTTATAGCAGCCCGATGACCCTACTTTACAAATCCCCTCATATAGCCTGCAACATTTCCTATATCGACTCTTTCATGGCTGAACCTTTGACCTAATGTCGGATCCCTTGGGTTTCTTCCGTGAAAGTTTGGCGCAACACACCCCCTGAAGTCCTTGAAGGAAAGTGTGCACAATCCTAACTGGATGGATGTCGTGTTGCTCCTGAACTCCCTGAGGAGATTCTTCTTCAAATTTATGATCCCTTCCTTGATCGAACCAAAGATAACCGGGGCCGCGTCAAGGATACCTATCGTGATCTATGACGTGATGAACTCGTGTAGTCTCTCATCCACTGGCTCGAAATCCGAACCCGAACCTGATCCTGATCCTCTTACTCCGCGTCACGTAATCATCACTATTCTGAAACAAAATACATAAGTTTCAGAGTCATACAGAATCTCAGAGTCATATACAACAGGCATATCAGGCATTTCCTAGATCCTTAGCCCTATTCTAGCATGCAGTTTTCATACACATACAATAGGCATAAAAAGCATCCTTCCTAGACCCTTACCCTAATCTAGCATGCAGTTCTCATAATCATGTCATAACATAAAATGTATTGGTATCTTAGGGAAAACTTACTTGAGCTCATTCGGTTGCACGCATCACACACCTTGTTCATTCTCAAAAAATTTTACTTTAACTTTAGAAAAACCATTTTCTTGTGAAAAATCTTTCAAACCCTTGATTTGAGTCCAGACACCCTCGGAGGTGTTTCTAAATCCCAAAAACCAAGGCTCTTATACCAACTTGAAACATCCCAAAATTCAAGACCAAAAAATTTATTTTTAAATATGTTACTCATAAAACAGTTTACTTAAAACATCATCGATATCATATCAATCCATAAAACAACAATCGAAAGTTTCAAAAATCATATCATCAATAGTAATAATATCAAAGTACAATCCAATGGATCTCAAAATGCGGAATCGTGTGTATGTGATGCGCTGTTACCGTTTCGGCTCCTTCCCCTTCGACGAAGAGGTACCTGAAACCAAAACTGAAAATCATAAGCACAAAGCTTAGTGAGTTCCCCCATCATACCACATACCATACAACAAACATATTGTCGGGCAATTCTGGGGTGCCCTACCTACCCATGTCAAGCAGTTCTGGGGTACTGACCTACCCTGCCAGTTGATTATGGGGTGTCGACCTACCCATGTCAAGCAGTTTCTGGGTGCTGAACTACCCTCCGTTTTATTCCAACCGGCTCCAGGGACTATTTCACCCCTACCACTACCACACAAAACATAGTATAAACATACTACCAGTCATATCTGGGGGTGCCCGAACTACCCTTCGGTCCTAACAACTGAACTTGGGGACTATCCCTTCCTACTACCGCTATCACATGAAACGTATCATGCTAGCACATAAACATATAAGGTAGTATCAAACTAGACAATTATCACAAAGAAAATCATCTCAATGATAATTAATTACTAGTGGGCCAATATTGGTGCCTTCAACCCATTTCTATTGGAAGGTAGCTCACTTCAATCTCGTGAAGTGTCTGAACTGTCCTCGCTGTCGGGATCAAATCCTCGCAAATCCTACACATAATCATATTCCTTAGTCACCATTTCATGGTCAACTTAGGTCAAAGTCAAATTCAATACACTGTTCAAAGTCAACTTTCGGTTAAATTGCCGAGTTGGTCCACCAACTCTTCGAGTTCCCTGATACAGAGTCGGAACCCTTTGCAAGTGACTTAGCGAGTTCATCATTTGAATGGTCGAGCTCATCTTCATGCTAGTTGGGACATTTATTCCTTAACTATTTGAGTTCCTCATGAACTCGTCGAATTCATCTTCAAGCAAGGTGATGCTCGTAGTGCTGGAATCGCCGAGTCCATCTTCATATTCTTGGTACATAGCCTTGAACTCTCCAAGTTAGTTCATACACTCGCCGAGTCCCATGATTCCTAAGTCCTTACTGAGCCCAACCGAATGAGTGTTCTTCTAACTTAACACATGGTCCATTATCAGAAGGGATTTGGTAGGAATTGTGTCCTGACTCTCCGAGTCACATGAGTGACTCGCTGGGTCCCTCTATGTCTAAAACTATACACCCGATTTCAATTGTTCTTAATGCATTCAAAACATAGATCTGACCACCTAGGATCCATAATATACGTAAAGTCCTAAACTTAACGTCCATGCATAGGGTATTTGGCCCAAATGGCCTTAAAATGGAGTCTACAAGATGCATGGGATGCTTATGGCAATAAAGTTGGCACCTTTATACCATAAGAACCCTCAATGGTTCCATATCTGACGTCATACTCTCTTAGAACCACACAATCTCGAATGTGGCTCTATAAAAGTTTAGAAAATGAAGGAATGAAACCTAACTAGGGATCTAAGAGATAAATGGTCAAGGTTAAAGCTTTTTACCTCCAATGAGCTAGAAATGGGACACAACGTCTAGTCATACTAGCTTCCACTTGAACTCCCAAGCTGCTTCTTCATTCTCAAGCTTCACAGTCCCCACAAATACACAAAAATGGCTCAAGAACACTCAAACAAGGCTAGGGTTTCAATTTAGGGCTTTCTGGACACAGGGAGGCAATGAAGGAGGCCACAACTGGATATTTAATGCGTTTAAATAGGGTACTAACCCTTAAATTAGGGTTTCATCCAGACAAGCCTACTCGTCGAATTAGGGCATCCGACTCGTCGAGTAGGTTTTTCTTCCCATGTCTAATTTTAACCTCTACTCGATGAATTGGGGCCTCCAATCACCGAGTCCCAAAACAAATTTGCAAAATTTATATATTTAAATTACATACAAGGAACCGGGCGTCACAGGACCTCTTCTACCTCATTCGATACACTGATGCAAATACTCATCTTCTTCCTCCTTTTCTCTGCAACTGTTTTTGGTGATTCTTTCTGGCAAGTAGCCATATCTGGCTGTACATACTGTTACAGTTTTTGTACCCTGGGAATAAACGATGAATCTATTTAAGAGAATTGAGTCCACGGAAGCCTCAACCACTGCGTTTATTACTAACTTTTTTTCTTGCAAAATTTTGATTCAGAAATAGAGCCAATAACTAACAACCTTAAAAAGATTTATTTTTCGTCTTTATTTTTGTTTCTTTCTATTCTTCTTTATTTTCTGAATTGAGAGTGTGTCTATTTTGTTTGTTTTTGTAAAAGCAGACTCTCGTTTTACAGTATACAATTTAACTGTGATTTCGTTTCTTTCGGAATGTCTGGAACCCCTACTGCTACTGGTACCCCTGTTGTGAACTCGAATGCTACCACACCTGTGCAAAACATCATGTTATGCTACTTGACCACTTTGAACTTGGCACGATTCCTAACAAAAATTGCTCTTGTAATTGTTGAGGGACAGGCTGATGTGTAATATTTGAATGTAGTGAATGCTTGGAATCATTCTGAATTTTTGTGTTGCAACTATATGTTGAATGGACTAGCTGGTGCACTTTACAATGTTTATTTTAAAGTTGAAACTACTAAGGAACTATGTGAGTCCTTGGAAAGGAAGTCTAAGACAGAAGATGCCAGTACCTGTGTGAACCTGAAAGTGAACCTCTAGCAATCCTAAGTATATATTCCGAAGGCTGTCGATTTCGAAGATAGATAAGATCCAGAACATGTTCGAAGCTGGAGAAAAGGAGTGAAGAACCTTGAAGAGAAACACATTCCGGAACTGATCCTGAAGTCTGGAATGCTTAATTATCCGAAACCAAACCTTCATCTCGGAACATCACTTGTCCGGAATGAAGTTATTTTGTCTGTTATGCATTTACTACGTTTGTCTTTTATTTTGATGTTACATTTCATATGACTTAGTCTTATGTTGATTTAGGACAATCAGAATTTCAGAAACAATTCTTTTGTCCAGTCCTATGTAAGTAACTTGGTTAATTCGTTGTAATACTCACTCCTATATATAGGAGCATTCAATACAAGTCAACAACAGATCTTTCTCTCACTTTTAGCATTTTTATCTTCATCACATAAAAGAAAACATTCTACTTGTTCATTTGTTTATTTTTCCTTGATCATTATCTACTTATTCATACTTAATGTCTTGATCATTTGTTGAACTAATTATCTAAGACTTGATTGGTCTTTCTAATCTTGACTTGAACATCTATTTGTAAGCAGACATTGAACTCAAGCATTTACTCAAGGTTTGAGTTCTCTAACCTTGTCCCTGTGCAAAGATCTTGTTCTATCAATTGGTATCAGAGCTTAAGTGGTTGTCCTTTGAATCCATAAGATCAGATTATACTTGGTTTGAGCTTACTTTGGTATTTCAACGATTTCTGTGTTAAGGATAAAAGTTCTTCTATATACCTCTTAAGCTTGAAGATATCTTGACTTCAATGGTCGCTTCAAATTCTCAACAAATGATTTCAATGCAAATTGAAAATAGCGTGGGTGACCCTACACGTGCCCCATTGCTACTTGTGGAGGAATATGATCACTGGAAAGTCAGAATGGAAAGGTTTCTTTTGGCCAAAGATAAAGGTGAAGAGACATGGAGATCCGTGAAAGAAGGTCCACGTGTTCCTGTTAGAACCATTGTAAGAGATGCTGCTGCTCAGCTTATGGGTCAAGATGAAGCTCGTCCAACCCCTCTAACTGCAAATGATATTGAAAAGTTGCATGCTGATCAAGTTGCCTTCTCGGAAATGGTGTTTGGTGTTCCTCCATCACTCTTTGAGCACATCAAGCTATGCAAATCAACCAAAGAAATTTGGTACACTCTTCAGGATCTGATTGAAGGTTTCGAAAATATGAAGGACAAACGACTCACCTCAGTTGTCAATGACTTTGACACGTTCACAACTACTCCTGGTGAATCCGTAGCCTCAACCTCCAACCGATATCAAATTGTTGTCAACAACATGACTGCTCATGGTATTGTTCGATCTCCTATCGAGTACAATTTCAAGTTCATTAACAGTCTTGGTAAAGGATGGGGAAATGTAATGTCTTGTCTTCAAAGTAATGGTTCCTTAAAAAAATTGAAACTCTATCAACTTTTTGATGGGCTTCGGGGACATGAATCCAATGTTGCTCAAACCATAAGAGAACTTTCTGGAGGATCACTCACTCTAGTTAGTTCTTTTGAATCAACCATTCTGAACCCACCTGCTCCAGAACCTTACAAACCCGCTGTCCCTTTAACTCAGTCTTCCTTAACCTCCTTATCCACACATATCTATCCTGACGATGATTCCGAAACTTCGGATTCTGAACTCCGTTTCCAACAAAAGTTTGTGCTACTTTCAATAAAATACAAACATCCTTTCAATCCCTCTTACAAACCATACCAAAACAGGTTCAGTGCCCCTCACCAAAACCATCCTCAACCATATTCTGCTCTGGAACCAAAACATACCTCTGAAAACCCTCCTGCATACAAACCTAACCTCACTAAACCAAACTCAGCCCCATAATCTTCTCAAAATTCCAACTCAGAAAAACTAAAGATTCTATGTCACAAATGTGGTCCTGCAAACCATTTTTCCAAAGATTGTTTAGTTGATGATCCAAAAAAACCAAAAATCAAGGACTCAGCTTATTATGTCCGAAAAGCACAAGAAATGGCTGAAAGTGAGAAGGCATTTGTCACTACAGTTTCAAGAGATATTGAAGGATACTGGTCATCCGGAGATGACAAAGATTTGGTGTCTGGAAGGAATATATGTTTGATGGAAAGACAAACAATTGAATGTGATGAAGGTTATTGGTCTTCTGGGTCCGAAGATGAAGATGATGTCGCTGAACCTTACTACTGCTACATGGCTACTAATGATCCACCAGGTCGAAGCATTGTTCAACAGGTAAAATCCATGATTTCTGATAATAATTTTAATTTGAATTTATGTGAACCTTATTTGACTCAGATCCAAACAGATATGAACACTATCTATAAAGCCTATGAGTATGCCATAGAAGCAAGTGAGCAGAAAGACTGTGAACTAAGTTGTCTTAGACTATGTTTTAAGGATAATAAAGTGAGAATAGAGTCTCTAGAACATGAACTTGTAATGTCAAAAGATGAATGTATCATTTTGAGGGATAAATGTGAAATCACTTATTCTGAACGAAACATTTTGATTTCTGATAACAAACGTCTCAATGCCAAAAAGATGCTTTACATAAATCTGTAGACATGCTTGAAGTTGATATTCGAATGACTCATAATTTTTGTCATCCATGGTCAAAAGCTCCTAGTCTTGGAAGCGAGTTTCCGAAACCAATTAATAGTCCCCTGAAGGAATTGCAAAATTTGTCATTCATGGGAGAGGTTCCGAACATCAAAAATTCAGACACTCCTGTTTCCCCATATCATCATAGTCTCTCAAATTGTGTGGACCATGTTCCTATAAGCAATCACATCAACAACTGCGTGATTGAGGAAATTATTCCGGAAACAAATGAAGTCAATGCCTCGGAATTCATATGGGCATCTCTAGATGATAAAATTGAAGTCTCAAGTAATGTATCCTTTGATTCATGTGAATTGGACTCCATAGTTCTTTCAAAGACCAAATTGCTCCCCATCACTACAAAATTTTCAAATCCATTCAAAGGAAAATCCTCTGGATCCTCTCCTCATCCTAAGAGAAAACCAATGTTGAATAAAAATGATGTTGTAGATCCCAAGGTCGAAGCTAGAAATGCTTTCAAAAAGGAAGTTAAAACTAGACAAGATTCTATATTTCTTGCTAATTCTAAACCAAGTTCATTCCGGAATCCTCGCGTCTTCACTCATAGTCAAAACTCCTTTGTTCCTATAAGAATCCTGAAGAGACCTTCCGAACCTCCAGTTCGTTCTAAACCAAAAGAAGTCCCTAGCTCCAAATTACCTCAAAATCATGTTAATGTCAATGTCAAAACCATCCGAAATACCTTACCACCAACACAAAATGTATCATCTGTCTTTATTGCAAAATCTGATGGCACAATTTTTAAACCGAGAATTTCAAAGAACAATGTGTTGCTAAACAAATTCACAAGTCCAAAAAACACTGTTTCAATATCTTCAAACAAAAATCTTGTGTGGAAAATCAAAACATCTGTTGATAAAGCAACTGTCTCGGAGAAAACAAAAAGGTCCATCCTTTGGATACCAAAGTTCAAAAGAAGTCAGTTCCTAACCCACAAATAGTTGAATATGACTACTGGATAAATGAAAAGACTTTAGCATTCTGTCTTTTTTCCAAAGCACTAAAGAAATCTCACCAAAAAACAAGTAGTTGTTCCAAAGTCAAAATTAAAGTCCAAAGTCCATGCCTATGTCCCGAAATCTAACTCGGATCCTAAAAGCTCCATTGTTTACTAAATTTGCAGGCACTTTGTGCTTCAGAGAAAGAAACAATATAATATATTGATAGTGCTTGCTCCATGCACAAGACGGGGCAAAAGGACTTTCTGCGTGATTTAAAGATTTCTCCAAATGCTGGCTATGTGACATATGGTAACAACTCCAATTCTCAAATTCGTGGTTACGGAACACTCACTAATGGAAACTTCTCTATTTCACATGTTGCTTATGTAAGTGACTTGAAACATAACTTGATAAGTGTCGCTCAGCTCACTGACTCAAACCGACGTGTGGAATTTTGCAAAAAATACAGCTATGTGATGACTGAAGACCGAAAAGAATGTTTGATAAAGTCTCTTCGCAACAAAAACATGTACCCACTTGACATCAACATGATTATTGGCAAACCGCAACTCTGCCTTCTCTCCAAAGTTATTCCTGACGTTAGTTGGTTATGGTATCGAAGGCTTACACATCTGAACTTTCGCTACATGAATGATCTTGTATTAGGTGAAATGGTAAGAGGTTTACCTCTTCTCAAATTCGAAAATGATCATTTATGTGCTGTATGTGAGTGTGGTAATAAATCAAAGAAGGGTCATCTTGTCATTATCGAAAAATCTATTTCAGATCCACTTGAACTTCTACACATTGATCTTTGTGGACCATCCACTGTAGAAAATCTTCATCATAAGAAATACATTCTTGTGATTGTTGATGACTTTACAAGGTTCACCTGGGTCTTCTTCCTATGGTTGCAATCTGAAACAGCCTCTGAGCTCATCAATTTTATCAATGGAATAGAGGTTTTCATCAAGCTCCCGGTCAGTAGAATCCGAAGTGATAATGGTTCGAAATTTGTTAACTCCACCATTGAGAAGTTTCTCAAAGAAAAAGTGATCAATCACAACCTCTCAACTCCCTATACTCCACAACAAAATGGTGTAGTTGAAAGACGCAATAGAACACTTGTTGAAGCTGCTCGATCAATGCTAAACTATGCAAACCTGCCACTCTATCTTTGGGCTGAAGCTGTATTCACTGCCTGTTTCACTCAAAATCGAAGCATCATCAATCAACGTCTCAACATGACACCATATGAAACAATGAATGGTCGGAAGCCAACTATCTCATTCTTACATGTCTTTGGATGCAAATGCTTCATCAAAAACAACCGCGATCAGCTTACAAAGTTCCAACCCAAGGCAGATGAAGCTATCTTTCTTGGGTACTCTTTAAAATCAAAGGCTTACAAAGTTCTCAACCGAAGAACTCGTGTTCTAGAAGAAAGCTTTGATGTTACCTTTGATGACAACTTCATTCGGAATTCTGGCCCCTATCACATCACTACTTACGTTATGGAGTTTGATGCTCCTCCACCAGGATGTCCGAATCCTCAAACTATTCTCGGAGTTGATTTTGAAACCCTCTTTGGTCCTTCCAAAACCGCTCTTGATTCCGAATTGAAATCAAAAGCATCTCTGATTCAAATTCCTCTTTCAGAAGCCCCATTTCCTCACAACCTATCGGGTCCTCTTCCGAGCCTGCACCATTTGATTTCTAACCATTTCAACCTTCTCAGGTTGAGGGGGAGAATAGTGTTAATCCCTCTCGTGAATCAAATGTGGATGGCTTCCAAGATGCAGCTGCTAAATTCGATGACTCCAACCCAATCAACAATGATGACAATAGAATTTTCTTTGAGTTCCCTTCTGATGATAATGTAAATATCTCTGGTTCAGAAGTTCAGGGGGAGCATCATCCTCAAATTCAAATCATTCATGGGAAGAAACTAAATCCTATTGTTGATATTGGATCGACCGTTGCTCAAGAGCTTCCCAAATTTCACGTATGGACCAAGGATCACCCTCCAAACCAAGTGATTAGAAATCTCAATGCTGGTGTACAGATTCGCTCTGCTTCAAGTATCCAAAATGAATGTCATTTCTCATTCTTCATTTCTATGATCGAACCAAAATCCATTAAGGAAGCATTGGAGCATGCTGACTGGATCACAACCATGCAAGAAGAACTGGCTGAATTTGACTGAAACGAAGTATGGACTCTTGTTCCTCCTCCCTCAAACCACCCTATTATCGGTACAAGATGGGTATTTCACAACAAACTAGACAACGTAGGAGTTATCATCCGAAATAAGGCAAAATTGGTAGCTAAAGGTTTCACTCAGATTGAAGGTCTTGACTACGATGAAACATTTGCTCCCGTTACACGACTTGAAGCTATCAGAATATTTCTTGCATATTCATCCAAAAAAGGTTTCAAAGTTTATCAAATGAATGTTAGGAGTGCTTTTCTTAATGGTGAACTTGACACCGAAGTACATATTCAACAACCTCCCGGTTTCATCAATCTCTCATTTCCGAACTATTGCTGCAAGCTCCAAAAGGCTGTCTACGAACTTAAGCAAGCCCCTAGGGCTTGGTACGAGACTCTCACTGATTTTCTCAAGCACTCAGGTCTTCAGAGAGGAATACTTTATCCCACTTTATTTCGAAGATCAAATGGAAAACATCTCATGATGGTACAAATTTATTTAGACGACATCATTATTGGGTCTACGGACTCATCCATGGTTGAAGAGTTTGCTAACTTAATGATCAAACGATTTCAGATGAGCATGAACAGATAATTAAGTTTCTTTCTAGGCCTTCAAGTTACACAAAATAACAAAGGCATTTTTATCCACCAAGAGAAGTATATTTCCGAGCTTCTAAAAAACTACTCTATCGACACCTGTGCCTCAACAAAGGTACCAATGAGCTTCGGTCACAAAATCTTTGCCGACCCTTCGGGTGTTTCTTTAGATGAAAAGAAGTTTCGTGGAATGATTGGATCCTTACTTTACCTCACTGAAAGTCGTCCGGAAATAATATTCTCAACATGTTTATGTGCCAAATTTCAAATCAATCCTAGGATGTCTCATATTTTGGCTGCGAAGCAAATTTCCGGTACCTCAAAGGTACAACGAACCTCGATATCTGGTATCCAGCAAATGAATGTTTCCTTCTTCAAGCCTACTCGGATTCAAACTACGGTGGTCTTCAACTTGATAGGAAAGGTACATCAGGAGGATGTCAATTCCTAGGTGGTCGTTTAGTCAGCTGGTCATCCAAGAAACAAAACTGCATTGCTCTCTCACAGCCGAAGCTGAATACATTGTTGCTGCCAGCTGTACCTCCCAAGTTCTCTGGATGAAATCTCAACTCTTGGATTATGGTTACCAATTTCAACGCATTCCTATCTACTGTGATTCCCAAAGGGCCATTGCCATCTCTCACAACTAAATTCAGCACTCCATGACGAAGCACATTGACATCAGGTACCATTTTATTAAAGATCATGTTCTAAATCGCAATACTGAATTTATTTTTGTTCCATCTGACAATGAAATTGCTGATGTCTTTATGAAGGCATTAGACGAAACCAAATTTAATGGTTTTCCGAAAAAAATGGGTATGATGATGTCTGATCCTCAATTCTTTCAGGAGACATGTTCTGTTTGATAAAAGTATTCAGAAGAAGTATATGCTCTGAACTTTATTTTGCCACGAAACTATTTTTCCTCTAAATACATAGGATCCTTTTACTTGTCTCTTTTACTAATTATCCCTTAAGTTTTTTAAGCTGAACAATTTATTCTCTTCTTCATGACGATCTAGATCGACCATCAACAGAATCACCTCTCTGGAATTTCAAATTTCTCTGGAATTTCAAAATGCTCCGGAATTTCAAAGTGCTCCGGAATTTCAAAATGCTCCGGAATTTCAAACTGCTCCGAAATTTACAAAATGTGCTCCGGAATTTCAAATTGATTCGTTTTTCAAAATAAATTTCAAATCCTCTCCGGAACATTTCTCACTCCGGAACTGGCTCAAAAGAATAAATTCAGAACTCGCCCTTGTATCTATCAGATCTTAGTCATCCCTGATTTACTCATCCGGAATACCAAAAGGTTTTACGATGAACCGTTAGCAACGGTTACTTTTATAAATTCTTATCCCTTTCCCATTGAAACTCGAGCCATGACTGTAAAGCAAACATTGTATCACCGTTTCTATTCCCATTTCCAACATCGAACCACTCAATCTTTCACGTTCTTGTCACCTCAACCCCCAAAAAGGTATACACTCATTTAATGCGACCCGTTTAACCTCGGATCCTCAACATTACTTTTTCAACCTGACCCATCTTCCCTTACCTATAAATACCCTCTCAAAACCTCACTTTACCTCTTTACGCTTACTCAACTGCAAAAATCCTCTGTGTTCTTTGTGTTCTTCAAGCACTCATCACTCTTCATCAATGGAGTCCTCACAAAACCCAATCAAAACTGCTCCCACTCCCAAGAAATCGATTTCAAGGTAGAATTCATCAAAAGGTTCTAAAGGTTCATCCTCTTCTGTAGATCAAGAACCGTTCCTAAGAGATACAACCCAACTGTTCTCTCTAAACCCATTAGACTATGATGAATCGATCAGAGTAATGATCGAGTTCATCGCTAATCACCCCATCTCCATCCTACTTACCAAAATCCCTGATCCACCACTACTACTTCATCACCTCCATCGTGCATTCACAAGTATCGAGTTTGAAGATGGAGTTATGGAAACCATCATCATTGGAGATCGCCCCATTCCCATCTACAAGTTGATGTTTCTTAAGGACATTGGTGTCAAACCTAATCCCAAAGGTTTCAAAATCATTGAACCAACGACTGAAGAGTTCCAAACAATTCTGCGATACATTGGCTACACTTAAGACTACCGGGAAAAATAATTCCAGAAAAGTGTTGTCTCTGGCTATGGACTACTTTGATGTATCTCATCATCCGTGGTCTATCTGGGAAGCACGGAGGAACGGACACCTTGAGTAAGGACTGGCTGAATGTCGTCTTCAGCATCTACTCCGGACATGATAATGCCGTTGATCTTCCTGAAGTGTTATGGCAAGACTTCTGCAAGTTTTCCATTAAGAGAAAACCAAATGAAATTTCGAGCCCAAGATTTTGGGCTCTGATGATCGAACAAGTCTTCAAGGATCCCCATGTCCCCATTCCAGTGAACACCAATCCTATGGAGGTATGTATCTCTTTTAAACTCATTAAGGCATATAGAATTCTGGACCAATCTTCATTTGGTCCGGTCAGACGACTTTCGGACCACATGTTGGCTATCAGCCCTTTTGAATCTCCTTACTTGAAACAACACTTAGAGACTTCGGTTGTGTTCAACCCAACACAACTTTCCCCGGTCTCTATTGAACCCTCTTCAGAAGAGGCCAACCCTGACATGTGCGGACCCAAACCCAAAAAACCAGCTAAAAGAAAGTCTTCTCCCACCAAACCCAAGGCCAAAAAGAAAACCAAAGTCGATGCCTCCTCTCAACAGGAGGGCACTCACGATATTCCAACTAATTCTGGCCGTTCGCACCTCCCCTGCCCAGTCATCCGAGGTACCCCTCAATGTGTCAACATCACATGCACACAATCACGAGGAGTCTCCACATAATCCACCCTCACCCTCCCAAAAGGATGATGCAGGTGTTGACCAAAGTTCCTTGCAGCCCCCTGGAACACACCCACATGTCACCTTTGATAGTCCTATTATTTCTTCCACACGTACACACTCCGGAAGAGTTTTTCCGGACCCCAAGCATCCGGAAGAAGGAGTGGTCCCTCCAACTTCTGATTCCCCAATCGGTCTGATACCAGACGACCAGGTTCTAATGACCCATTGTGGGAATATTATGTGAACAGGGATGAATCAAGGCGTCCAGATCTGAATCAAACTCAAGTGGAATCCAATCTTATTTCCATGGGAAATAGTTCCATTCAGAGCAACTTGTCCTATACTCCTACTGATGCTGAAGCAGATGATGCACTTACTTCCATGCAACCTCCTTTCACCACTCATCAAAGTGCTTTCCACATTGATCCGGAAGAAGAGATTTCCGAAGAGGTTATGTTGAATGACGACACTACAACAATTCTGGATGCTTAGCTCATGACATCCATTAATTATCAGTCTAAAGCATCTATATCCAAGTCTGCTTTTAACTTCGAAACCTCCTCTACATCCACTCCGGACGATGGCTCCAACTCTCACCATCAAGAAGAAGATGATGCGGTCAAATCGGGTCCTTTCCCTATTCCGGAGACTCAACAGCCCCCTCCGCAACAATCAGACTCAGATTCCAAATCCTCTGCTAGTGATCATTTTGACCGATTCGCCCTACTATAGATCCGCACCAATGTATTTGACACTATGGCTAAAATGTCCTCTATAGAGACCTCTGTAAACAATCTGACTTTGGAACTGTATCAAAAATTCTCCAGACTTGACTCAAAACTTGATACCACCTTTCAGTCTCTTTCCAAGCCATCCGGTCGATCCTCAGCCGAGAGAGAAGCCCTTCTTGACCAGCTCATATCTATCCGGCTGAAACACACAATTGAGCAGATTGATTCCAAATATGATGCTCTGATCGACAACTACCTCAAAAGCATCTCTTCTATGCCCAAGGTTCATGACGACCTTGTGTCTGCTACCAACGATCTAATCAAGCAGACTCATGTTCGTCATGAGAAACAAATTCAACGCTTAAAGAAGGACATCCGGAAGAAGGATGAGATGAATTTGATCATCCAACAAGTCCTCATCAAACTCCTGCGCTTAACTTGGAACATTGTTGATGTTCCAAACAAGAAGTTTGATGAGATGATCGAAATCCTTAGCAGCACCTTCAAGCATCTATCAGCGCAAGCTCCCACCTCTGAAGCCTATGACACTCTGACTCTTCAACTCTCCACCGGTCTTCAGAATGTGTTCTCTAAACTTGATGACATCAAGAAGGATTTCTTGCTTGTATCGGTCTCCAGGGTCACCGATGCAAGAGGGGGAGAAGGACCAAGCAGGCAATGGAAGCAAGCCTCATAATTCACACTTTGGGACGGGGACCTCGGTTCCGAAGAGGACGTTCAACTTGTCTCAGGAATCCTGGGCATTACTGAGGGAAATGATGAAGATGAGGACTATGATGTCTATGTCACAGATGAAGCTCCCAAAGGGATTCTTTCTCTTCAAGCCCCAAAGCAGCCTACTCCGAAAATCTTACTAGAAGAACAAAAGAAGATCTGGTCCTCCGTCTCATGGCCATCCTCTCTTCCGGATGCTTTTGAAATGGCTGTTAAAATGGCTAACGCAAAATCCTTCCTTACTGCTCAAGTCTTCCGAGTCACTCCCTCCACGATTCCTTATGCTTCCATTCTGGAACCAAAAATAGCCCCAATTGATCAAGGCTCTCCTCTTCGACTCTAGATGACATTCCAGAAGAACCACTTCGAATCCCTGCTCTGGAACTCGTCATTAATGAAAACATGAAGATGGTTATTGACGCACTTTAAAGACACAAAGGGAAGAAACCGATGACTTTGGAACAACAAGCCCTTCATTCCAGACCTCCGCCCAAACAAAAATCTGGATGGTATGAGGAACAAATTCAAAAGGCACTGGAGGAGAGCATCTTGATTCAAGCGTTGAAAGATCATCCCCGACCCGATGCGTGACATTTCTCCTCTATGTCGTGAAGGCATTCTTCAAGCCAAGGACATCATCCCAAGTCTCTACTATGACCTTCCCTCCCACGAAAATGATCAAATGGATCTTCCTCTCTCTCCCTTCAGCAAGTTCTACACAAAGTTTGCTCCACTCCACCCAAATGAAAATCCGGAAGTGATCTTCTGGATCGAACATGAAAGGCTTAAAACCTTTTATGCCAAAAATGCTCTGCCCCTCAGGGAAGTATGCACAGAAAAATATTAGTAAAATTAGTAAGGTTCATGGCTTCGGAAGAAAAATATTAGTAAAATTTGAGTTGAACTGTCCTCTGTTCCATTTCCATCTTTTCCGGAACAAACCAACTCCAAAAACTATTACTGATGTGGATTTCCCTTCTATGAATCCAAACGACATCCTCACTCTTTCTGCATACTTCAGAGAAAACCCAAAGGATGACATCAGTATGGGTGCCTATCACTCTGCTCTCAGCTTTCTCAAAGACTATGTTGCTGACTTTTGCAGATGTGATTATGAACTTGCTCACCTCTACGAACCAAACAATTTGTAGCAAAAATTGACTCGTTCTTCCGGAAGCTGAAATTCTTGAACACGGTTCAATTGAAGAACCGATTCTAGGGTTTTTCTACACCACCAGAAGAACAAACAAGAAGGACTTCTTCTGAGTCCTTGACAAACACCTGGTTCCTACCAAAGCTCTGCAAAAGTTCATTTCTAGGGCATCCAAGTCTGATGCTCTGGAACATGTTAAAGCGAAGTTTGTAAGTCAACTGACTTGGTACATTGTTGTACGAGAATGGTTGTTCCGAGCATACACCTTCATCAAGGAAGAAATGAACTAAAGCTGATGGATTGCTAAGTTCACTTAGGGGGAGATTGTTGGAACCTGAGAGTGAACCTCTAGCAATCCTATGTATATATTCCGAAGGCTGTCGATTTCGAAGATAGATGGGATCCGGAACATATCCGAAACTGGAGAAAAGGAGTGAAGAACCTTGAAGAGAAACACATTCCAGAACTGATCCTGAAATCTGGAATGCTTAATGATCCGGAACCAAACCTTTATCTCGGAACATCACTGGTCCGGAATGAAGTTATTTTGTCTGTTACGCATTTATTATGTTTGTCTTGTATTTTGATGTTACATTTCATAGGACTTAGTCTAATGTTGATTTAGGACAATCAGAATGTCAGAAATAGTTCTTTTGTCCAATCCTTTGTAAGTAACTTGGTTAATTCGCTGTAATACTCACTCCTATATATAGGAACATTCAATACAAGTCAACAACGAATCTTTCTCTCACTTTTAGCATTTTTATCTTCATCACATAAAAAAAACATTCTACTTGTTCATTTATTCATTTTTCCTTGATCATTATCTACTTATTCATACTTAATGTCTTGATCATTTGTTGAACTAATTATCTAAGACTTGACTGGTCTTTCTAGTCTTGACTTGAACATCTATTTGTAAGAAGACATTGATCTCAAGCATTTACTCAAGGTCTGAGTTCTCTAACCTTGTCCCTACGCAAAGATCTTGTTCTCTCAGTACCAAGAAGCATGTTGTTGCTAAGTTCTTGGAGTACAAAATGGTTGAATCAAAATCTATTATGAGTCAACTCCAAGATCTTCTGGTCATTATACATGATATCAATGCAGAAGGAATGGACCTTAATGAGTCTTTACAATTTGCATCGATGGTTGAAAAGCTTCCTTCCGATTGGATAGAATTTAAGAACTACCTTAAGCATAAGTGAAAGGAGATGTATGTGGAGGAAATGGTGGTGCGTCTTTGCATTTAAGAATACAATCGGATGGCTTTGAAGAAAGTTAGTGATATTGAACCTTCTAAGGTTCTTGTGGTGAAGTTGGTCATACTTCCAAGAACAAAGGCAAGGGAGCTCAAAAAGGGAAACGAAATGAAAAAATCTAGGCCCCAAGGCAGGAACCTTCAAGAAGAAGTTCAAGTGCTACAATTGTGGCCAACCAAATCACACGGCTTCGGAGTTCTTGCAACCCAAATGAGAGAACCATCAAGAAAACATGGTGAATGATGACATGGAATTGTTGGCCATGATAACTAATCTTACAGCCATGGTCACGGAGGTGAATCTCTTAAATACTTATTCAAGGGAATGGTGGATTGACACAAGGGCTACTCCTCATGTGTGTCATGATAATGGTTGTTTCAACACCTACAAGGAAGTTGAATGTGGTGAAAAGCTCTACATCGGAAATGTAGCTACTGCAGATATCAAAGGTGTTAGTGATGTTTTTCTCAAATGACATCGGAGAAAGATGCGAAACTTAGGGATCTTTGGTATATACCAGAACTTCGTAAGAATAAAGTTTCGGGTGGTTTGTTGAATTAGTTTGGCTTTAAGCTTGTGTTTGATTCGTGCAAGTTTGTTTTGTCCAAGAATTATATGTTTGTGGGGAAAGGATATGCCATGAATGGCATGTTCAAAATGAATGTAATGGTGTCAAATGAAACGAATAAATCAAGTTCCAGTTTTGCTTATATGATCGAGTGTTCAAATGTTTGGCATAGTTGTTTAGGACATGTAAATTACAATTCTATTATACTACTATTTAAGCTAGACTACATAATAAAATTTCACATTGACTCGAATCACAAATGTCCCACATGTTTGGAAGCCAAACAAACTAGATGATCTTTCCAAACAACCAAAAGAAACATTGAACCTCTTGATTTAATTCACACTGATGTGTACAATTTAAAATCAGTTCATACTAAAAGGAGGGAACAGATACTTCATTAATTTTATCGATCATAGCATGAAATATAGCTACATATATTTACTTAAGAGTAAAGATGAAGGAATGGACAAGTTTGTCTTGTATAAAAAGGAAGTTGGGAATCAACTCAACAATAAAATCAAAGTAGTTAGAAGTGATAGGGGTGGAGAATATGTTTCTACATATGCTGAATTTTGTGCACAAAATGGAATTCATTATGAATTCACATCACCTTATTCACATCAATCTAATGACATTGGTTAAAGAAATAATTGTATCTTGAAATAGATGGTTAATGCCATGTTGATTAGTTCTGGTGTAACCAATCAATATGGGGGGGAAGCTATTTTGTCCTAACTATCTTTTAAATAAGATACCTCGCAAAGAAAAGGACGAAACACTGTATGAACTTTATATGGGAAGAAAGCCATCGTATAAGTACTTATGAGTGTTGGAAGGCCTAGCCAAAGTTGTTGTACCACCGGCTAATGTACAAAAGTTAGGTCCTAAAACGGTGGATTGTGTATTCATTGGATATGCACAAGATAGTAGTGCCTATCAGTTTCTTGTGCATGATTTTGGGTTTAAAAGGACAACATAGTTGTATGAGTGAGGCAGGTGTGGGGAGACTTAACATTACTTCTAAGTCCATTCTTATATGCGGTGGCATAAGAGGCTAAAACATATGGTTTTTAATGATTTTTTGGAATTACCTACGTGAGAGAGAAGTGGGTTCGCTTCGATGGGAATTATGGGGGCATAATTCATAAAGCTCTTGCAGAATCAGGTTAGTGTTCATGACCAAAACAAACACGTCTATGAGGATATGAACTTGTCAAGGAAAGTACTGTGAGAACTATATTGTCGTCTACATAAATGGAACTTAGTTCAAAGATATCGAGATCTACTAACTACTAAGGGATTAAGTATAATTCTTAAGGGAGAGTTCAAAGGGTAATACTTACCCATCCTATGCCGGATTCAACTTTTGGAAATTTGATGTGCAGAGATCGATCTCCATTCTTGTAGGGGATTGTTGGAAAATTTAGTATAAATATGTATATTTTTACTAACTTTGGACATATATAAATATATACAAATATTGTATATATAATTAACTCTAAGTGGGTTTATATTCTTGTCCGTGAGAGCTTTGAAACGATATATTGTAGGTCTAAAATGGAGTATATGTGAATGGGATATCGATACTCAAAGTTGGGTATTTAAGAATAGAAGTTGGCAAGAGGTGTGAGTGTGGGAATGAGTCTCAGATTGGTAGGAAGACCATACTCAAGTGAGTTTATAAGCTTGAATGTATGATAGGCTTACAAACTTATGTCTATGGTTTTACTCAAATTCCTACCCACGCACAGGGGGGGTGCAAATATTGGATTTCGTAGGCCAAATTCACCGAACTTGTGTGTAGGCGCGACCTGTGGACACTAATGCAACTCCGAAAACTTGGTCACACGCAACACTCATTTTTGCTAAAAATGATAGTTTTCGTCCTTGGTTTGATTTTTTTTGGTAACTGATGCATTTATTGCGCATTCATTGTGCAATTAATGGCATTTATTGACACAATCAATTCCTTAATGAAGAATTGATTTGTTGTATAAAAACGAACCTTTACTGCATCATTCGATATACGGATGCAAATACTCATCTTCTTCCTCCTTTTCTCTGCAACTATTTCCAACGATTCTTTTAGGGAAGTAGCAATATCCGACACTACACACTGTTATGGTTGTTGTACCTAGGAACAGTCAACAAATCTGATTAAGGGAATCAATTTCAACTCGAGCCTCAACCACTGCGTTTATTACAAACATTTTTTTTAAAGAATTTCGATTCAGAAACAAAGTCAATAACTAACAGGTAGTTGATAGAAGAATATACACTGAACTAAAATGACGTCTTAGAGAACCGATTATCCAATGCTTTCAAATTCCAATTTTCAATTCTTAGAAATAGATGAAACTAGTGTATGTAGGTGAGATTAAGAGCTAATTTAATACCACCGCTAATTTTCTTGGGTAAACGTTATGCCTCTAAATTATCTAGATCAAAAGAGGAAAAACAAAATAATTAGTGTACTGTTACTATAAAATTATAGTAAAAGCAGTAAGATAATACAATAAGATATGTGTAGTGACAAAGAACATGGTTTGGCATGCGGAATTAAAGCTTGTACAATTGAACATGGTGATTTGGGTGTTTAGGAGATATATTGAATGTATATGGTGTTACAAAAAGGATATAGATCTAGACTACATAATTAACACACACTTACACACTCACTTCTACATCTCTCAAGCACACCTCTACAAGTGGTATGAACCCACTATTTATAGAGGTGTTTACATGTCTCTCTCTCACTCTCACTAACAAATGGGTCTAAAGGCTAAAGCACCACATGCAAGTGGGTTTTACAAAAGTCAAACATTTACAAAGTCATGAATGAATAACTTTGCACCCCAACATTCTCCCCCTCAAAGTTAGGAATGAATGACCCACTTCAAATCTTCCAAAATCAATCACTACGCAGTTCGAGCCTCAAAGGTGACACATGTCGAAACGAACTTCAATCTTTAATTATTCCATGATTCTTCAATTTGGGCTCTAGGATGTGAGACCATACAATCCGAGCAGCAACGAATGATTAAGATTATTCCAAACTCCAAATAATCACCCCAAAGTTGCGCATAAAAACACACCCCAAAAATCATCAATAATTCCAAACCCATTTCGAATACATCACTTCCGAACTTCCAATTGCATCATCTCGTAATCTTCAAAACTTCAAGATCACTTCGGTCTTCAAATCCGCGTAATATGAAAAATTCAAGTTCGAATTTCCATATAAAACTTCTTCCCCTTTTTATAATCGAAATTTGATTATAAAACTCCAAGGAAAAAGAACATGCTCTATTCAGAATTTTTCATGTCAAAACTCCCCCTTAACATGTGGCATAAACTTTGTGCTTCAATCCGGAAAATCCAATAAATAATGAATTTTTATCATCGTTCACGGATCGCCTTTGACATAATTTCTCAAAGATGGGTAGAAATTGTCAATTTCAAAATTCTACAGTGACCCGTTGCACCAAAAACAGCCAAATATGCGAAACACACTCCCATTTGCGAAACTGGGTAAAATGTGTAAATTCCCACAAACTGCATGGACCAGATTTGAAAATATTCAAATTTCTCAAAATTTTTACCCCAAATGCGAAACTGGGTAAAATTTGCCATTTTGCGAAGACTACAGGGATGCGAAATGAAAATTCTGCACTTTTGTCTTTTTATTACCCCATTTTGCGAAGTTGTACCACTTGTAATCAGTCGTTGTAGATTATTTTTCTCGATTCACATGAGTGTTTTTTCTCAGCTTAAAATCTGAAGTTGCTCAGACGATGATTGATTTTATCAAAAAGATTGAGCTTAGTCTGAAAAAGAATGTTCGAAAAATTAAAAGTGATAATGGTTCTGAGTTTAAAAATAAAAAATGGTTTGGCATGCGGAATTAAAGCTTGTACAATTGAACATGGTGATTTGGGTGTTTAAGAGATATATTGAATGTATATGGTGTTACAAAAAGGATCTAGATCTACACTACATAATTAACACACACTTACACACTCACTTCTACATCTCTCAAGCACACCTCTACAAGTGGTATGAACCCACTATTTATAGAGGTGTTTACATGTCTCTCTCTTACTCTCACTAACAAATGGGTCTAAAGGCTAAAACACCACATGCAAGTGGGTTTTACAAAAGTCAAACATTTACAAAGTCATGAATAAATAACTTTGCATCCCAACAATATGTATAATAAAATTAAAATATTTTTATTTTACCTAGACAAAGTAAATAAGATTATACTATGAGAATATAATAGAATTAAAATAAAATAAAAAAATAATAAGATTACGGTAAAACAATAAAATAAAAATAAAATAAAATTCTAAAAATAATTAGTATTATGTTTACAAAATAATAAAATAAGATTAAAATAGTTATATTTTGTTTAAAAAAGGGATAATTACATAAAAGGGTAATATATTTTTTGATTTGTACACATTTAGTCACTGACTTTTTTCGTTAATATTTACCGCTTCAACTTATTAAATTGTACACATTTAGTCCTTATGACCGGCTACTCCGGGTTAGCCGGTAAATGACTTAATAGGGTAATATATTTCTCACTTTGTACACATTTAGTCCTTAATATTTTTGTACACATTTAGTCATTATTATTTTTTTTGTTGCAAAATAAGACATTTTTATTTTTAAACTTATTCAATACTTATGAATGATTTCTTTAGGTTTTTCTCACGACATCTTACGTTGGATAGCAATATGGTGGTGAGATAGGTTGAGGTGGTCCTGCTATATGTTGTAGGCTATGGTACCTGGTGACTTGTGTGACTCGGCTGTTAGCCGTAGGCATGGAGGCTCGAGAAGAGCAGTTGAGTTAAGACGACATTCCGACAAACCCTGGGTATTCCAGTCCGATGACTGATTGGACTTGTTGCATGTAGGCATTCCAATTTGACAACTAATTGGGCCAATGTATTCCAATCTGTAGAATGTGGGCCCATGATGCATGATAATATGTATGTTGTATTGGGTATTTTGGGAGAAACTAAATTTTGTGCTTAACTAGTTGTTTATATTTTCAGGTTCTATCGTTGATCGCTAGAAGGCAAAGGCATGACTGTACACACTCATCAACAATATTGAGGATTCCACGTTTCTTATATTAATCTGATTTTCGATAAATGTATTTTGGAATAAACGTTTTTTTTCTTAATAATCAATTTATAATTAGAGACTTTTGCCTTATTTAAAAATGAAAATTTTTTGTTTGTGAAAATGAGACATTACACATAAACATCAACAACCCCACACACTTCATCGATGATTGTCCCATGTAAGATGTCGCGAGAAAAACCTAAATAAATCATTCATAAGTACTGAATGAGTACAAAAACAAAATTGACTTATTTTGAAACAAAAAATATTAATGACTAAATGTGTACAAAAATAATAAGGACTAAATGTGTACAAAATGAGAAATATATTATCCTATTAAGTCATTTTTTTCCAGCTAACTTGGAGTAACCGGTTATAAGGACTGAATGTGTACAGTTTAACAAGTTGAAGGGGTAAATGTGGACGGAAAAACTCAGTGACCAAATGTGTACAAATTAAAAAAAATATATCATTTTCCAACAACTCAGTGAAGGGCTAAAAAACTACCACCACCCGTGGTCAAAATCCCATTTTTAAAAATTTTCCAACAACTTTGTCATTCTCAATTAAAAAAACAAAATCATATTTTTCATCAATAAAATCAAAGTTTTGAGAATTAGCTAGAGATCATATAGGCTACTTGCACATGAAGTAGATAATCTTAGTGCCTTAATGGTAAGCATTGATGTTGAACTGCGTATACATGGCTATAACCCTTGTTTCTTCGACAACATGTAAACTTGAACCTATATGATACTGAGTCTAGATCTTCATTAGAGTTGGTGGATGTACACAACAGTCGAATAACTGGTTATTTAACTTTTAAAGATAGATATAACGAGTATCTACGCCAAGTATGTGTATAAATATACCTGAGTAAATTACACCAATGGTCTCTATTGTGACAACCCGATATTTTGATTCTATGTAATGACCTAAAAAGCCAAGTATTGTAACCACTTTTGAAAATAATGAAATTAACTTTGAAAATAAAATGTACAAAAGTCTCTATTTGGTTACCTACTATGTTAGATATCATTAAACCGTGAGCGTACATAAAAAGAACGTCCAAATCTGACTTCGTATGAGGAAGTTATGTTTTTTCCAAGTTCGGTATAGCAGTAGACAGCTAAAAACTCGAAGCAGAGAGTGAGCGACTTTTGGCCGGAATGACCTAAATGACAATCGAAGGTCTCGAAAATGGTATTTCAATGGTAAAAAGTCTGGCAAAAACAGACATCTATATAAAGAAGTTATGGATTTCTAACGAACTTTTCCTACCCCGACCTTTTAAAAATAAATAATAAAAATAATTTCAAAATTTGCCGATAGAGTCTAAACGAAAGTTGTAGAGCGTAGTTTCACCTACGCGTGGATATAAAGAACGTCGAAAACGGAGTTCGTATGAAGAATATATGAATTTTTGAAGTTTACTATATAATTAAAATATAAATTTAAATAAAATTTTGGTATTATCTGAAGGAGGAGTCACCGAGCCAATCCGAGTTACGCCCAGCATACTCAAGGACTAGGCCTCGGAACGTCTACGTCGCCCCTATACTCCCCTATGTCTTGTCCCGTCCGAACCTGTCGAGGATGCAGTCACGCATGACGCACGCGTACGCCCAGCATAACCGCGTACGCCCAGCGTACCGAGGCGGTTCCTAGCCCCTATAAAAGGGATGCGAGGGTTCCGGGTAAATTGCTCATTTTCTCACCCTTTTCTTACGTTTTTACTTCGTTTGATGTGCAGGTAATATCCCGAAGCCCCGATTTCCATACCCAAGCCCCGAAGGAAGTTTACGCTCCCGAGATTCCAAAGAATCCTGAGAAAATCCGCTTTCTCAAGTCAAAGTTCTGCTCGGTTTTCATCTCACCTTCTTCAATCTATCAAGTGAGTTCATACACCTATAAACTATGCTTTTAAATGTTTGATAAATGCTTTTTATACACTTTTTAAGAGAGGGAATGCAAGTAAACACACGGTTATTATCATATGTAACCTAAAGTTTCACTATATAAACTCTTTATCTAGTAATCATATGTGATTCATAACTACTAAATGAGAACTTTCGTATGCAATATATATTCTCGATAACATCTTGTCTTTTGGAAATAAAAACATGTTTATATATATGAACGAAACACACACTTTGAAAAACTATAATAGGTATAGTTTACGAGAAAATCATGAACATTTACATACTAGAAACACTATATCAAAGAGATATTTTCATACACAAGAACAAACGGACATTCTCATACGTAAATCTGTTTTATACTAAGTTTTGTGAGACATTTCACGTACTTTCGAGTATGCATTTTAATTCATGTCTTATATATCATAATCCCTTGTAGGGGGAGTGTGATACTTGTGTATAGATCTATATAGGATTGACAATCCCACACCTAAGTTGTTAGCTACAGCTAGGCCGACAGGCCTGGGGTGAAAAACGTCATAACTTTCCAACGCCTGAAGAACGTTGTTATAGGCATCCTGGTCAAATAGTATGGTTATAAGACTCAGATGGAGTATTAAAAACACATTGATTTACGGAGTTTTTCAAATGCCTTAAACAGTTTATACATAAACCTAGTATTTTAAGCATGAAAAGCACTATTGCATTACAGTTTTGGAACAATCAAACTACCATCTACTATAGTAGAAAATATGGGATTTTCTAGGAACTTTTAAACATGTACAAACCATTTTTCATTCTATTTCATATAAACATTGTCACTAAATACTTATGAACTCACCAGCTTAAATGCTGACCTATTCTTTCAAAACCACTTGTATTTATCAGGGATTCAGTAATACAGGTAAACTACAACTTTTTGAAGAAGGGACGCTGCGGCGTTAGTTTAATTTCATTTTGACATCATATTGTAATTTGTTTTTGAAACAAGTACCTTTCAACAATGTAAACTTTTAAATTGTATATATGATGACTGTATTACTTTCTTTACTACGTATTCAATTGTTGCGATACTACATGAAGTCATCCGCCCTCGAACGATTCCACCGTTCTGGTTTAGGGGTGTGACATCTATGGTTCAGAATAATTTATATGTTTAGTCTTTAACTTATTTTTCAAACTCAAAAGGTCCCTATAGTTTAGTTTTGTTTCGAACTTGATCCCTAATCCACATAAAAAGACTGACTTGCCCTTAATTACTTTTTTGTATTTTCTATTATATTATTTAACATTTTAAATTTAAAACAAAAAGAAAAAAAAACATCGGCCACCTTCCTTCCCCTTGACCCCCCAACAGATCGACTATCTTCATCTCCCTCGTCTCTTCTCCTCTCAATCGCCGACATCATTCTCCTCGAAGTCGATGACCTACCCACCCACTATCCTCGCTGATGACCACAACCTACTTTGCTGACCTATTACATACACTGATTTTTCTTTGAAGAGATAAGTCGATAACCACAATTCCCATAGCACCAACGCTAACAAGAAGAAGCAATCTACTATGCGGGACCTGACATCCAACGAGCACTTCAATCAACTATTTTTGGAACCCGACGTCCAACAAACAAATCTTAGATCCCGAGGTTGTGTTGGTTGTTTTGGACCAAACCCCCAACTCCTTCTCCTTCCCCTTCGTTTTCTCCTTACCATTGTGCCCCATAAAACCCCCGCGGTCGATTAGGGTTTAAAATAGCTGAAAAAACTAAAGTATATGCCATGTTCATGCTCCCGTTACAATTAGACGGAACCGATTCCAGGTCTACTCGATTGGGCTTCAAATCAAAAGAAATTGAAACTATATGTGACTGATTAGGATTCAAATCAGAAGAAATCAAAGTTGCATCAGGTTTTTTTGCATCTATGTGTGAGTGCGTGTTTATGTAGTGTTTGATTTATGGATTTGATTTTTTGATTGGGTTTTTGGATTTGATTTCTTGAATAGCTTTGATCTAATGAATGGGTTTCTATGTTAGCGTGTTTTTGGATTTAACATCAATGGTGTTTTTTCCAATTACAGAGGTAGCGATGGTGGTAGCCGGAGGTTAGTGGTGATGGTGGCTGGAGGTGGTTTTCCGTGATAGAACACAATGGGGGATAACACAATGAGGGGGAATGTGGGGTGGGATCATTTGGTTTTTCAGTTTAAAGAACCAAAATATTTAACTCAAGATTTTCAATATATTCATTAATATTTTTTTTTAATAATTAATAATGTAAAAAAGATAAAATAATGAATAAGAGAAAATAAACCTTTTTTATGTTGATTAAGGACCAAGTCGAAACAAAACTAAACTATAAGGATCTTTCGAGTTAAAAAAAATTATGACCAAACATGCAAATTAGCTCAAACCACAGGAACCATTCGTGTAAATAAGTTATGGTTTATGACATTCTGGGACGTCCCACATCTTTTGATAACAACATATACTAATAAATTTGTGAATAATTAGAGAAATTATATAATTTATCATTCAACTTGAGAATACTATACATCCCAAATTCCCAACATGAGAAGGTGTTTCTATGTACACATGACCGAAGATCAACTTAGACAATCGAATCTCATGACACAACAATATATTCTCATTGAACATTTTATCAACTTAGACGATCGAATCTCATGACACAACAAGATTTTCAAAGTGACATTTTGTAACAACTCTTATGAAGGTGTACACATTATAATTCTACCTTATATTCATCATTTAAATCGTTATTACTATGTTTGTTACTTTTCCCAAACTAAAGAATCCCTGACATCACAATAAAAATGTGGATGAAATGTGTTCGAATGAAAATTTAAAATTCATATATTTCTTTTATAAATGGAACAGAATGACAGAATTATTTCATACCTAACTTTTTGACATTCTTCCACATTTTATATGGAATATTCCGGTCATCCAAACCAAAATATAATAAGAATTCACTTTATGTCAAAAGTAGTTTTGACGTGTTTATATAATAATAATAATAATAATAATAATAATAATTATTATTATTATTATTATTATTATTATTATTATTTTGACCGCTATTCTTATTATTACATATAGTATTTATAAGTAATATTTTATTAAGAAGTTGTGAACGAAGACTATGAGCATGGAAAAAGATAAAGCTCGTGAAGGTTAGAGATGGAAGAGTGTGAAGGTTAAAGATGGAAGAGTGAGGTAAGTCGCTCATGTATTTATTTTAAGCAAGGTTGCAAAAATGGTTCGTATGGGTGGAAAAATGAAAATATCATCGTCTTTATTGCAAGTAACAATAGATATGGACGTAAGTTAGTGTGAGAGAATAAAAGCAATAAAAAGATTCAATTTTGAACCGTTGGTGCACCAACAAAATTTTTTGAACCAAAACCATAGAAATTTGCCAACCATAGGGACCGTTTTTACAAATTTGTCTTAATATTATATTAGAATATTTATTAGACAAAATTGCAAATATGGTCCTTATTGTTGGAAATTCTATGATTTTGGTCAAAAGGTATTAGTGGTGCATTAATTGTCTAAAATTGGATCTTTTTATTGGTTTTGGTCCCTCACACTAACATTTGTCCAAAGGTTCCTATCTACTAATATGTCGGGTAGAACATCGGTAGATAGTTGGTGTGTAATAAACAGATGAGAGGCCTCGTTGTTGTTTTGATTCAGTCATCTAGCGGAGTTTAGATGACGACCACAAACTTTTCTAGACAGTCCTATGGAACGCTAGCAGGTTCACCACATGTAGGTGTTAATGAACTTGGGTGTTCATTCGATGTACTCCATCCCCCTCATGGTTGCCTTATTTGACATATATTGCCGGGAAACCCCCGAATGCATGTGTTGTCGCCCCGATGAAATATTCTAAGACTAGGTCCCTTGTGTTAGTTGTTTTAGGGACGTAAAGTGAGAATAACGAGAATGGGTAATTGGGTTATTGTTGATTGGTGGAATTAAATATAATTATTTATTGTGAGTTGAAAACTCTATATGCTCACCAGGCTCCCAAGCCTGACCCACTCAGTTTCTTTGTATTACAGGAAGTGGCGCGAGGGTATAAGATGGATAATCATCAAGTTGTTTTTGTTTACAAGTCTGTATATGTATATATTTGTTGAATGACTTGTAATGTTTATCGTTTATGCTTTATGGTCTGTATCGGAACATGACATCCCGAGTTTTGGTTATATAATGAAAACATATTTCTTTATGAAATGCTTTGGTAAATATTATTTTATCATACTTTGTTTTTGGGAACAAATTCCGCATCTCTTTTAAAATCAAAAGGATTTACTCTGAAATTATTTTAAAAAGCATAAATGAAACCGGTCTTTTCTGGCCGAGATTTTGGGGATGTCACACTATAATTAAGGGAGAGGAAATTATACTTCATTTCAATTCTAAAAGCTTGGATTGAGATTTTAATCATCTTTAGTCAAGAATATATATATATATATATATATATATATATATATATATATATATATATATATATATATATATATATATATATATATATATGAATTTTATGTTGGTTTGGTTCAACTTAATAAAATTCTATATATTGCGTTCTTAAAGTTCGATTATGATTACGACATCCCTCTTCATAGTCAAATTTTGAGAACATGGCAAATAAAAAAATATTGTAGAAAAAGACTGGTGTAGAATCATGTCTTTATGTGAGACATCATGAATCGTGTCCCATTTGCTTTGGGTATAGGATCGATTGCATGTGCTTTAATATTCATCATTTCTAAAATTTTCCAAATGTCTGGGGCATTAAGACGGGAAAAGGTCTAGAATTGGATATGACTAAAATGATTAAGCAATTGCCAAGGACAATATAAGGTTTACCAAAGATTGGTTGCTCAGGGACAATTGGAAGTATAGTGTTAATTTTTGGAAGGACCATATTGACATATTCTCAAAAGAGGCAACTCTTGTTCAGAAGTGATCGTCAAAATGAGAATGTTTCATAGGTGGAAGTTATTCAATCTATGTAAGATTAGAAATACTTAATGCAAGAAGGATGTTTCCCATGGAATTGATCTCCATTGGAATACTCTGTAATGTCTTTTGACAAGTCTTGTAATGACTGTGTACATAGTCATTACAAGAGGATCTGTGCATATAAGGTTAAAATCTAATAGATTTCAATAAATGATAGGAATTTGGAATTCTTACATTTTCGATAAGAATTGGGAGTGTGAAATTAGAATCATTGAAATTATGTTCAATTGGTTTATTTCACAAAGTAAGGATCACAAACAAACATAGAGTGCATACTTGGTGTATGGTAAAGCTATTGTTTAGAAAAACATAGTGTACATGCTTGGAGCATGGGACGACTAGTGTTTTTAATTAAAAGTATAAAGTTGATAAAACTGAAACAATGAATAATGAGTAATCAGTATGGTGATAAATAAAAGGTGTTTATTTATATTCATAGTTTTTGATACCATATCAGATTCAATTATTCTTGTGTTTCATTTTGCATGTTTTGACTTCCAGAATAAACTAGGTCATTCTTCCCAAATTAGATATGAATCAAGACTGTCATGGTTTGGCTTGTAGAGGTCTAAGATGTTGGACAAAGTAGTGCTACAACACTCATGAGTGCTCATAAGTTCTAAGTATTCGATTCAACCCGCGTTCATTGGAATCACTTCATGGATTTTATCACGAGTGATCATGAGACAATAATATCTTATATTCTTCAAACCTAGAGATATGAGTTGTTACTATGAGTTGGTTGTACATTGATTGCACGAAAACGCATTGGTAACTCAATGTTATAAAACGTGCCTTTGTGTATGATTCAACAAGTAGTAGAACAAGCCATATGAGTCGAAGTTTATCCATTCCTTTTACCTTCAGGATAAAAGCGATATATGTGGGCCCCTTGATGATTTAATGATGACACATGTGAGTGCTTGGCCAAGCCAGGACTGATTTGATCTGTTCAATCAATCAGTCATCAAGAATTGGAAATCAGGAAACAACAAATGGATAGAGAGAAGGATTTATAATCCATGTCTCAGTCCATATGATATCTAGAATGGAGGAATATATGATCCCTTATCTAATGGACAAGTCATTGACAAAGGTCTGAGTTCATCAGCAAGGTCAGAGTTCGATAGCGACTTTTGAGAGCTACAATTGCTAGTTGGTTCTTGAAGTCATACGCAATAATAGTTTTAGACTTATTCAAGTGGGAGACTGTTGGATTAGTGTCTAAGTCCATAACAATATCCGGTATGTACTTGACCCGACTTGGCATGGTCCATTTGGGTTGCATGGCATCATGCATTTGGATAGACTAAGAAGAGAGAAATAACACTTAAGGTTTATTAATATATTATAAGTTCTAATATATTAATAAGATTATTTTATTAGTATTGATCAAGAATTAATTAAGTGATCAAAAGAAGACTAATTAAATATATGGGTTGATTGTGTAAATCATCCATACTTTTATAGTGGACTAAGACTCCATGAATTATCAAGTTGTGCTAAAACCCATAGGATGCTCCATGGATGCTCCATGGTGTATTTGAACCCATGGATCCAAGGAAATGGAAAGCCATGACAATTAGGGTTTACCCTAATTGTGACATTATATAAAGACCTCATTCTCGGGAAAAATTGGCCACTATGTGTGATAGAAAGGGCTAGCCGATTTTATGAAGTGTTCCATTTCTCTCAAGTCATTCCATGTGCATTTGGTGTTGTGTGAACCATTCGAGGTGTCACACTTGGGGCACTAGGCTCTCGAGCATCATGGATTCAAGCTACATCAAATAGGTATGTATTCTAACATGTTATATTCATATGAATCATTGTTTTTGATATGCTAGTTAGGATAATACCTTGGATATTCATATTTGCATGTATAATAGAGAAAACATAGATCCAAGGTATTTAGGGTTGCATGTACACGTAGGAGAGTTAGAATGCTCATAACCCAATAGTCTCGACATCCTCGCATCCCAAGGCGTAGTCTACAACCTTCCACCAGTCACGAGCTCTGTCCTTCAGTAGACATGGTGTAAATCTAACCTTTGCCACCTCGGGGCAGAGTCTAGTCTAGAAAATTCATAGAGTGTGCTCCCATCGCTTACTAACAATGGGGTCCTTCTTACCGAAGAACTCGGGAGCCCCACATGAATGAAACTCTCGAAAATTCATAGAGTGTGCTCCCATCATAGCCACAATCTTAGTACATAATACGCCCAAACGCTCATCCAGAATCTCTATAATGCCATCCTTGATCGTACCAAAGATCATAGGATTCTTCTCTAGAATATTATCGATAAACTCTCGCATCTATTCATCAACCGGTTCGGCCTTAGAGCCCGAACCTGAATTAAAACCATCACCAGAGTCTCCTCATGACCACCATACTGTAAATGAACAATGCAAACCATCAGAAACACTCAAAGAATCCCACACCCTACAAGCCCCTTAGTATTTTTATGACTTACCATGATTCGAGTATGATCCTGTGTTTTCAATAGTACGGTCCCAATACTACCTTCCACACCTATCCATAATTTCCTCAAGGATCATCTTGAATCCTCTAAGTTACCTTCTCATAGGGATACTTCCAGCACCCACTAAACAACACACCAATCACACTAAATACTTCCTATGATCTCTTAGGATTCCATAGCCCACCCTTCCATCAGCTACTAATGAACCTCTACTAATGTCAGCTAACTACTTCATGAATACAATTACATGTAACAAAGCTTAGATAATCCTTCGATTAAAAGACTCAACCCTACAATTTTTAGACTCTTACAAGAGCTGCGTAATAAGGCAAATTCAATCACTCTAAGATTATTTAACCTTTACTGCATGTAACTTAACATATTCATATAATAATGATCTTACATGAATATGAGTCCCACAAAGCACAAAGCAAGCAATATTTGGGCATCGAATAATCTAAACCAGTGCATCACCTAATCAGGCCATTTTATCTGACATCTGAAATCCATACTAGCATGCAAATCTAAAAGCTCAACCAACAGGAATATAAAGAGATCTCTCCTCGCATTCTATAAAGCAATATTGAGCAGATCCTTAGCCCTAACCTAGCATGCAATTCGTGTAACATATAACATAACATCATGTATGGGTATTATGGGAATCACTTACTTGAGCTCGGCTGATTGCACACATCGCACCCCTTTTCTTTATAAAAAATCTTTTAGAAAATTCATTTTCTTTTAAAAAGATTAACAATTCCTCATTTTGAGTTCATACACACCCAAGAATATGCCCGAATCCCATAAACCAAGGCTCTGATATCAACTTGTAACGTCCCAAAAATTCATAGTAAAATTTTCATTTTTAAAACAATAAACCATTCAAATAAGTTGATCCAAAACCAGTCAAAGTGAATATATCATTTCAACATCAGAGTAAAAATCACAAATAGCGAATGCAGAAAACTCTAGGGGATGTTGTGCAGTCACGTCCAGCCCTTCCCTTTGGAACCAGAAGTACCTAAAACCATAAACATAAAACTGTATAAATTTTAGTGAGTTCCCCAAATACCACATACGATACACACATTAGAGAAATTTATGTGACAACCATAATCATACAATCACTATCATGCCATGAGTCTTTTTGCCAAGCCGAGGGCCAAAACCCAGGTCTTACAAATAAGTGCCAAGAGCCACCTCCTGGTTTTCCATGCAAGTATCACAAAGACAACTAGCATCCTACATATAACTACCAGGGTCCAGATCTTGGGCTTGCATACAATTTCCAAGGGCCACCACCTGGTCTTCCTACATAACATAATCCAGTGGGCCAACGTTGATGCCTTTGACCCACGAGTATAGTGAGGAGACTCACCTAAACTATTCAACAGAAGCCTAACAGCTACCTCGGCAACAGAACAACTAACCCAAGCTTCCTAAGGCCAAACTAAAACCAATCGTTATTCAAATACTTAATTCTACCCAAGTTTGACCAAAAGTCAACAGTCAAAGCTAAGGTCGTAATTGTCAACAACAACCCTCCGTGTCGTGGCCTTCCTTGGCCACGTCATAGGCAAAAAAAATGCCAAAGAAATCATTGGTTCCCTAGTTACCACACCACGGGGACTAGTCTAAACAACTCAAACAAGCTTAATCTATTTTCTTCTGATTTCAGGAGCTCCAAAGCTCATATCTGATCCCTTCCATGGTCTTAATGGATAAATTTTCATACTTTATCCATTAGGAAGTTCCAAACCACCAAGATCGAGACTTTAAGTCTCAAAGGGACCCAAAAATGCATATTTTTAACTTAACCCATTAAGTCCAAGTCTCTAATCTTCATATCTGAATCAATATGATTTTTAGATTTATAAAGTTTCCAACATTATCCATAACAAGGTCACAAAATTTTAAGATCTAAACTTTAGGCACTAGAATGACCAAAAGGTTCAAATATGACAAATGAATAGATCTATGAAACTAACGAGCAGGTTAGAAGCTTTTTTCTCATAATGGTCCATGAATGATGTAATCTTGCTAGATCTATACATGAACTCTTCTTCTATAAACTTTGCCACCACCTTGATCTTAAAGATTCAACATTCCAGTGGAGAAATAAGCTCATAAATGATGCCAAGGCTAAAAAACAAGTGAGAGGGGGATAGGGTTTTCAAGGAATGATTTTAGGTGATGGAGGCTGATAATGAGAGGGTTTCCTACAAGTTAGAGCCCTTAATTAGGTTCTAAACTGAAGATTTAGGGTTTTAATCTACCTAGATTACGCACTGCATAACATAAATTATGCCTTGCCTAATTCATTAAACCCTCGTTATGCCCTACGTAACTTTAAATTGTGCCATGCTTAATCAAAAGTCCTTATTTTCCCCTTCAACTTCAAACAACCATAACTTCTTCATTTCAACTCCGTTTTCGGTGCTCTTTATATGCGTGTAAAGATATTGAAGAGCCCTACAATCCTATGTAGTTACTTGTGGCTTATCGCATACCGAACTAAAAGTATAATCCACCCAAAAAGCCCGATCTATAACTTTTCCCTTTTTACCCTTAGGTTCCAACACACAAATCAAGGGATTAAATCCCACCATCACATTATTAATGTGACATCCCCAAATTCACAGCCAGAAAAGACCGATTTGTTTATGCTATATTTGAAAATCATAGTATATTATATAATGCGGAATTTGTTCCCAAAAAAAATATGAAAAAGAATTTATCAAAGCATTTCCGTAGAAATGTATTATATTAAGAACTTTGGGATATCATTGTTAATACAGATCAAAAGCATAAACATAAACAACATAGGTATTATAATATCTATTCATTCTAGTAGCCTATAATCCATTGATATCTCATCAGATGATCACTCATGTGCTCTTTTTCCACTACCTGTATATGAGAAAACTGAGTGGGTCAGGCTTAGGAGCTTGGTGAGCACATAGGGTTTTCAACCTGCAATAAATAAGTTTATTAATTTCATCAACCAACAATAACCCGATAACCCATTCCCGTTATCCTCACTTTACTTCCCTAAAACACCTATCGTAAGGGATCTAGCCTAAGGATTATCATCGGGATGGACACTACTGCTAAGGGGTTTCCTCAACAATAAATGTCCGTAAGGTAACCATGAGGGGGATAGAGTACACCAGTGAACACATCGTTCACAAACACCTACAGGTTGCAGGCCTACTAGCGTTCCACTTGACTGTCTAGAATAGTCTGTGGTTGACATCTATACTCTGCTAGATGACTGGATCAACAACAACAGGCCTCTCATCATTTTATTTCATCACACACAAACTATTTCATCTACCCATATTTTACCCCAACATATTTGTAGATATAAAATACATATACAGTTTAAATCATTTAAAACATGTATAATAGTGTTCGTCTAACATAGATAACAAGTATATAGATAATATGCACACATAGAATGTAATTTATATAAAATACTTCATATCTATGCGTAAGATGAAAATAAATATGCACTCACTTTCGTAGCGGGAGTAGATAGAATCTAAAAACGATCAATAGCTCGTGATCGTCAGGCTCGGGATGCAGAACGGCTTCAGAAAACGAGAGAGAGAAGGAAGATTTGGTGTAAGAAGTGAATGAGGTTGAAATTGATATTTATAGGTTGATTTCGGCCCATTCACGTCATGAGAATTCATTGCTCACGTCGTGATCCATGGCTGAATCACCTCGTAGCTTCGACATCTACGTTCTAGGCTTAAATAGTGTGTCTTTGACTCCTCACGTCGTGAGAATTCATTACTCACGTCGTGAGCTTTTGAGTTATCATTTCGTAGACTTTTAGCTTTGAAATGTGGCGTTTTGACTCCTCACGTCGTGCGAAAAGAGGCTCGCGTCGTGAGTCCATTCAAATTAGGGTTTTTGACACGTGGCATGCTCTTAGACAGCTGTATCTTCGGAAGGTCATAACTTTTGCATACGAACTCCGTTTTTAATGTTATTTATATCCACACGTAGGTTGAGACGTACTATACAACTTTCATTTACACCCCTAAGGATAAAAAGTAGTTTATCATAAACTCAATTTTTACGTTTCCCAGTGTCATGTCGGTTTTGACGCAAAACTTCGACAGGTCATATCTTCTTCATTATAACTCGGATTTCGGCGTTCTTTATATCTCCAGAATCCTTGTCCCGACCACTACAACTTTATTCATAGATATTGGACCTATCTATTATTTTATTTTTGATGCTTATTTTTATTCTTTACTTATTATATCTTATAATTAAGTATGAGGCACATAATACTAAGATAATTCCTATTTATTATTTCAAAGTAGGTTATAAGTGTTGACCCTAACTATTACACCATTAAATTAATGCTTAGGTCCCGTTTGATAGTTTATGTCTGGGAAAGTGTTGTCCAGTAAAGTGTTGTCTGGGAAAGAAACCATGTTGTTTGATTGTACATCTGATTGATTGTGCTGAATGTTGAAAAAAAGTAATAATTCAATAAAAATAAATATAAAAAAAAGTTATGTAAAAATATTAATAATCCAATAAAGAAAGAAAGATGCGGGGTTTGGTGTATAATTGTCTTTCCAGCCCATTCAGCCAGAAAGGTATGATTTTGGGGCTTTCTGGGAAAGACATATCTTACCGGAAAAGACCCCTTATTTTGTGCAAATCAAATAGTCTTTTCGGTCCATTCAGCCAGAAAGATCTGTTTGGACCTGGAAAGATGCATATCAAACGGTGCCTTAGCCTAGAAACACGAGCATTACAGTTCTCTCCTCCTTAGGATGATTCCGTCTCGGAATCATGCATCAGCAAACAGATGTGGGTAGCGACTCATCGTGTCACTCTCTGCTTCCCAGGTGAGGTTCGGCCCATTCGTATGTTTCCATCGTACAAGTACTAAGTCAACCATCTTGTGGCACAACTTCTTAGTCTTAAGGTCAACAATCGCCTCAAGCTCTTCAATTATCCTCTTATTTTCATCCATCCTTAACTCTGAAACTAGAATTATATCGGAAATTTCTCTCGTAAACCTCCTCAAGTAACACACACGGAAAGTGTTATGAATACCATCTAGTTCTTCTGGAAACTCTAGCTTGTAAGCTTGGTTCCCAATCCTCTAAAGAACTTTGAATGGTCCTATAAACCTTAGACTCAACTTTCCTCTCTTTCCAAATCGTATAAGTCCCTTCCATGGTTAGACATTGAGCAAAACTGAATCCCCAACTTTAAATGTCAGCGGTCATCTTTTCTTGTCAGCATAACTCTTTTGACAATCCTGAGCTGCTAACATCCTTTCCTTGATCACTTCCATCTTTTCAGCAGTCTGATGGACTATCTCGGGGCCCATAAACTGCTTTTCTCCAGCTTCAAGCCAACAAGATGGCGTAAGACACTTCTGTCCATACAACGCATCATAAGGTGCCATCTTAATGCTCGAATGATAATTGTTGTTGTAGGAAAACTCTACCAGAGGTAAGTGCTCATCCCAATTACCTTGGAATTCTAGGGTACATACTCTCAGCATATCTTCCAGTGTTTGAATCGTACTTTCGCTTTGACCATCAGTCTGTGGATGGTAAGTTGTACTTAAACACAACTTTGTACCCATTTCTTCCTGTAGAATTTTCCAAAACCTTGATGTGAAACGAGTATCATGATCTGATACAATTGTTAATGGTACACCGTGAAGTCTTACCACTTCCTTCACGTAAGCATTTGCAAGCTGATCCATAAACCATTTCTCATTGTCTGCTATGAAGTGTGCACTCTTTGTGAAACGATCCACGACTACCCAAATCAAGTCGTGACCGTTCTTCGTTTTGGGCAGTTTAGTCACAAAATCCATGGTGATATCTTCCCATTTACCGATGGGTATAGGTAAAGGTTCTAAACTACCATACGGTTTCTGATGTTGTGCCTTAACCCTTGCACATGTTACACATTCATCCACATACTTTGCAATATCGAGCTTCATCGTCAGTCACCAGTAGTAGCGTTTCAAATCCCTATACATTTTAGTGCTACCTGGATGAATCGAGTACATAGTTTTATGAGCTTCTTCCATCAGAAGATCCCTTATTCTTCCCATCTTAGGTACCCAAATTCTATCTTGGAATACCCTTCAATCCTTGTTTATTTGTACCAAATACCAACATTTTGCCTAAACGTTCTTCCTTTCGATCATTTTCCTCCAAAGCTTCTTCCTAAGTTTTCTTGATACTTTCCACAATCGTCGAGACAACTTCAATTCGTAGCGATCTTGGCCTTTTTCTTTCAAAGTTTACTTTTCAACTTAGAGCATCAGCTACAACATTTGCTTTGCCAGGGTAGTAAAGTATCTCACAATCGAAATCTTTGAGTAACTCTAGCCAACATCATTGTCTCATGTTCAATTCCTTCTGATTAAAGAGATACTGGAGACTCTTATGATCAGTGAAAAGTTTGCACTTGGTGCCATAGAGGTAATGCCTCCATATCTTTAGGGAAAAAACTACCGCTACTAACTCCAGATCATGAGTGGGGTAGTTCTTTTCATGCTCCTTTAATTGTAGAGATGCATATTCTATCACCTTTTCTCTTTGAGTTAGAACACATCCTAACCCGACTCCCGACGTATCACTATACACTTCGAAATCTTCAACTCCATCGGGTAGAGAAAGAATTGGTGCTTTGCACAATTTCTTCTTTAGCTTCTCGAATGCCTCATCGTGTTTCTGACTCCATGCATATGTGGCTCCTTTATGGGTCAAAGCTGTCAATGGAGCAGCTATCAAAGAAAAGCCTTGGATAAATCTTCGGTAATATCCAGCTAATCCCAGAAAGCTTCGAATCTCCGTGGGACTTTTTGGTCGTTCCCACTTCATTACAACTTCTATCTTTGCTGGGTCAGCCATTATTCCCTCTTGGTTAACCACATGACCCAAAAATTGGACTTCTCGAATCCAAAAATCACATTTGGAGAACTTAGCATACAACTTCTCCTTCTTCAGAACTTCTAATACTTCTCTCAGGTGCTTGCCATGCTCCTACTGACTCTTTGAGTATATTAGAATGTCATCTACGAACACTATTACAGATTTATCGAGGAATTCTTTACAAACCATATTCATCAAATCCATAAACGTTGTTGGAGCATTGTTCAGTCCAAATGACATAACTAATAACTCGTAGTGTCCATATCTTGTTCTGAATGCAGTCTTCTCAATATCCGGCTCTCTCACCTTCAGCTGATGATATCCTGACCTAGGATCAATTTTTGAGAAATAGTTTGAACCTTTCAACTGATCGAATAGGTCATCAATCCTTGGCAATGGATACTTGTTCTTCACCGTTTCCTTGTTCAGCTCTCGGTAGTCTATACACATCCTCATGCTTCTGTCCTTCTTTTTTACAAGTAGCACCGGAGCTCCCCAGGGTGATGAACTAGGTCTAATAAAACCTTTGTTCAATAACTCTTGAACTTGCATCATAAGCTCCTTCATCTCCATCGGTGCTAGTCGGTATGGTGCTTTCGCTATTGGTGTTGATCCTAGCGACAAATCTATTCGAAACTCCACTTGTCTATTAGGGGGAAATCCAGGAAGATCTTCAGGAAATACTTCCGGATAGTCACACACCACGGGTATACTTTGTATCTTCTTCTTCTCCTTCTTAGTATCAATCACAAATCCCAAGTATGATGTACATCCTTTGGACAAACATTTTCTGGCTTTCATCAAGGAAATGATTCCAGAATTTACTCTATGTTTGTCCCCATACACCATAAATAAATCTTTTCCAGATGGGTTTACTCTTACCATCTTCTTCTTGCATAGTATCTCAGCATCGTACGTACTAAGCCAACCCATTCCTAGCACGATGTCAAAACCATCTAACTCAATGGGCAGTAATTCCTCGTGGAATTTATTCCCATTCAAGTCGATGACGATATTTTAAATACAATTACTAACAGGTATGAACTTTCCACTGGCAACTTCTACAACTATAGTATTATTAAGTTTATCTATAGGCAATGGTAGTCTTCTACCAAAATTATGTGATATTAATGAGTAGTTTGCTCTTGAATCAAATAATATATTGGCAGGCAATCCATTTACGAGAAAGGTACCTGAAGCAACATCTGCTTCATCCCTTGCTACTTCCAGTGTCATCTGGAAAGCCCTGGCTTTCGGTTTCGGTGGGACATTGGGCCTTGTAGTCACCTTCTTCTTCGGGTAGTCCTTCAAGATGTGCCCTTCTTCATTACACCCATAACAAACTTTCTTGTCGAGGGTGGATTCATTGGCATAGTGCCTAGGCTTTCCACACTTAAAACAAGTGACTCCTCCTTCACATTTCCCTAAGTGCTTCTTCTTGCACTTCTCACATCATTTCGCTTCACCTCCTCTTCCTCCAAACTTCTTCAAATCAGACTTCGAAAATTTTATTTTCTTGTTGGACCCTAAAGATCCATCAAACTTCCTTTTATCACCAACTTCAACCTTGTTGGCTGCTCTTCCCTTGAGCATCTCCTCAATAGACTTAGCAACCTAGATAGCTGCCTCCAGAGTAGGTTCCTGACGTACTGGCACAGCGTACTCCCATGGAAGTCCTTTTGCGTACTTGTCGAATTTTGTCAATTCATCTGGGACGATGTGCAAAGCAAACTCCATTTTGTCTGTGAAGGCATTGGTGTATTCATCAATGGACATGTTGTCCTTCTTTAACGTTAGGAATTGGTTCTCCAGCTCTAGCAGATTTTGGGCCAAGCAGAACTTGCGTTTGAAGTATACTAAGAACTCTGTCCATGTCAGTTGTAGTGGCTCGTTGGGGCTTATGGTCTTCCCCAGAGTGTTCCACCAACGAACAACGCCACCTCTAAACTGACGTACTGCATATGTGGTTTGTAGTTTGCCCTTGCAATCACATGTTATGAAAGCCAACTCCATCTCTGAGATCCAATCCATAATTCCAATTGGATCTTCTTTCCCAATGAAATTCGATGGCTTGCAAGTTGTGAAGTCCTTATACTTGCATCCATTCCTCTCGACTCTTTCATCTTTGTTGTTCCTCCTAACCACTGGTGGTTCAGCTTGACTACCAGTCCTACTGTAATTCCCTTCTTCTGAGTGTCCGTCATTCAGCTCAAGCTGTTCAATAGGTATCGTAGGTTCACCCCTATTTTGTTGAAGTAAACGCCTTGTCTCCTCCATCAGGCGATCCAACATCATCTGGATCATAGCTTGTACCCCAGCCATCATCATTGGCTCAGGTGCAGCTGCTACAACATGTACTTGTTCAATCACTTGGGGTTGTGGTTGTTGATTGTCATTTACATTGGCATTTTTTACTCCACTTTGGGTTCTTGTCATGATTTGTAATGCCCGTAGATCCGCACTAGTCAATTTAGAGATAATAGGGGTCGAAAACGACTTTTCAACAAAAGATTATTCAGAATAAATAATCTTAACCAAGCATTATAATATGTCTCAAGGGTTCCATACATATAAAGAGCGCTGAAATCCGAGTTATAACGAAGAAGTTATGACTCGTCGAAGTTTAGCGACGGAACCGGCACAGCACCCCGAAGACGTAAATAGTGAATTTATGATAGAGCTTCTTTTAGCCTTAGTAATCTAAATGAAAGTCATAGAATATGTTAACCTGAGAGTGTCCATAAAAAGAATGCCCAAATCTGACTTCTTATGAGGAAGTTATGATTTTTCGAAGTTTCGGCTTAGCGGTGTACAGCCCGAAGTTCGAGTATTAGATCGAGCGGTTTTTAGCCGACACAACCTAAACGAGAATTGAATATCTCGTTATTAGTAGCGTAACGATAAAAAGACAGACGAAAATGGACATCGGATAAAGAAGTTATGAAATTTTAACGGACCAATCCTGTCCCGGCCTGTTAAAAATATAACTTTAAAAATAAAGTTAAATTAGCCGACGGAGTCTAAACGAAAGTTGTAGAATACGTCTCCACCTACGCGTGGATATAAATAACGTCAAAAACGAAGTTCGTATGAACGAGTTACAAATTATAATAGCATATTTACGTATTAAAATAAAATATAAATCATATATACGTACACATATATATACATATGTATATATCATTAGAAAGGTATCGACGATGCGGTCATTATAAGACTGATGTTGAGTTCTTTCGACATTATTTTAGTGCAAATATCATTAAATCTATTTAAAATAGTATTATAAAGGGGTGTTTAGTTTTTTATATAACTATAAGGTCATTAAGTAATTATGGAGGGTAGTTTTTGTAAATTCAATTACTATAAATAAGAGGCTTGGGCTCTCATATTTCTTGCACCATTCTCTTGATTCAAGAGTCTTTCTCTCCTTATCCCTCGAGCATTTCGGTCCCTCGTGATTCGACTTCTCTTTCTGTAGTTTTAGTATAGTAAGGTGAGCGCTGAAGCGCTGCACGAATCTTTCTTAGAAAGATTCAACAACGAAGTTCTGCCCCTGCAGAGCCCGACTCCTAGCTAAAATCTCCATGTAAGTAAGTTATGTTTACCCTGTTTTAAATATAGTTTATATTTAAAATTAGTATTTATATTATAAATTTATAATAAATATTTGAGCTATTATTATGACTTATATAAGTGTCGTTATAATATCTTTTTAACTACTCGCGGTACAGAGAATCTAGTTTAAAGGGCCGCATAGGGTTGTTGGATTTCAGAAGTGCTATACGCCAAAATGGTCCCGCCCTCCGGTGTTTTATGCTTGGCCCCTCTCTGTACATAGTGGTTGGAAAGTATTATTTAAACGCTTATATAATAATAATAATAAGACTAATAATTAGTCACGGTAAATAATAGTCTAAACTCTAGTGGTGATAATACTAAGTTTCGTCAAAGGAAATTATTTTAAAGTAAACGAAGCGCTGTCCGAGTATCGAGTCACCACCTTCTCAGGTGAGTGCATAGTTACTTTCATTTTATACATAGATATGAAGTATTTTATATAAACTACGTGTTATGTGTGCATATTATCTAAATGCTTGCTGTCTATGTTGGATGAACGTTTTTTTATACATGTTTTAAATGATTTGAACTATATATGTATTTTAAATATACAAGTATGTTGGGTATGAGATGGGTAGATGAATGATGAGAGATAAAAGATGATGTGAGTAAACATTGGCAGCTATAGACTTAGTGCCTAACAAATAACATCGGCAGCTATGGACTTAGTGCCTATTGGACAAACACTCGTAGCTATGGACTTAGTACCTGTTAGGAATTGGTAGCTATGGACTTAGTACATGTTAGGAATTGGTAGCTATGGACTTAGTATCTATTAGATAAACACTGGTAGCTATGGATTTAGTACCCAGCAGCTATGGAATTAGTGCTTTACGAACGAGCATTGGCAGCTATGGATTTAGTGCCAGTCCTATAACCCTGGAAGCAAGGGACTTCGGAATAAACGAATGCAGGATAAATGACTCTTAGGATAGATCCTTAAGAGTAAAGAAGACAATGGGGATGGGTAATTGGGTTGATTGTTTGATTGTTTAAACATAATAATTATATTATTGTGGGTTGAAAACCCTATGTACTCACCAGGTTTCCCAACCTGACCCACTCAGTTTATTTATATCACAGGTGACGATGTGAAGTTACCTTACACTAAGAGATTAAGGAGATATAGATCACTAGTGATAATGAATGTAAGTTCTGTTTATGCTTATGTTTATGTATTGACGATGACATCCCAAATGTTTTAAAACGAATTAAAAATACTTTTCTTCGGAAATGCTTTGATAACGTATTTATCATGTTTTACTAGGGAACAAATTCCACAACGTTTTTATTAAAAGAGGTACTCTGATTTTCATAAAGCATAAACAAAATCAGTCTTTTCTGGCCGTGAAAATGGGGATGTCACAGTTGGTATCAGAGCATTAGTTTAAGCTAACTAGGAATATGGATTTATTTCTAGACTTAAACTTAGAATGCTAAGTGATGATTGTGAGATGTGAGCACTAGCTTATTTTAGGAATTATGACTAAAATGTTTTTATGTGCTAAATGCTTTGTGATTTATATGTTGTTATTTATTCGGATCTATGGTCTGTTGCCGACCGGATCTGGAAACCTTATGTGTTTAGGATTCTAAACGTACGACTACGATATTAGAACTAGCATATAAATGTTTCGGAGTGATAAGGATGATTCAAAACTCCAATCCTAAATAAAGAACTAGATTCACCTTATTCAGTGTATAGATCAAAATAGCAAGAACCCACAGTGGAGCTGGGAATACAAATGGGAATTGGAATCAACCCCCGGTGATTCAGCAAATACATGTTGTAGTCGAAGATGTATCCGAGCCAATCACCATGGATGGAGTACAAGCCATGATTCGGGCTATGTTAGCTGAACAAATGGAAGAAATGAGGCGGATGTTGAATAGGGACGAACCTACTATACCCATTGAGCAGCCCGAGCTGATTCCCGAGCAATCAGAGGAAGGGAACTACAGCCGCCAAGTGAGTCAAGTGGGGACTCAAAGTGAACGAAGGGATGGCCCGGAGAGGAGAAACGACAAGGACGGGCGAATGTACAAGAATTTCTTGGGTGCGAAACCACTGAGTCTCTTAGGAAGCCTGAAGCCGGTTGAGATTATGGATTGGATCTCCGAGATGGAGATGGTGTTGATGAGTATGTCACCGCATTCACTGAAAGGATGAAGCTATTTCCCTACTTGGTTCCTACTGAACTCTCGAAGATTGATAGATTTGCTAACAGATTGCACACTGACTTTGGCCCAATGGTCAAAATGGCAACTACTTTGAAAACAGCCGTTAGAGAAGCTAAGAACATAGAGACCCAGATAAGAGAAAAAGGTCTAGAAAGAGATGAGGCAGGAGAAAAGCGGAAGTTTGAAGGATCTTCAAGGTCCAACAAAGAGAGCAAATTCTAAAAGCTTGGAGGAGGAGAAGGAGGTAAAGCGAGATGGTGCGATAAATGCAAGAAGAAGCATTGTGGGAAGTGCAACGAAGAAGTGACTTGTTACAAGTGCGGAAGGACTGGTCACTATTCCAAGGATTGTACACATAATGATAAGGTATGCTAAATATGTGGAGGCAAGGGGCATATGTCTAGAAATTACCCAAAGAAAAATGAAGCAGCAAGACCAAACACACCACCAAGGCCAAGGGCATTCCACATGATCCTCGACGAAGCAGAAAACAACATGAGGAACCAAGGATGAGGAATCCATACCCGAAGACCGAGTTATGAGGTAGCCTAAGAGATAGAACAATATGATGTAGCCTATTAGAGGCATAGTCTAAGGTGAACTTGAACACCTATGTAATAGTTTCAAGAAATAATGAAGCCTTCGTTTTGCTATCTGATGTGTTAAACTGTTGTGTGATTTTCTTGTATGGTGACTTGGAAAACTGTGAGACAATACTTGGGATGAGTATGAGTAGGTGTGAAAGGTAGTAGATGCATATACTACCAGAAGCACAGGACTCACACTTGGATCAGGGAAAGTCACAAGGTTACCAAGAAGCTAGTAATTGATACCGTTTTATTCAAGTATGTCGTTACCATCGTTTCGGTAATGACAAAAAAGATGATTGTTATTTCCGACCCTAGTGGTCATATCAAATTGAGTCCGATTTATCAAGAAAGGTTGCTTGTAGCTAGAAATGCTACCTTTTAAGATGTGGTTAGAACATGAAGGAAGGTATAGTCTGTTTTGGAATTTGACTCTAAAAGACCTGAGTCCAAGCGATGCATCATGCGAGGGGAGGTCATTAGAGCATGACCCATCAGTCTATTATGATAATCGAAGGAAAAAAAATTATCTCAAGTTTGTTAAAGAAGGAGTCTCTAATAAAGATCGAGACCGCACCATGAAGATAATGATTTGGAAGTCTAACATGAGATAGAGAGCGAGTCCAAGATCGGGCAGCGCCTGTAGTCAGGAAGTCTTAGAGTTAGATACTCATTCGAAGAAACATCAAAGTTACGGTTATTACTTAGGATGAAGAGATATCGTATGGAGTCATCATGTGAGTCCTATTTCGTTGATGATTCCGGGACGTAATCATCCTAAGGGGGAGATAATTGTAACGCCCGTAGATCCGGGCTAGTCAATTCAGAGATAATAGGGGTCGAAAACGACTTTTCAACAAATAATCTTAACCAAGCTTTAGAATATGTCTCAAGGTTTCTGTACATATAAAGAGCGCTGAAATCCGAGTTATAACGAAGAAGTTATGACCCGTTGAAGTTTAGCGACGGAACCGGCACGACACCGCGAAGACGTAAATAGTGAATTTATGATAGAGCTTCTTTTATCCTTAGTAATCTAAATGAAATTCGTAGAATATGTTAACCTGAGAGTGTCCATAAAAAGAACGCTCAAATCTGACTTCTTATGAGAAAGTTATGATTTTTCGAAGTTTCGGCTTAACGGTGTACAACCCGAAGTTCGAGTATTGGATCGAGCGGTTTTTAGCCGACACAACCTAAACGAGAATTGAAGATCTCGTTATTAGTAGCGTAACGATAAAAAGACAGACGGAAATGGACATCGGATAAAGAAGTTATGAGATTTTAACGGACCAATCCTGTCCCGGCCTGTTAAAAATATAACTTTAAAAATAAAGTCAAAATTAGCCGACATAGTCTAAACGAAAGTTGTAGAATACGTCTCCACCTATGCGTGGATATAAATATCGTCAAAAACGGAGTTCGTATGAACAAGTTACAAATTATAATAGCATATTTACATATTAAAATAAAGTATAAATCATATATACGTACACACACACACACACAATATATATATATATATATATATATATATATATATATATATATATATATATCATTAGAAAGGTATCGATGATGCGGTCATTATAAGACTAATGTTGAGTTCTTTCGACATTATTTTAGTGCAAATATCGTTAAATCTATTTAAAATAGTATTATAAAGGGTGTTTAGTTGTTTATATAACTATAAGGTCATTAAGTAATTATAGAGGGTAGTTTTTGTAAATTCAATTACTATCAATAAGAGGTTTAGGCTCTCATATTTCTTGCACCATTCTCTTGATTCAAGAGTCTTTCTCTCCTTATCCCCCGAGCATTTCGGTCCCTCGTGATTCGACTTCTCTTTCTGTAGTTTTAGTATAGTAAGGTGAGCGTTGAACGAATCTTTCTTAGAAAGATTCAGCAACAAAGTTCTACCCCTGCAGAGCCCGACTCCTAGCTAAAATCCTCCTGTAAGTAAGTTATGCTTACCCTATTTTAAATATAGTTTATATTTAAAATTAGTATTGTTATTATAAATTTATAATAAATATTTGAGCTATTATTATGAGTTATATAAGTGTCATTATAATATCTTTTTAACTAGTCGCGGTACGGAAAATCTGGTTTAAAGGGCTGCATAGGGTTGTTGAATTTCAGAAGTGCTATACGCCAAAATGGTGCCGCCCTCCGGTGTTTTATGTCCGGCCCCTGTCTGTACATAGTGGTTGGAAAGTATTGTTTAAACGCTTATATAATAATAATAATAAGACTAATAATTAGTCATGGTAAATAATAGACTAAAATCTAGTGGTGATAATACTAGGTTTCATCGAAGGAAATTATTTTAAAGTAAACGAAGCGTTGTCCGAGTACCGAGTCACCACCTTCTCAGGTGAGTGCATAGTTACTTTCAACTTACACATAGATATGAAGTATTATATAAACTACGTGCTATGTGTGCATATTATCTAAATACTTGCTGTCTATGCTGGATGAACGTTTTTTTTATACATGTTTTAAATGATTTGAACTGTATACGTATTTTAAATATACAAGTATGTTGGGTATGAGATGGGTAGATGAATGATGAGAGATAAAAGATGATGTGAGTAAACATTGGCAACTATAGACTTACTGCCTAACAAATAACATCGGCAGCTATGGACTTAGTGCCTATTGGACAAACACTGGTAGCTATGGACTTAGTACCTGTTAGGAATTGGTAGCTATGGACTTAGTACCTGTTAGGAATTGGTAGCTATGGACTTAGTACTTATTAGATAAACACTGGTAGCTATGGATTTAGTACCCAGCAACTATGGAATTAGTGCTTTACGAACGAGCATTGGCAGCTATGGATTTAGTGCCAGTCCTATAACCCTGGAAGCAAGGGACTTCGGAATAAACGAATGCAGGATAAATGACTCTTAGGATATATCCTTAAGAGTAAAGAAGACAATGGGGATGGGTAATTGGGTTGATTGTTTGATTGTTTAAACATAATAATTATATTATTGTGGGTTGAAAACCCTATGTACTCACCAGGTTTCCCAACCTAACCCACTCAGTTTATTTATATCACAGGTGACGATGTGAAGTTACCTTACACTGAGAGATTAAGGAGATATAGATCACTAGTGATAATGAATGTAAGTTCTGTTTATGCTTATGTTTCTGTATTGACGATGACATCCCAAATGTTTTAAAACGAATTAAAAATACTTTTCTTCGGAAATGCTTTGATAACGTATTTATCATGTTTTTACTAGGGAACAAATTCCACAACGTTTTTATTAAAAGAGGTACTATGATTTTCATAAAGCATAAACAAAAGCGGTATATTCTGACCGTGAAAATGGGGATGTCACAGTCTATACACAAAATCAGACGTTCAATGTGTAGTGACGAGAATTAAGATAGGAAAACTTTATCTACGATAGACATATTAAATCTTCCTTATTACTCCAGAACGTTTACATGGTAGTTCTAATATCGTAGTCGGATGTTTAGAATCCTAAACACATAAGGTTTCTAGATTCGGTCAGCAACATACCATAGATCCGAAAAGCATATAAGGTATCTTTATAGTTATAGCTATAACACCAAGCATTTAGCACATAAAATCATTTTATGCATCTTTCCTAAAATAAACTAGTGCCCATGTCTAAAATATAACAGACACTCATCTCACAATCATCACTTAGCATTCTAAGTTTAAGTCTAGAAATTCTACAATTTCCTAGTTCGCTTAAACTAGTGCTCTAATACCAACTGTGACATCCCCAAATTCACGGCCAGAAAAGACCGATTTATTTATGTTTTATTTGAAAATCAGAGTATATTTTTAAAGAAATATAATGCGGAATTTGTTCCCAAAAAAAATATGAAAAAGAATTTATCAAAGCATTTCTGTAGAAATGTATTATATTAAAAACTTTGGGATATCATTGTTAATACAGATCAAAAGCATAAACATACACAACATAGTTATTATAATATCTATTTATTCTAGTAGCCTATAATCCATTGATCTCTCATCAGATCATCACTCCTGTGCTCTCTTTCCACTACTTGTATATGAGAAAACTGAGTGGGTCAGGCTTGGGAAACTGGTGAGCATATAGGGTTTTCAACCTGCAATAAATAAGTTTATTAATTTCATCAACCAACAATAACCCGATAACCCATTCCCATTATCCTCACTTTACGTACTTAAAACACCTATCGTAAGGGATCTAACTTAAGGATTATCATCCGGATGGACACTACTGCTAAGGGGTTTCCTCAACAATAAATGTCCGTAAGGAAACCATGAGGGGGTTAGAGTACACCAGTGAACACATCGTTCACAAACACCTACATGTTATGGGCCTACTAGCGTTCCACATGATTGTCTAGAATAGTCTGTGGTTGTCATCTATACTCTGCTATATGACTGGATCAACAACAACATAGAGGCCTTTCATCATTTTATGTCATCACACACCAACTATTTCATCTACTCATGTTTTACCCCAACATATTTGTAGATATAAAATACATATACAGTTTAAATCATTTAAAACATGTATAATAGTGTTCGTCTAACATAGATAACAAGTATACATACAATATGCACACATAGCATTTAATTTATATAAAATAGTTCATATATATGCGTAAGATGAAAATAAATATGCACTCACTTTAGTAGAGGGAGTAGATAGAATCTAAAAACGGTCAACGGCTCGTGATCGTCAAACGAGAGAGAGAGAGAGAGAAGGAAGATTTGGTGTAAGAAGTGAATGAGGTTGAACATGCTATTTACAAGATGATTTCGGCCCATTCACATCATGAAATTCATTACTCATGTCGTGAGCTTTTGAGTTATCGTTTCCATAGACTTCTAGCTTCGAAATGTGGTGTTCTGACTCCTCACGTCGTGAGAAAAGAGGCCCACGTCGTGAGTCCAGTCAAATTAGGGTTTCTGACATGTGGCATGCTCTTAGACAGCTGTATCTTCGGAAGGTCATAACTTTTGCATACGAACTCCGTTTTTGACGTTCTTTATATCTATGCGTAGGTGGAGACATACTCTACAACTTTCATTTAGACCCCTAAGGATAAAAAGTAGTTTATCATAAACTCACTTTTTACGTTTACCAGTGTCGTGCCAGTTTTGACGCGAAACTTCGACATGTCATATCTTCTTCATTATAACTCGGATTTCGGCGTTCTTTATATCTCCGGAATCCTTGTCCCGACAACTAAAACTTTATTCATAGATATTGGGCCTATTTATTATTTTATTTTTTATGCTTATTTTTTTTCTTAAATTATTATATCTTATAATTACGTATAAGGCACATAAAATCACATAATATTCAAATAATTCCTATTTATTAATTCAAAGTAGGTTATAAGTGTTGACCCTAACTATTACACTATTAAATTAATACTTAGCCTAGAAACACGAGCATTACAATTAATGTTCCATAAGGTCCAACTTTACTTTCTCAAAGCCTAAATCCTTTTCATGATTAAATTTCAGTCCACAACCCTGAACTAGGAAATGGCCCGAAACAGGGTGTAGGGCCAGTCCAGACGGTGGGCAACCCGAGTGACCGTCCACGGCCCACGACTCCTGGGGGCCCAAAATTTATGGGCTATATAGTGTATATATATATATATATATATATATATATATATATATATATATATATATATATATATATATATATATATATATATAATTATTATCAAAATGATTTTTAGGGCCTAAAGTTGGTTCAAACTTAAATTTGCTCAAAAGATAAGTAATTTGGCTTGTTTGTTATTGTTAATTGAATGTGTTTATAGTCAATACTAAATGATATTTTTTTTTTTTTTTGAATCTTTATTATATTTATCTTTAAGGGGCTTGTTTTTTTCTTTTCGCCCCGGGTCCCATATACATTTGGACCGGCCCTGACATGGTGTTACACATGTGGCCAAAAAGTACATGTCCAATGAAATTAATACCACCACCATATCATAATAAACCTAGGAGACCAAAGACCAAGAGAAAGCGTAATGCAGACGAAAGGAATGAAAGTCAGAAGCATGGTGTAAGTCAACCTGGGAGACTTACCATAAAGTTTCTTAATGTTAGGTGTGGGAAATGCAACAATAAAGGTCGTAATTCCAAGTCTTGCAAAGGCCAAGGAGGGAATGCATGATGCAATCAGGGGATGAAAAGAGGCTTAAGTCAACTAGGGAATAAATGTGGCAGTTTCAAGCATGAGTTTGTTCATATCTAAGAGGTGCGAACCACCACAACCCTACCACGGAAACACACCACCATTTCAATTGTTGATGTCTAAGGGTTGCGAACACAGATGATGAGTACGGAAGAATATGGATATCATCAACAGGTTGAAGATGGAGATCGTCAGCAGGTTGAAGATGGAAGAGTGCCTGAAGTACCTTCCTATAATTATTTTAGACAAGATTGCAAAAATGGTCCCTATGGTTGGAAAGACCAAAATACCCTCCTTTTTTTGTAGGTAATGGCACATTTGGATTGATGTTAGTGTGAGGACCAAAACCAATAAGAGGTAGAATTCATATATGTCCTTCATAACCAAAGGTATAACCAAAAATTTGAAGTAATGATCAATATAGCCATAAAAATTAAAGTTGTATCGTGATGGACCGAATTTTGTGATTTGGATTGTGAATTTGTGATTTTGTGTTTGACCTGTTATTTTATCAACAATATAAAATAAAATAAAAATTAATTTTTGTTATTTTGGCATGTGTGATTTCCACTGTCTCATCTGTAATTTCCTCTCTTCAATCTCATTTGTAATTTCATCTCCTCAAATGAGATTATACAAAGGTCTAATCTATAAAATTATATATTAAACATTTGTATAATCTTACTTGTGTAAATCTTATGGGCTAATGGAGGGAACCAATCACAAAATCGCAGTACATAAAGAAATCATAGCCCATTAAGTGGCATGCGCTTTAGAAGTTTAAGTTGCTCTTTGAATAATTTCTTAACTTCTAACTGTTTTTTGGAAAATAATTATATTAATTAGGCTAAATTTGTCTTGTTTTTTTCTTGTTTGTATGTTGTTGTTATTATTATTATTATTATTATTATTGTTATTATTATTATTATTTAATTTCAATAAAAGAACCAAGAAATCAAAATGATTCGCGCATGTGAAGTTATCCTCTGGGATTTGCTAAAAACCAAAACCACTGAAGCTAATAATTCTTAATGGAATAGAATTTAATCTGATCTAATAAATTACAAAAAGGAGAAACTAGCATTCGGAATCTTCAACCCAATCAAAAACACGTAGCCTTCCATTGATCCCCTTGAAGGAAGTTTCCGACAGAATACACACCCACCCGCTCCGCCGGAATCTGGCTACTCCACGTCACCCTCCCCGTCAAATCCGCCCCTTTCCCACTATTCTCAAATTCCCCATAATACAGCGTCTTCAAAGCAAAATCCCCCGTCCATGGCATCCACCCCTGCGGCGTAATCAATGCCTCCAGCTTACAATCAATAAACACCGTCCTCGAAAACTCCTTCCATGGCCTTCCCAGGAAATTCTTATGAACTTTAGGGTTACTGTAGTACAACCTCATGTACTCTTCAGTCCCGTTGACCAAACAGTTCCGGAACACAAATCCCGTTGACTGCGCCGGATCTATCCTGCCATGTGCAGTCACGGCGTTGTTCTCCCCCTTTTCCGGCTTCACTTGACGGGGACGAACCAGGATTGTGCAGTCTTGGAAGATGGAGGCGGAGTTTCCGAATATGAAATCGACGTTACCTTGAATGCGACATGATTTGTAGAATTGACGGAGGGAGTGGGCGTAAAGAGTGTCTTGATTGCCTAAGAATTCGCAGTTTTCGATGACGGTGTGGTCGCTGTCGGAGCGGAACGCCACCGCCTGGTGTGCGTCGGGACCGGCGGTATTTTCTATCGTTAAACCGCTTGCCATGAATCCGTCGCCGACTACCCCTGCAACATAAAAAAAAGAGGTTTATAAATAAATAAATAAACATAATTTTAAAAATTAAACCAAATAAAACATAAATCGAAATACAAAATCCTAAATTTATCCAATTGGTGGAAAAAGAACTTGTTAAATTAAGTAAATTAAAGATATCGAATGTAGGGTGTGACTTACCGACTGTGGCTGTGTTAAAAGTTGAAAGTCCAGGCTGGCCTACGTTCAAAGACCCTGTAATTACGGTTTTGCCCATCCCATCCCCCAAAAGCACCACGTTCTGCTTTTCCAACCCGACCCGAACCGTTTCCCCATAAATTCCGGCCTTCACCCAAATCACGAACCGCCGCCCGGAACCCCAATCCGGAGCTGCATTCACCGCCTCTTGCACCGTCTCGTAATCACATTCGCCGTCTTGCTCACACACAGTCACATCCGCCTTCAATCCCGCCGGAACCCCTAATTGTGGTCCATCGCCGCCGCCGGAGCTACCACCACCCTCCCAGAATCCATCTCTCTCCGTCTTGGGCGGGCTCCACGACGCCGTCTGGTCGCCATACACATCGTATGCCATCATCATGCTTAAAGCGTTGCTGGTGTAATCGATTAACGTGTTCAGAAACGACATCGTTTCGTTGATCATTTTTGTATTGTTCACGTATTTGAGCGCGGACCAACAGTCGTACTGGTAAGCCAATCCGGCGCTGGTCCAAGCACGTCCATCCTTCATCTTGCCACGTGGCAACGCCTCGACCGTTGATTTGAGTCGGTAGTCTGAGTTTCGGAGATGTTCGATGCAATTATTAGCGGCGTAGGTGTGATTGATGAGGCCTTTGGATGCTTCGAGGATCGATTGCACCATGGACTGAGCAACATGGAGGTTCTCGGAGGAGACTGATAACGCCGACTGAATGATTTCCATTGCATTTCCTTTTGGATACCGGACGAGTGAAGATTCACATAGCTGTGGATACCTCGTAGCCTTGCAAGCCTGATGGATCTGATCGGACGATGATGGTTCGTTTTTAATAGACGGAGGATGGATGCGTCGGTGGCGTGCGGCGGCGGAGGAGGAGGTGGGGTTAATGAAAACGAGAATAGAGATTAAGAGGAGGGAGATTATAGCCATGGAGATAACGAGTCGTGATGTGGAAATTGGGTGATAAATTGGTTTTCTCCGATGCATTTGATCAGCGATTTATAGATTTGATTTGAAATTAGTGGTGGATAATCAAATTTGGAAAGTAGCGATTAGTGTGTGTAATGTGTGAGTGAGTTTGGAGTGAGATGGCGTGGGACTGTATGGCTTGTTCACGGGTTGCATAGTATCTACCCAACAAAATCAAATTTTACATATTTTTGATGGTTTTTTGTGCGAAAAGATAAGTTTTATATTCTTCTAATTATGTGTTTTCATTTTATTATTATGTTATTTTTAATTTTTGGTTTCAATTTATTATTGTAATGTTTTATTATTTATTGTAAAAATTTATTTTTTTTATTAATTGTGGGATTTAGAAATAATTATTTTATATAATAATTATGCATCTTTGGAAATATAAATTCATGCAATCAATTTTTTTCAGATATATTTCTGATAAGCTATATTATTTATATTAATTATAAAATAAATTTTTAGCTATATTATTTATATTAATTATAAAATATATTTTTTTTAAATGATCAAATTTTAATATTAAAATTTGCAAGTTAGAAAAAAAAAAAAAACTCATTATAAAGATAAATAAGCTAAAATTGGGTTATGTAAACAACTAACCCACGATAACTTAGTGTTTTTTTACACCTATTAGAATTCCAAAAGACGTTTATCTACCACTTCATCAAAAATCAATGATTTCGTTGGTAAAATCATTCCAAATAAGATGAAATTACGAAAATTTCGTAAACACCAAAACACAGTCATCACCATTGCATCAAAAGTCTTTCGTTGCCATCCCATTAAAAGAGTCGTATTATTAAAGAATGAATGGAAACTAGATGAAAATTTTGAACATCCCACCAAATGACAATACGACTCTAAAGACTAATAATCTCTCGACAACTAGCAAAAAGATGATCGATAATCTCTACTGACAGAGCACACACAGGGGACATACGAAGGTGTCTTATATTATGGTAGTCACCATAACTCCTGAGATACAGCGGTTCTACGAAGAATATTGGCCTTATGAGATGTGCAAGGACTTGATGGAAAAGTACCATCAAAGAGCACGTCAATAGAGGTATGAAATAGTCACCTCGTTCATCACCACCAAGATGAGGGATGGAGAGTTCATCACGACCCATCTGCAACATATGTAAAGATATGTGGATCGTCTCTTGAAGTTTATGTGAACTTTGATGACGAGCTGGCTATTCACATAGTCCTACACTCTTGGCCTCCTTGTTATGATCAATTCAAGATGATTTATCATATGAGCAATGAGGAAGACACATTGAACAAGCTTCAAGGCCTGCTAAGAACTATTGAAAGTGGATTAAAAGGGAATAGTGTCGAATTCACTCTTACTCTTACTGCTGCTTCTATCCTGGCTATTGGACAGCGAGATCCAGTCCATGTATGACAATCAAGTTTGGAACTTGGTTGACAATGTACCAAGTCGAAAGACAATTGGGTGCAAATGGATCTTCAAGAAGAAGACCGACATGGATGGAAAGGTGCACACGTTCAAGGAACGACTGGTTACGAAGGGCTTTACTCAAACCCCGAGGATTGACTATGATGAGACCTTCTCACCAGTGGCCAAGATCAATACTATTATGGTTATGTTAGCCATCGCTGCGTTTCATGATTATGAAATCTGGCAGATGGATGTCAAAATCGCTTTCATTAATGGGAAGTTGGCTGAAGATGTTTACATGTTTCAGCCAGAAGGTTTTGTGGATGCTAAATACCCCAATAGAGTATGCAAGCTTGAGAAATCCATTTATGGATTGAAGCAAGCTTATCGCAAATGGAATCTAAGCTTCGATGAGAAAGTCAAAGAGTTTGGTTTCTCTAGGAGTGAGGATGAGTCTTGTGTGTATATCAAAGCTAGTGTCTAACACCCCGGATTCCCAGGTATTATTTTTATTCTCTTATTTTTGGGTGATTGTGAGGAGACTCGGCGAGTTGGAATCTAAAGTCGCCGAGTAGGATCGCGGTTTTGTGCGCGGGTTCGCATCTGGATTCGGCGAGTCCAAAAGTGGACTCGGCGAGTCCACGCTGTTTAATGAAACCCTAATTTCCAGGGTTTGAGACCTATTTAAAGGGGCTTATGGTCGTCATTTGCGGCCACCAACCCCAGAGAGAAACCCTAAAGAGCTTTTGAGCGTTTTGAGAGAGAGAAGAGGCCATTGTTGACTTTTGAAGCTTGGTTTCGCAAGGCAAAGGAGATTCTAGCTAAGAGGAGGCAAGGGAGGTGGACATCCTTCGATTTTGGAGCTTAGAGCATCATTTTGGAGGTATATTTTGGCTCCCTTTTCTGTTGTTATGATGAACATGGGGGTTTAGGGTTTCTTGACCCCTTTGTTGGTTAGATTTGATGTCCATTTCGTCCCTATTTGTGATGTGGCTTGAGATGGGATCCATAGAGGTCTAGAGAAGCTTTATTCCTTAAGCTTTATGAGGATTCATGGGAGTTTTGACCTAGAGTTATGAGATATGGGGCTAAAACATCATTTAGGAGCAAATAGTTGTTGTTTGAGCACCAAGGTTTGGACTTTACGTAATTATCATGCTTGGGGAGGCCAGATCTATGATTGTATGGAACAAATCTGACCTCAGAAGTGAGTTTGAGTTTATGCATGGCATGGACTCGCCGAGTCTGAAGAACACACTCGGCGAGTAGCATGAAGTTTGCCCGTAACCACTCAGCGAGTGGTCTTGTCGATTTGAGGGGTCGACTCAGTGGGTCAGGGAGAGTCGGGGGGGGGGGGGGGGTGGGGGGACTGAGTCAAGCCGGAACTGGCCGAGTTGTTCTTGAGACTCGGCGAGTTGAGTCGTGGTGGCCCCGCGATTTATGCCAGGTGAAACTTGTCGAGTCAGAGAAGTACTCGGCGTGTCAAGAAATGATCCAAGGGAGTCAGTGGACACGTATAGACTCGCCGAGTCGCCCTAGTGCACTCGCCGAGTCCGGTCAAAGTTGACCGTTGACCTTGTTGACCTTTAGAGTTGAGTTCAGTTGTATTTATGAGTGTATTACTTTGTGTGATTAGGCAGAGGCTAGATCACATTTATTCCGAGACATATATTTACCGAGATACGCAAGGTGAGTCTTCTCACTATACTTTACCTTGAGTAGGTAAATAGAGTTATGTGATACAGTGTTTTATATATATTGTTGTTGCACTGCATTCTTCTATGTGATTTATGCTGTGCATGCTTGCAAAGTTAGAACCTGAGGGTTCACAAAGTTTGGGTGCACGGACCCACAGAGTTATAGCCTCGAGTGGCTAATATGTGTTACATGTGGTATTTTGGGGAACTAACTAAGCTTTGTGCTTACAGTGTTTTGTGTTATGTGTTTCATGTACTAGTGAGGATCGCAGGAAGGCGTCGGCTTGATCAGTTCACACACGGGATTTTTATGCTATGAGATCTTAGGATTGTTATATGTTATAAATTGAGTTTCAAGAAATGATGTTTTTATGATTTACAAATGACTCATGTTTTTATAAATGCGAAAAATTGTTTCGGAAATTTATGGTGTTACAAGTTGGTATCAGAGCCTTGGTTTGAGGGATTCGGGTACACCTTCTGGAGTATTTGAACTCAAACTGAGGATTTGGAAAATATTTTCAAAAGAGAACGAAGTTTTCTAAAAGAAGTAAAAGACTTTTAGAGAAACACAGAGCAGAGATGTGTGTACAATCAGTCAGCGCCCGAACGGTGATTTCCCAAAATACCCTTATGTTATATGTTTATGAGATTGATATGATGTATTCTCTTGCTAGAATAGGCTAGGTATTCCTATTAGGACTAGGGTGGCTTGGTTTGTGATGCGTTAGCCTAGGGGAAAGTGAGCTGCTATGAGATGCTTGAGAGTGAGTAGGTAGCAGTGAGGAGCTATGAGAGATCTATAGAGAGTAGATTATGTATAATAGAGTACTTGGGACTTGGAATCCTAAGAGGAGGACTTGGGGTGTACACGGATACGATGCGGACAGTAGTATTGGGCCCGTACTACTAAAAACACGGGGGCGGTGTACAATTCAAGTAAGAATCTTCGGGATGCTAGAGATCAAGGAGGGATGCGTTATCGAGTGAGAGTATGCTCGAATGAATTTCTAATATATCTTATGTTGTATTTCAGAGGTAGATCATGGTGCGGACACGACTTATGCCAGAGATCAGCGAGACTAGTGATGAGGAGATCCGTCGGATCATCCATGAGGAGGTGGTTGCGGCCATCAGGGCAGAGATACCAGAGATGTTCGGGTCTATTAAGACCATGCTGATTGAGACTTTTGACGAGCGTTATGCCGCTCTTTCTGAGGTTGCTGTCGCTGCTGCAGCAGCCACTGCAGCTGTCGCTGCTGCTAGGCCGCAAGGGGGTGACTCGTTGTTATTCAGGGAGTTTAGCAACACGAAGCCACCAGAGTTTGATGAGATGCAGGATCCGATTGCAGCGATGAGATGCGTATCTGACATTGAGGGATGTTTCTATACTTGCTCGTGTCCGGAGCACTTGAAGGTTCGGTTTGCACTGAACCAGCTTCGCCTTGGGGCGAAGGACTGGTGGAAGTTCGCAACAACACACAATTCTCCAGCAGAGCTTGCTGTGGTGACCTGGGAGAGGTTCACCACCATGTTTCATGATGAGTACGTTCCCTCGGTGGAACAAGATCGGTTGGCACAAGAGTTTTTTACCCTCAATCAGGGTACGGAGTCTGTTACGACTATTACCAGGATGTTTCATGAGAGGGCAATGTTCTGCCCTGAACACGTGTCTACTGAACAGGCACGAATGAGCCGTTATTTGAGTATTATGAGGAGAGACGTTCGGGAGTTCGTGTTGAACTCCTCATACCGGACATGTGCCGAGCTTCAGGAAAATGCTCGGAAGAGGGAGATCGAGCTAGAGACTCAGGCGAGGGATCGGCGACCGACACAATCTCAGCCGGCAGCCAAGCGGGCCAAGCCCGCTTATTCCAGGGCAGGGAGCCAGAAGGGCCGCACTTGTGGGAAGTACGGCAAGGGTCATGATGGAGTTTGTAGATCGGGATCTTGCTACAAGTGTGGAAAGGAGGGGCATATGGCCAAAGACTGCCCAAAGGGGTTTACAGTGTGTTTTCACTGCAACCAGACCGGACACCGGAAGGCAGAGTGTCCGCTGTTGCGAGGGACTACCCAGGGAGCACCACAGGGATCTGCCCCTGCTGCTATTAGAGCTACTGAGAGCCGGCCAGTGAAGGCTGAGGTACCGAAGGCGCGAGGGAGAGCCTTCCAGTTGACCGCGGAGGAGGTTCGCGCAGCGCCCGATGTCGTGGCTGGTATGTATTCTTTCATGTAATTATTTAATGTTTAAGATTTTATGCTTATATTATGATATGCGTAGGTACTTTTCTTGTGAATTTTGTACCTGCTTTGGTGTTATTTGACTTGGGTGCGAGTCGATCTTTTATATCGTTGACTTTCAGTCGGCACATCAGCATTAGTCGAGAGGCGTTGAGTCGACCTCTGAGAGTTTCCATCGCAGATGAGAGAGCAGTATATGCCACGGAGGTGATTCGAGGATGTGTACTTGAGATTTTCGGTGTAGAGTTTCCTATTGATTTGGTCCCGATTGCGATGGGGGACGTTTGTGTCATCGTTGGCATGGATTGGTTGAGCAGATTTGGAGCAGTTATCGACTGCAAGCGACAACTGGTGACTATACGAGACCCAAGTGGGGGAGTTCTTACTGTGTACAGCAAGGGTACCCAGCCCGATTCAGTGTTTTGTTCGGCTGTTAAAGCGAGGCAAAGTCTACAACAGGGATGTAGTGGTTTTGTAGCGTATGTGACGGATACGAGGGTTGGTGTAGGGAGACCGAGTGCGGTTGAGGAGGTCCTGATAATGTGTGAATTCTCGGATGTTTTCCCTGAGGAGTTACCGGGTGTGCCTCCTAAGAGCCAGGTGGAGTTTCGCATTGATTTGATTCCGGGGGCAACACCTATCGCCAAGGTGCCCTATCGCCTTTCACCTCCAGAGATGCAGGAGTTATCCTTGCAGCTTCAGGACCTGCTGGGGAAGGGGTTTATACAGCCGAGCAGCTTGCCGTGGGGAGCACCGATCCTGTTTGTGAAGAAAAAGGATGGTTCGCACCGAATGTGCATAGATTATCGAGAGCTGAATAAGTTAACGGTCAAGAACCGTTATCCTTTGCCGAGGATCGATGATTTGTTCGATCAGCTGCAGGGAGCATCTTGGTTTTCCAAGATTGATCTGAGATCTGGATATCATTAGATGAGGGTGCGCGAGGAGGATATCCAGAAGACTGCGTTCAGGACTCGTTATGGGCATTATGAGTTCATGGTGATGCCATTCGGGCTCACCAATGCGCCTGCAGCATTCATGGATCTCATGAACATGGTATGCAGACCGATGCTGGATCGATTAATGATTGTGTTCATTGATGACATTTTGGTGTATTCAAAGTCTAGGGAGCAGCATGAGGATCATTTGCGGGAGATCCTCAGCATGCTGAGATCAGAGAGGCTTTATGCCAAATTCTCCAAGTGCGATTTTTGGTTACAAGAGGTGCAGTTCCTTGGTCACCTCGTTAACCAAGAGGGGATTTTGGTCGATCCGGCCAAGATCAAGGTGGTAATGAGTTGGGAGGTGCCGAAATCTCCTTCTGAGATCAGGAGTTTTCTAGGGTTGGCCGGCTATTATCGGAGGTTTATCAGGGATTTCTCCAAGATTGCTGTTCCTCTCACCAGATTGACCCGGAAGGGTGTGGTGTTCAGCTGGGGCCCAGAGCAGCAGACCTCATTTGAGACTCTTCGCCAGAGATTATCCGAAGCCCCGGTGTTGACTCTTCCAGAGGGGTTGGAGGACTTCGTGGTGTATTGTGACGGATCGATATCTGGGTTGGGCGCGGTGTTGATGTAGAGGGGGCATGTGATCGCATACGCATCGAGGCAGCTGAAGCCCCATGAGGCAAGATATCCCACCCACGATCTAGAGTTGGGGGTTGTGGTGTTCGCCCTCAAGATTTGGCTCCATTACCTGTATGGGGTTCGGTGTACGATATACACGGATCACAAGAGTTTGAAGTATTTGATGGATCAGCAGAATCTGAACATGCATCAGAAGAGATGGTTGGACGTGGTAAAGGATTATGATTGCGAGATCCTGTACCACCCGAGCAAGGCTAATGTGGTGGCCGATGCTCTGAGTCGTAGAGCAGAGAGCGCCCCGATTCAGGATATTTATATGAGATTGACAGTGATGACTCCGATATTGGACACCATCATAGGGGCTCAGGCTGAGGCAGTGAGACCGGAGAACCGCAAGAGAGAACGAGTTATCGGGCAGGTGACGGAGTTTGTGACCGATAGCAGAGGGCTTATGAGCTTCCAAGGTCGGATTTGGGTACCGTTTGTTGGAGGAACGCGTACCATCTTGATGGAGGAGGCACATAAATCGAGATTCTCGATCCATCCTGGAGCCACTAAGATGTATTTAGATTTGAAGAGAGAGTATTGGTGGCCCTGTATGAAGAGAGATGTCGCGTGGTTTGTTGAGAGGTGCTTGACCTGTCGTAGGGTTAAGGCTGAGCCCAGAGGCCGCATGGTAAGTTGTAGCCGTTGGAGGTTCCCGAATGGAAGTGGGAACAAATTATCATGGATTTTATCACCAAATTCCCAAGGACTGCTAGGGGAGTCAATACAATTTGGGTGATTGTGGACAGGTTGACAAAGGGCACCCACTTCCTTGCTATCAGCGAGAACTCTTCTGCAGAGAAGTTGGCCGAGGTGTACGTGAGGGAGGTGGTATCGCGGCATGGGGTGCCGATCTCGATTGTCTCAGACCGAGATGTACGTTTCACTTCCAAATTCTGGAAGAAATTTAATGAGAAATTGGGTACTAGGCTGCATTTTAGTATCGCATACCACCCCCAGACTGACAGATAGAGCGAGCAGACGATTCAGACGCTCGAGGATATGCTCCGGGCATGTGTGTTGGATTTCAGTGGGAGTTGGGACACGTATTTGCCCTTGGCAGAGTTTTCTTACAACAACAGCCATCATTCGAGCATTGGCATGCCGCCCTTTGAGCTGTTGTATGGGAGGAGGTGTCGGACCCCTATCTGTTGGGGAGAAGTACGGCAACGCGTGATGGGTAGTACTGAGATCGTGCTTCAGACGACATAGCAGATCCAACAAGTCAGACAGAGGTTGTTGACCGCTCAGAGTCGTCAGAAGTGTTATGCGGACAGACGCCGGTCCGAGCTTGAGTTTCAGGTTGGCGACTTTGTGCTCCTGAAGGTCTCTCCTTGGAAAGGAGTGATTCGATTCAGGAAGAGGGGCAAGTTGGGGACCCAATATATTGGTCCCTTCAGGGTGGTCGCGAGGGTAGGCAGGGTAGCCTATCGTTTGGAGTTGCCAACAGAGGTGGGTCAGATTCACGACACTTTCCATGTGTCGCAATTGCGAAAGTGCGTAGCCGTCGAGTCAGCAGTAGTGCTACTAAAGGATATTCAGGTGGATGCTAGCCTGAATTATGTTGAGAGACCAGTGGCGATCAGAGATCGAAAGATTAAGGTCCTGAGGAATAAAGAGGTGCCACTGGTGCAAGTCCAGTGGCAGCATCGGAAAGGGTCAGAGTTAACTTGGGAGCCGGAGCGTGAAACGCGTGAGCAGCATCCGGAGTTATTTGCGGAGTGAGAATTCGAGGGCGAAGTCTAATTCTAGTGGGGGAGAATTGTAACACCCCGGATTCCTAAGTATTATTTTTATTCTTTTATTTTTGGGTGATTGTGAGGAGACTCGGCGAGTTGGAGTCTAAACTCACCGAGTAGGATCACGATTTTGTGCGCGGGTTCGCGTCTGGACTCGGCGATTCCAAAAGTGGACTCGGCAAGTCCACGTTGTTTAATGAAACACTAATTTCCAGCGTTTGAGACCTATTTAAAGGGTCTTATGGTCGTCATTTGCGGCCACCAACCCCAGAGAGAAACCCTAAAGAGCGTTTGAGCGTTTTGAGAGAGAGAGAGAGAAGAGGCCATTGTTGACTTTTGAAGCTTGGTTTGGCAAGGGAAAGGAGATTCTAGCTAAGAGGAGGCAAGGGAGGTGGACATCCTTCGATTTTGGAGCTCAAAGCATCATTTTGGAGGTATATTTTGGCTCCCTTTTCTGTTGTTATGATGAACATGGGGGTTTAGGGTTTCTTGACCCCTTTGTTGGTTAGATTTGATGTCCATTTCGTCCCTATTTGTTATGTGGCTTTAGATGGGATCCATAGAGGTCCAGAGAAGCTTTATTCCTTAATCTTTATGAGGATTCATGGGAGTTTTGACCTAGAGTTATGAGATATGGGGCTAAAACATCATTTGGGAGCAAATAGTTGTTGTTTGAGCACCAAGGTTTGGACTTTATGTGATTATCATGTTTGGGGAGGCCAGATCTACGATTGTATGGAACAAATCTGACCTCAGAAGTGAGTTTGAGTTTATGCATGGCATGGACTCGCCGAGTCTAAAGAACACACTCGGCGAGTAGCATGAAGTTTTCCCGTAACCACTCAGCGAGTGGTCTTGTCGAGTTGAGGGGTCGACTGAATGAGTCAGGGAGAGTCACGGGGGGGACTGAGTCAAGTCGGAACTTGCCGAGTTGTTCTTGAGACTCGGTGAGTTGAGTCGTGGTGGCCCCACGATTTATGCCAGGTGAAACTTGTCGAGTCAGAGAAGTACTCGGTGTGTCAAAAGAGGATCCAAGGGAGTCACTGGACACGTATAGACTCGCCGAGTCGCCCTAGTGCACTTGCCGAGTCCGGTCAAAGTTGACCGTTGACCTTGTTGACCTTTAGAGTTGAGTCCAGTTGTATTTATGAGTGTATTACTTTGTGTGATTAGGCGGAGGCTAGATCACATTTATTCCGAGACAGATATTTACCGAGATACGCGAGGTGAGTCTTCTCACTATACTTTACCTTGAGTAGGTAAATAGAGTTATGTGATACAGTGTTTTATATATATTGTTGTTGCACTACATTCTTTTATGTGATTTATGCTGTGCATGCTTGTAGAGTTAGAACCTAAGGGTTCACAGAGTTTGGGTGCACGGACCCACAGAGTTATAGCCTCAAGTGGCTAATATGTGTTATATGTGGTATTTTGGGGAACTCACTAAGCTTTGTGCTTACAGTGTTTTGTGTTATGTGTTTCAGGTACTAGTGAGGATCGCGGGAAGGCGCCGGCTTGATCAGTACACACACGGGATTTTTATGATATGAGATCTTGGGATTGTTATATGTTATAAATTGAGTTTCAAGCAATGATGTTTTTATGATTTACAAATGAAATATGTTTTTATAAATGCGAAAAATTATTTTGGAAATTTATGGTGTTACATAGTGGGAGTATAGTTAGCTTTCTAGTATTGTATGTTGATGACATACTACTCATAGGAAACGACGTTCCAACCTTGTAGGAGGTTAAGTCCCAACTTGGGAAGTGTTTCGCTATGAAGTATCTAAGGGAAGCTGCTTATATTTTGGGGATAAGGATCTTGAGAAATAGGAGTAAAAGACTAATTGGACTTAATCAAAGTACTTACTTGGACAACGTGCTAAAACATTTTAGCATGGAGAATTCCAAGAAAAGGCAGTTACCTATCCAGAGCAATACCAAACTAAGTAAGACTCAGAGTTCGAGTACCGATGCAAAGATAGCGGAAATGAGTCAAGTGCCATATGCTTCCGCTGTTGGATCGATCATGTACACTATGACATGTACTCTCCCTGATGTGGCTTTTGTGTTGAGCATGGTAAGTCGATATCAAGGGAACCCGGGTAGAGCTCACTGGCCAATAATTAAGAACATTCTTAAGTATCCGCGAAGGACTAAGGACTAGGTCCTTGTACTTTGTGGCAGTGATGACTTGAGAGTAACAGGGTATAGTGACGCCAACTTTCAGACTGACAAAGATAACTTCCGCTCTCATTCGGGCTGGGTGTTTACCCTAAATGGAGGAGCAGTGACTTGGAAGAGTTCCAAGCAGGAGACCGTAGTTGATTCAATGTGCGAATCAGAGTACATAGCTGTGAGCAAAGTGTCAAAGGAGGCTATATGGTTGAAGAATTTCATTGGAGACCTTGGAGCTGTACCAGCCATAAAGGAGCCCATGGAGTATTTCTGTGATAATGAAGGAGCAGTTGCCTTAACAAAGGAACCAAGGGATCATGGCAGATCCAGACATATCGATAAGAAATACAACATCATCAGACATCGGGTAGAAGAGGGACTCCTCGTCGTTAAGAGGGTATTGTCATAAGAGAATCCTGCAGATCCCCTCACGAAGGGTCTGAGTAGGATTAAGCATGCTCAGCATGCGAGGAGTATTTGGTCTGAAGGATGATATTAGTTTTAGTGATTAGATAGATATTTTAGAAACTTGTAATAGATAAATGTAACTGACATTTGATGATTAAGTAATGGAGATTTATTTATAAGTAATGTTTACTATCTTGTGTCAATTGTGTACTATTGTTTCAAGTTCGCATGTTTTACTTCCTAAATAAATGGATTGTTCAAATTATCCAAAGTCGATCATACTTTGGAAGTAAGTAATGAGGCAAGACTGTCATGAATTGGCTTGTAGATTGTCTAAGTGCTTAGACATAACAATTGTTTGCTGCAACGATCATGAGTACTCCTGAAATAGGATTTGAGTATTGGATTAAACCCACGCTCGTTTGAATTACTTCATGGAATTATCACGAGTAATTGTGATATGATAATATCGTATAATCTTTAAACCGAGATATATGAGTTGTTGTTTACGAGTTGGTTGTGCATTGATAATGCATGAACGCATCAGTAACTTGATGTTATAAAACATATTGTTGTGTGCGATTTGATGAGTAAATAGTACAAGAATATAAGTAAAAGTTTATTTGTTCCTTTTTCCCTAACGGGTAAAGCGATATATTGGGCCCTTCGATGATTTTGTGTCGACTTATGTGTCGAGCCTGGTCAGGACTGAGTTGATGTGTTCGATTAAGTTCGTTGTCAAACAAATAAGAAATCAGGAAACAAACTATTGGACATTGAGAATGATTATGTTCCATGTCTTTGTCCACACGATATCTTGTAGAACAGAGGATTATATGATCCCTTATCTAAAGGACACGTCATTGACTAGGTCAGAGTTCGACAACGGATTTTGAAAGCTACAATTGCTAATCAGATTCTGAAGTCATACTTTCAATTTTAGTTATTAGACTTATCCAAGTGGGAGACTATTGGATTAGGTGTCTAAGCCCATAACTACAATTGGTATGTACTTGATTTGATAGTAGCACGGTCCTTTTGGGTTGCCTTCACCATAGCAACTTGATAAGATGACTTTTGGAGAAAGAGGTTAATAAATGATTTATTAATATATTATCAGAATGATATATTAATTAGAAATCATATTATTTAATTAGTATTTAATCATAAATTAATTTGGTATTAATTTTGGGATTAAAGGAACTAATTAAACGTACGGGGAATGGTTTTGCAAATCATTGATAGTTGCAAACTGGGCTATTGGACTCCCTTGGAATGGGGTGGACAAATTTCTATAGGGAGGCCCTATAGAAATCGTCCAAGGCCTTCCAGAAGGGATGTCCAAGGGTTTCTTGGAGCTTAAGAAAGGAATTAGGGTTTCCCCTGAAAACCCTAGCAGCCACACCTACATATAAATGCCCTAAAACTCCTAAAATCAGCCACTGCTTCCAAAGGAGAAACCCTAGCCGATTTCTGCCTCTCTCTCACTCATCCTTTGCTATTCGTGTTTGTGACTCCATTAGAGGTGCAAAAATTGTGGAACTAGAGCTTTCAAGAGTCAAGATCATCCGTGGAATTCTTGTTATTACCATATTATAAGCAAGGTAACATTCTAACCCTAGTTTTCATATAGATCTCGAGAATTGTATGCTAGTATTAGGGTTATTACTTTGCATTTTCTATTTGCATGTATAATTAGAGAAAAAATTAGATCCAAGGCAATTAAGGTTGCATGATCACATCATAATGTTTTTATGCTCAAAACCCATCATCAACCAGATTGCTATAAGGATTACATGTAACCATTTTAGCCCATGTTAAAATATCTAGAGTAAAATCAGATTGAGAAATAAATAGAGTAAATCCAATACACATATCAACACTGCCAAAAAGAAGGAGAGGGGTCTAATATTGTTCATGGGAAACTTAGATGATAATTAGGAGATAACCATAGAGTTCAAATTGGATGAGAAGACACTAAGGATAATGTAATAAAAGTATAGTAGCAAGTAGATGGTACCCTTACCATGAAGAATGGTGAAGAGAGAACTATCATATTTGATGCTCAGAAAGTCATGAGAGGAAAGTTAGATTGCAAAATGTTGGTACCATGTACGAGGTGCATGTTTGAGGCCATAAAGTACGTTGTACAAATTACAAACGTGATCAGGAAACTGAGAATTCACATAACCAAGAGGTTGACGAATGTAGACCATTTTAGAAAGATCACCATGGAGAAAATCATTTTTGATATCAAGTTGATGGATTCGCTAGTCTCGAGGAGACGGAAATACTATAAACAATGCAAATGGTGGCTGGTTTGACCATGAGACTAAAGGTGTCATCAAAATCCAAACCAGGCGATTTAGATCAACCTTGAGTAACTAAAAACCCTCTATATCAATAAGTTGACCGTTGTTGTCAAATGTGTAACAATAGAGCCAATGACAACCAACAATATTATCCTTATGAGGTTTAGGAACAAGATCCTGAGTGTGATTAGATTGGATAATGGACATTTTTTAATCCATGGTCACACGTCAAGGAGGGTCACACATAACCTGAACAATGGATCTAGGAATAGGTGAAACATCAGAAGTAATAGAGATATTAAATATTTACCTTGGCTTAAGGGAGCCAGTACGAAATATAGTGACCAAAGAGTAACTAGAAGTAGGGAGGAGAAAGTGTAGGGGAGATAACTTGGGAAGTCAAGGATGTACCTTCATCATTTGATGAAGAATTATATGTTGAGGATAGAGAGGGAGGGGTTGATGAAGTCATAGGGAGTGTAACATTCATACATTTGAGATACATGATTTCAAGAATTATTTTCTAGCCTTTGGATGAAGTCACGACGTGAGCAATTCCTCTCACATCGTGAGCCATGGCTGAATTGTTGAACCATATTCCTTGAGTCTCACGATGTGAGCCTTTGTTTCTCACAACGTGAGAGCGGTCTAATGACCAAAACCCTAATTTTTTGGGTATTTAATGGAATGAGAGGGCTAGGGTTGTCCTCCCTCACTCTCTAAGAATCCAGAAACCCTAATCACGACCTTACTTGAGATCTTTGTCCATTTTGGTGCATTTTCTAGCTTGAAGAAGAAGTGAAGAAGGAAGAAATAAGTGTTCTAGTGGTGGAGTTTGTGAAGGATCATCATCATCATCATCATTTCTTCTTCCTGTTGAACCTTTGTAAAGACCAAAGGTTCAAACTTTATTGCATTGCATTACTAGATCTAAGTTTTTATCTCATTTATTTATGTTTTAAATAAGATGGAGTGAAGTAGAAACCATAAAGTCAACAACTTTATGGGTTCTAAGGTCCCTTTGAGCCTCATATTGTCGAGATCTGAGTTTTGGTGAAGTATTAGAGTCATACATGATAATTTGGTGTCATTTCCTTATTTGTGGCCTAGAATGGAGAGAGGACATGCATGGTGCATGAATGTCCGTAAAGTAAGCATTTTACGGACCTTTAGGGTCCTCTTAAGCTTCTGGAAGAGTTTGGTTTGATGGCTTAATGGATTACTGTGACATCCCGGAATTTAGGTCAAAGACTGTGAACAGTCAGTTCACAGTAAATCTCTTTGTAATTTGACACATTGATTTTTAGTGCATCAAATGAAAAATAAATGAGTTCATTTAAATTATTATAAGATACCATATGATATCTTACTTCCAAATGTGTAAATTGACAAACAAATCAAACAACTCAAACTACAACACTAGTTAATGCGTATGTAACACTCGGTTCCTAGTATGTATTTTAAATAAGATTTATTCATTTTTGTACGAGAACTTGACGATTTGGAGGCCCCAAACTCGTCGAGTATGAATTATGTTGGGTCGCGGGTTAAGAAACCTACTCGACAAGTTGAGAGCCCCAACTCGATGAGTAGGGTTGGCAGAGTGAAACCCTGATTTCAGGGTTTTGCATCCTATATAAACACATTAATCCCTAAAGGCTGGCCTCATTCACAGCCTCCAAGTCCCAAAACCCTAGAGCCTTTTGTGAGCTTGTGAGACCTTTTTGAGAGAAAACTTGTGCTTTTGAAGCTTATGGAAGAAGAGGAAGCTAGAGGACTCAAGAAGCAGATAGTAGATCCAAAAACTTCACTTCATTTGCAACATTTTTGGGTAAGCAAGTCTCAAACTTGCTCAATGATTTCTTAGATCTCTTCATTTCCCCTTTATGGGGTTTTTGGTCCAAGAATGTTAGCTTTTGAGACTTGGATGTCCCAAGTTATTACTCTTTCAGATCTGGGGTCTAGAAGGGGTTTCATGGCATAAACGTGCAAACTTTATGGCCATGGAAGCCCCATGCAAGCTTTAAGGTGTCATTTTGTCCTTTTAAACTCCAAAAGGCCATGCATGGAGGGAAAGTCAGGGACTTTACGTATTCATACGGTGTCTAGGGCCTAGATCTCAGTTTTTATGCTTTAGTGTGAAGTATTATGGCTTTTGGGTCAAGATTTAGGTCTTAAAGAATTAGGTTTTGAGCTAAACCCATTAAGAAGGGCTATTAACGGGTAAAGTTGGAAACTTTACCCTTAAAAGGACATTTTCAGTGTGTAGAATAAGTGGGGAATCCAGATCTAAAGGATAGGAGCTTAATCTATTAAGATGGCTCAACAGACTGAAGAACTCATCGAGTCCATAGAGGAACTCGACGAGTTAGGTCGAAGAATCCCGAGTCTGTAAGGATGAAAACTCGACGAGTTCAAGGATGACTCGACAAGTTGATTGGAGAAGCCCCGATTCTATGGATAGGAGGAACTCGATGAGTTGTGAAAGAACTCGACGAGTTGGATTGCGATTTCAGGACTTATGGTTCATGGAACTCGATGAGTTGGTAGACTAAATCGGCGAGTTGAGTCAAACCGGATGTTGACTTTGACTTTGACCTTGACCAAAGTTGACCCTTAAAGGGGTTATGGGTATGCAAAAGGGTAATTAAATGAAATGATTATGTGTAGGCGTCTGAGAGGGGTTGATTTCAGAGCAGGAGCCTTTGCAACTATTTCCCAGTTATCAAGGTGGGTTACCTTCCAGTAGGAGTAGGTCGAAGGCTCCAATGCCGACCTACTAGTATTGATTATAGTCGAGATGATTGTCTTTGTGATAATTGTATGGTATGCCACTATCTGTTATGCTTTATGTGCTAGTATGTTATGTTATTATGTGATAGTGGTAGGGGTGAAATAGTCCTCGTTATTGGTTGAAAGAGACCGAAGGGGAGGCCAACACCTAGATATGCTAGGCAGTACATGATTTATAAGTATATGCTAGGGTATTATGTGGTAGTGGTAGGGGTGAAATAGTCTCCGGTTACCGGTTGAAAGAGACCGAAGGGGAGGCCAGCACCCAGATATGCTAGACAGTTACCGGTTGAAAGAGACCGAAAGGGAGGCCATCACCCAGATATGCTAGACAGTTACCGGTTGAAAGAGACCAAAAGGGGAGGCCAGCACCCAAATATGCTAGGCGTTATGTGATTATATGGTATGTGGCATGATGGGGGAGCTCACTAAGCTTTGTGCTTACAGTTTTCAGATTTTGTTTAAGGTCCTTCTTCTTCGAAGGGAAAGGAGCCGGCAAGATAGCAGCGCATCACACACACGATTTTCCGCATATGAGATTCTTGGGATTTTTACTCTTACATTATTTTCCTATGATATGTTTTTGAGATAGTTAACTTATGGTTTTTCATGATATGAGATAACATTGATGGCATTTTTAGTAATCTATTTTATGAATCTTTAAATTAAAAATGAAATTTTTAGTCTTGGATTTTGGGATGTTACAACGTAGGAAAAACTAAAAATTCATATTAAGCACTTATGAGCGAAACAAACAATTTTATATCATAATACATGTTCCCCTGTTTCTAAAAATGTAAAGAACGTCCAAAACGGAGTTCGTATGCAAAGATATGGTCGTTAAAAAAAACAACAAATCACTAACTTTCTTTCAATTGCTAAAACCGAATCGATCTGTTGATGCACTTGCGTACCTCCGACGTAAATTCCGAGAGTGTTTTTGAACTTAGGCTATGGTCTATGGTCTAATATTTAATTTCATACTCAAAATATTTTTATAAAAAAATATTTGCAAAAGTCGAACAATCGAGCGTTCGGCCATTTAGACACGAAAGTTAAAACGCAATTTCTTGAAGTTCTACAACTTGAAAAATTAATCTGTTCGAGTTTTTTGAATCCTTGAACCCACCTCTATTCAACGACACTTTCGAGAGAAAAAAAATGACGTCTGGATCTCGATACACCAAATTAGCATTGTTTTGGGCCATTAAAGGGGTTAGGACATCATAGTGGGGCCCACCTAACCATGCTAGACAAATTTCAGCCAAACCCTTCCCCTCCCTCCCATGTTTTCTTTCACCCCACCACTCTTCTTTTTTATTGTGTACACACTTAACCAAAAGGTACAAGCATGGTGTTGGGGTATGGCCACCTAGGCTTGTGTGTGCCCCTTCCAACTATATATAGAGGCACTGAGAGCCTCATTTCTTCACTAAAATACCACAACTTCAATCTCTAAGTATCTCTATCTCTCTCGGTTGTTAAAACACCACCAACATCACCACCTTATTCCACCACCAAGACTACCCTTGTACCACCTTTTTGTGACTGGAATTCACACCCAACACCACCTCCATCACAATCCATTCCCTTCCATTATCCCTCTCCCTTCATTTTCATCAAAAAAGAACCATAAAAACTGCAGTAGCTGGCTGCTGGAGCTCTCCTACTACCACCGAACACCCCACTACCACACTTCAGTACTAGCTACGACCACATCGTGCTAATGTTGTTGTTGCTTGTAATTACCCACCACCACCTTCGATATATTTTGTTGTATCGATCGCAATTACCATTCGAAGACCCGATCGTTTTCTTTTTAGAATATTTCCTTCATTGCATGGAAACGATGAACACACCTGTGCAATCCTCATTTCTACTGTTCAAACTCAATTTTAATATGCCCAAAACCTAACCCCTCTTAAAAAACGTTTACAAAACAAATCCAAATTATAACACCCAAATCAGGTGCATATTATCTTTCATATTGTAAAGTTAAAAGTTTCTTTTTTTCCCTTATCACGACGTGAGGAATGCCTTCTCACATCGTGAAGAGTGATCTGGACCTGTGCATCATTTTAAGGCTCACAACGTGAGCAGTGTAATGCTCACGACGTGATGGCGGCTGGTGACCAAAAACCCCAAGTTTTTAGTATTTAAAGGAATGTGAGGGCTAGGGTTTCTCACCCTCTACCTCCATCACTCTCTAGACCTCAAGAAACCCTATTCTTCCTCCTCCTTAAGATCCTTTTTCATTTGGGTGCATTTCTAGCTTATGGGAAGAAGAAAGGAAGAAGAAGTGTCACACCCCCAAACCAGAACGACGGAACAGTTCAGGGGCGGAGGACATCATGTATAGTATCAAAATACATGCACCATAGTAATCAAAGTAACAAACAACCATTTGATTAATATTAAAGTGTTTACAAAGTATGTGATTCACAAATATTGATTCCAAAAGTAAATGACAAAACAAGACATGAAGCTACTATGCTCCATCTTCTGAATCCCAAAGCGCATACCTGTCTACTAGTTTCTTGAGAATACAAGTTATTTTGAAAGAGTAGATCAACATTTAAGCTGGTGAGTTCATAAGTATTTTAGTGATGAAAAGTAAATTGTAAGTTCTTTAGAAAAGTTTGCATGTTCCTCCAGAAAATCCTATATTTTCTGATGTGGTGAATGATAAGTAAAAATGACTCTACAATTCCTTCTATGAGTACTAAATGAATACAAGTTATATACAATTAAAAGTAAACAGACAATCGATTGTGTGAATCTGCCCTAAGCCCACAACCAAACAAGGAATACGAAGTAAGGCGGAAAGCACACATCCCATTGTTTGTTAGATCTTCATTATATATAACCCTGGCGTATTCATTTGGTACTTACGGAGTTAACTATAATAGTTCTTTATATTTGATGAAAACATTCTTTAAGAAAATCGTATATTTCCTTTAGTAAAATGGTAACCACAATAGTTCCTTCTATAATCACTTAGTTTATACTAGCTATATATAATCTAATATCGAACGGACAGTTAAATCTATGAATATGCCCTAAGTCTACAACCAAACAAGGAACAGGAAGTAAGGCGGAAAGCACACATCCAACTGTATATCGGATATTAATAATATATAACTCTGATGTATAAACTAAGGTATTATAGAATTAACCACTAAAGGTCCTTTAAGTTATACTGGTTTAATAATGCATATCAAACCTTTTACAGATAAGTTTCTAGTTTCTCCTACTTAATGTTCTATCCGAAAAGTATGGTTTTATACTAGAAAGCAGTATACTGAATTTGTATGCTATGACCTGACCCATTCATGTTTATATATATATATATATATATATATATATATATATATATATATATATATATATATAGTTAAGATCGAATAGAGAGAAGACTGTGTGAATCCGGTACTTTGTAGATGTACCCCATATATATATATATATATATATATATATATATATATATATATATATATATATATATATATATATATATAATATACCTTGTATATTATCATACTTTTTTTTAAACAATGAGTTAATGATACATTCCCCTCCTAGGTTACTGGGAGTGTAAAGTATAAGTTCGTAAATCATGATTTGTTCCTCTATTCTAGAATATAGTATGTTCCTTCCTGTTCTAGTTATAGTATGAACTGAACCCATAAACTATACCTATTATAGTTTACTAGTATGCTCATTTTGAACTGTCCAAGATTTGTAGAAAAGACTCGATTATCTACAGAGTTATGCATGTAGGTTAAAAACAGAGTTTTATAAACAATAATCTAACATCATCTAAAAGAGTTTTTGAGTTGATTTGATCACTTACAAATCATAAGAAATCATTAAATGTGATGGTTATCACAGGTAAATATTTACACAATAATATTGTGTTCAACTTGTATCCCCCCTAAAAGCATTTAAAAACATTTAAAAGATTGATTATAGGGGTATGAACTCACCTTATGTGGGTGATTCAATTGAAGATTCGAGTAAGGATGATAAGTTCCACGAAGGAAGTCCCGAGGCACAAACGAGTCCTAAATGACATATAATAGCATATATAATCATACAATTAGTGTCTAAAACAACTAATATGCATAATAAATGACCTTAGGAAGCAGGGATACCTTGCAATAAGGTGTTGGAATCAAAACTAGAAGGCTGAAAAGTGATCACGACCAAAAAAGGGGGAGTTCACGGTCTTAGGGTCATTCACGGCCCAAGATCCTATGAAGGGTTCACAACCGCGAACTCTTGAAGATCTTGAAGACGGTGATGAAATATGAAGAATCAAAGCTAGATTAAAGGGGTTTCTAAGTATCAACAAGATAAGGGATGAGCTACTTACGTTTTTTTTAGGGGGAGAAAAGAAGCCTTTGTGTGGATGATACTTGAGAGGATTCTTGTAGATCACAGCCAAGAGGATGAATAATGAAAGAAAAATGAAGCTATCTCATAATATATATATATATATATATATATATATATATATATATATATATATATATATATATATGCGAGGGAGTGTTTGCGGCCGAGGAGTTCACGGTCCGAGGTCTTGGTCCGAGGTCCTGTTTACGGCTGCAAAGCTTTGTGTTAAATGTGAAGGTTCTCGGTTCCTAAGGCTTTTCCCTTTCAACAATAATACACTTAGATACAAGGCTTCAAAACTTGTAAACCAATAATCCATCTAATTTAAGATCATGAAAGGAATAAGTTTGACCAAATTTGACTTTATAAGAATAAAATTTTTGTGTTGTAACAAGAAGGAAGTGCTCTAGTATTGGTGTGGGCAAGGAATCAACATCATCGTCATCTTTTCCTGCTTTTGGACCCTTGTAAGTATCAGAGGCTCCAACTTTATTGCTTATCATGGATAGATCTTGAGTTTTGTCCATTTTATTGATGTTAGTACATGATTGAGTGGAGTATATCCATAAATCTGGAAAATTTATGGATTCTAAGAGTCCCAAGAGCATTATAGTGTTCAGATCTAGAAGTTGGTATAGATTTGAGGCATGCATGCAACTTTGAAGCTCATTTCATCCCTTTTTATCCTAGAAAATGGATGATCATGTTTGGTGCATGCATGGCCATAAAGGAAACATTTTTATGGACCTTAGGGGTCCCATTTAGCTTCTGGATAAAGTAGACTCAAAGACTTAATGGAATAAGGACTCAAAATAGTGTCCCTTAGCCACAGAGAGCCCTCACGACATGAGGTATAAGATCCCATGACATGAGAATCAGAGCAGTCCCATTTCTATTAGAACCCTTGGATCTTACAATGTGAGAATGGGTGCTCACATCGTGATGCTATCTCAGGTGGTTTCTTTGACTGAGCTGACCAGTTTGGGTTAAGCCGAGTGGAACTCAGATCGGGTTCGCTGTCACAACGTGACCAATGCCTGGCCACGACTTGAGGATAGTTGACTTTGACTTTGACCAAGTTTGACCTTAAGGGTATTTTGGGAGTTTGGCTGAGATTGGTCTTTTGGTTGAAATAGGAGGCAGTTAGAGCTGAGATTAGGAGCTGAGACTTCATTAACTTTTGTCTAATCTGCAAGGTTAGTTCTATAACACAATAAATTTTCAAACAAAATTTTCATTTAAAATCACATTAATCTCATTAACACAATAAAAAACCCCCCAAAATATCGAGTTATCAAAAACACATGTTCATAAATCGTTTAAAACACAATCCAGGATCCTCCGAAACATATCTCCAACTCGTGTATGTAAAATCAAGCCAGTGTCTTCTCGTGATCCTGAGAAGTACCTGAAACACATAACACATAACATGGTAAGCACGAATCTTAGTGGGTTCCCCGAAATACCACACATATCTCATTAGCCTCTCATGGTTATGCTCAAATAAGACCCTCTGGTCAATGTGTCTCAGTGGGAGCCTCTGGTCCTACAAATCCGGTGGACCCTCTGGTCCTAACTCAGTAAGCTCAGAATAATACACAACATAAATCACAAAGACATAATGCAGGATATCACAATACTCAATATAAGCACATAAGAACCTCCGGTCAAACAAAGATTACCTCTCTAGGTAAGTATAGTGAGAAGACTCACCTCGTAAGCAAGTAAGCGAATAACCCCGTACACGAATCTCAAACTAGCTTCCGCCTAAACCATAGGATAATTATCTTTAATTAAAACTTAAATCATGACTCTAAATAAACTAATTCATTTTCTCTTTCAAACTCTTGGAATGGGTAAAGTACCATTTTACCCCTCCATGGTCCCCATAATCTATGTCTTGACCAAAACCTAAAGTCAATAGAAGTTAACACTCGAGTCAATAGTCCATGTTGACCCGACTCGCCGAGTGCATCTATGTGACTCGTTGAGCCCCCTCGATTCCTCTGAAATGTTGCAAAAATCCAACTTAACTCGTCGAGTTGTCTCGTCAACTCACCGAGTTACCTATGTCCAGACTCATTGAGGAAGACCTTAGTCGACTCGTCGAGTTAGCTCATTGACTTGGCGATTCCATTCATTCTATTTCCTCATTAAGACGTTTTAAGTCAGATCTACAAACCCAAAATCTGGATCTAGCCTCCCAAGGATCGAATGTCACGTAAAGTTGCAAGCCTTACGTTTGTGCATGGCATATTAGACTCATAATGCTAATACAAACTCCAACAAGGGATAGATGCACAAAATCTAGACTCTGGCTCAAGAAAGCTTGGATCTTTGGGATCTCAACTGCTCCTACAGTCCAGATCTGAGGTTTCAACCTAATGATATGCTCAAATAACTCATTATCAAAGGATGGATGGGAGAAAACCCTAATAACCTCCCTAAACTACGATCTCACAAACGAAAGGTCAATATAGGAGCTTTTTCCTTTGCATTGAAGCTAATCACTGAATAACTCTGGATCTACAGCCCCTCCTTGATTAAACACACCAAGCTCTCCAAATCTCCTTCCAAATATGCACAAAACAACTCAATTTAGTCTCTCTCTCTGTCTCTCTGTCTCTGTCTCTCTGTCTCTTTCTCTCTCTCCCAAATGAATATGACCGATTAGGGTTTCACACATGGGAGTTGGGTGGCTGGTGAGGAGGAAATGAGGGCTTAAGGCCCTTTAAATAGGACACAACCCTGAAAGATTAGGGTTTCCACTCACAGCTCCAGCTCGCCGAGTTGGTCTCTCCGACTCGCCGACTTGGTTGAAAAACCCATGTGGTCAATTTGTCTCTACTCGATGTGTTGGGGCACCCACTCATCGAGTTGCTCACTTAACTCATAATTAGATATTATAAATTTTATACCTAGGAGTCAGGATGTTACAAGTTTTCCTCATTGTACTTGCGGGTCGAAGGCACCAAGGTCGACCCATTGGATTGATATCCTAATATTCACTTATATGTTGTGTATGGAATAGATATGTATGATTATGCTATTTGTTGATATGCTAGTCTGGTACATCTGTAGGGATACCTGTGATTCAGTCTACATGATTATCTATATATATTTATTATCTGTAACACCAGTCAAAATTAGGTCAAAGATAATTCCCGTAAATATAACAAACACATATTATAATTAATGTATGTTAATATTTAATGAAATTTTCATTAAACACTACAAGTATATACGGTTCCAAAAATATATAGAACTTCCAAATCTAACTTCGCATGAAGAAGTTATGATAAATTATATCATTATAGCCTCTATAACATGATGAATTTAAAATAGACTTAGAATTAGCTATTAGAATCTAAAAGAAAGTTTTAGTACTCAGAAATACCTACACGCTGATATAAAGAACGTCAAAAATGGAGTTTGTATGCAAAAGTTATGATCTTTAAAAAAATGTAGTAGTATGAGAGCATGACATGTGGCAGAAACCCGAGTCGCCTTACTTCATGGCGTGAACATGTATGCTCACGATGTGAAAGTGGTCCAGCACACTAACCGACGCTAGAAAACATATGGTAGGACTACAAGATGACTCATGAAACCTCACGACGAGACCATATGTGTGTCACAACGTGAATGGACCCTGAACAACCTATAAATAGCGATCAAGGATCATTCATTCGGTACACCTTCTACTTTCATTCTCTCTCGTTTTTTGAATTCTATTTCCTTTCCCAAACCTGACAAGGACGAGCCTTTGACCGTTTCTCAGTTAGATTCTATAGATCATGCTACTAGGGTGAGTTTCATAGCCCCACTTTTTAATGTTTTTGGTGGAAAATGCATGTGAAATATTATATATATATATAAGTTAATAGTACGTTTATATGATAGTAGGTTAATATCAACATAAATAGTTATATTAACCAGGATATTGTTGTTTTGTATCATATATACCTAGAATATATCTGATATTTTGAAATCATACAACTATCTTAAACTTGTTAGCATGTTGTTACATAGATTTTACTAAAATAGCCCTGGAGTTATACTCGGGAGTTCTATATACTATGTTGCGTTATAGCCCTAGAGTTATACTCTGGAGTTCTATACAGGCTTGTTACATTTGTTTCTATTATTGGTTTTATGTTAGATAAAACCTGGTTTTTACTTCAAGTTATAACTGTTGTACTGCCTAAGTGTTATGAAATTATGAGTAATGTTTAAAGCATAGTCTAGTAACTTAGGGATTTAGACACAAATATGATTTCACTATTAGAACTATAGGAACTAGACAAAATCTACATGAGCTATTTTATTCATCAACTAATATTGAAAATCTTAAGGGAAATCCTCTGACCTATAACCGCTAATCCCGTGTGAACGAGGAAGTTGCGTATAGATCTATATGGGTTAACACCCCCACCTGTTGTTGCTAGCTACAACCCAATGGTTTATTTCGGGTGACGAACTTGCTCATTATATTCCAACGAAGAAGTTGTGTATAGGTCTATACAGGTTAACACTCCCACCCATGGTTGCTAGCTACAACCCAACGATTTATTTCGGGTGATGAACTTGCTCAATTTATTCTAATCTGACATCGATGAAGCGTGCATAATCTATTTCCAAGGTGCGACACTTGTAGCATCAATAAGACGTTTGAAACTAGTCATATAGTCATGGTTATGGACTCGTGGTAGCATAATTTTACTCTATGAACATTATAATTTGTTGATATACAAGTATTAATGTTAAGTATAAGTTTTCCCAAACACTTATACTCTAAGTACAAGAAACATGTAGGTATTCTACTTATTCATTAAGTAAACAATTATACCTACTGCACATACTCGTATACACTTGAAATAAGATTTATATGTAACAATCTTCCTTGGTAAAGGATTACAAAAACTTATATTCATAGCATATGGAGTTTATAGGTATATCACTTATTCAGTAAGTCAACCAGTATACCTAGGATATATACAATATGTCGGAAATAAGTATGAGTCAGAAAGACACTTTCAAACTATGTTTTATACTTTTCGAACTTGGAAAAGTACTATTTTTACTTAGAGTCAAAATCTGTGGACTCACCAACTTTGTGTTGACAAATTTTCAAAACGCATGTATTTTCAGGAACTTGATAAGATGAAATATTACTCGATCATCAATAAAGGTATGGAACATATATCTGTTAAGACGTGTGCGATAGTTTGGATTGTATGGAATAATCACTAGGAACAGGAATAATGTAAGTTTTTATCATTAATAAAGGTATGTAATTTATAAAATTATTTTGTACTGTTCATTGTATGTTTAATAACTGTGATACAAAGAATGAAGTTACACCACCCGGTGTTTCCGCCTCCGGGCGGGGGTGGGACATTATCTATTTTACATCGACATATTATGTTGGGTTAAGGTTGTACTGCTCTGTGCGGTAACCAACAAACCCTGGAGCATTCTAGATATGAGCTAAGGGTCGGGTAGGGCATGACAGACTCATATTGAGGGCTTATGAGCATTCCGGATACGAGCTGAGGACCGGGTAGTATGCTAGACTCATACTGAGGGCTTAATGGTATTTTAGTTCGATGACTGATCTAGTCAGGGAGTAAGCCGGACATAAGTTGTGGGCCCTGAGGGCAAGCCAGACTTATGTTGTGGGCTCAGGGGTAATCCAGTCTTTTAGTTGTGGACCCATTACATGTTGTTATTGTATATGTTATTTGGTTATGTGTTGGTACTTTGGGGAGACTCAATAAGCGTTGAATTACAGTTTTGAGTTATGTTTCAGGTACTTCGGATGACCGCGGGAAGACGAAGGCATGACGATACACATCCTTTTGTTGATTCTTATGATTTTGGGAGACTCTGATGTTGGAAAAATGTTTTGAAAACTATTTTGTAAACAATTTATGAATTTGGGTTGTTTTTAAAAGTTTAAATTTATCATGATTTTTATGGATGTTACACAAATGAACCCAAACTTCATTACAAAATAATTAGTTTATCACCTCCTTAAAATTTCTCCACAAAATAAGTCCTAATTCGCATACATGCAACTTTCGCATCCATATACAACTTCCGCATCATATACCGTTGCATCCAAATGGTTCGCATTCGCATCAGGTCTATTAGTAGTTGCGGTGGATTGCGACTGTTCGCAGTCAGTCGCATCCAATTGTAATCAACTTCCTTGTTCGTACCCAATGACCCTCCGAGGTTCACACCCGCATCCTATATTTATGGCTTACGATCCTTCACATCTGATCGCATCCATTCGTATCCAACCCCCTTTCTCACTCAATAACACTTAAAGACTTATACTAGGCTACGAGTCATTGCGATCATTTACATCTAATCTTATCCAATCGCATCCAACACCCATTCGCATTAAACATTCATTCGCATCTAACACCCATTCACATACAACACCCATTTGCATCCAACACAAATTCGTCTCCAACATCCATTCACATCCAACATCCATTCACACCAAATCGCATCCATTCATATCCAATCACATTCGCATTCAGTAACATCCCAAGGATTTAATTCACATCCCAAAACATCCAAATGTTTTCAAAACAGATCCCAAAGCCTCAACCTCCATTATAGGTTAACCATTTTTGAGAAAATGTCGACAAAAAAGTCCAAAACTCAAACTTGGAATTTAAATAAACAGTCTAAGTCCCTTTCTTAGAATATTATTACATTTTAAGTCCCAATTATTGATTATTTTACCAAACTAACCTTATACTTATTAATAATACCAAATATATCATTTGGTTAAATAAGTAACTAAATTAGTCTCGACGGTTCATTTTAGAAGCAACACACCTCGGTTTCTTGCGTCAAATTCTCGAAACAATCAACAATCACACATTAAGGTGAGTGTTATGAACCCTATTTTAAGTTTTATACGCTTTGGGGGAGAATACATGTGCATACACATTGATTGATACAAAACATACATAAAATGTTATCTTCTTATGTGAAAAATACTAACAAACCTTAACTAGTTTATGAAATATTCTTTTGACAAATACATACTATGTACACAAAAACTAGTCGTACATTTGATACACATATGTTATATTGTTTTAAAAATGAAACATTTACAAAAGAATAACATATGCCATTTTACTATAAAACCCTATAATTTATGAGACAATACATGTTATAAAAAGCACGTCATAAAACTTTGTAGTATTTCAAGGGTTCAAATTATTTCTGGGCATGTATATTTATATGTTTAAATACATAAAGTTTATACTTGTACATATTTTGAGACGTGCCTTTTATATAAGTGAGTACCTTATATTATACATACATACCGAATATACTCGGCTTTTATAAACTCTATATAATTCATTTTTCCTAGTAACTTATTTACTTATAAGTTAAGGCTGAGAGCTGTTCACGTTCCATTGTTAATGACTTTTTATTGAGACTATATTCATTAGCTAAGTCGAAACACTTAGCATACCCATACTACTATAATCGTTAATCTTTGGATCAAGATACGTATGTGTAGATCTATACGAGGTTGACATCCCTACCTGCGGTTTCTAGCTACAACCTTGACTGATCAATCGAAGCGGGTGTTAAGTGTCTACTATTGTTACTACGACATCCAATGGAGCGTTGTAGCGGGTTACATTCAGTCACGTAGCTCGGTTATATAACTCACTATAAACATTAACTAGAATCTCTCTCTTTCTTTCTCTCTCTCTCTCATTACAACCCATAAACTTTATTCTTTCAAAAGTATTTTAAGTATGGATTTACTTATACAAATATGCCTTTTGATTTTTAAATTTTATTCTAAGACTCTTTATAAACAAGACTTTAAGTATGGTTGTACTTACCAAGAAAAAGCTTTTTAGACTTTTAAAAGTATTATTGTAGTTAGCAGAAAACATGTAATTTCTCACCAACCTTATGTTAACCCGCAAAACTGCATGTATTCTCAGAAAATCAATAATCAAGCATTCTGATGACGATTAGTCATGGATTTTAGGCAATCTAATTTACTACTTTTTGTTATATCTGCCTACCTGTTTAAGACAATTTACGTATTATATTATTATCTATAAAAACCCTATATTCAAACATCAAGAAGGAATACAAATGATTTTTTGTTTATAGTTGTACTCGTGCTATATATTTAGTTTACCTGTGTCCATGAACTTAGTCACATAGCCGACATGTTCCGCCTCCTCGGTCGGGGGTGTGACAATTAAGGACATAAAACTTTGTTTTTTGGCTTCAGTATGAAGTCACGAAGTGAGGCATAAGGTCTTATGACGTGACAATGATTAATCCTATAAGTCGCTAACTTCTTAGAACTCACGATGTGACACGAAGATGCTCACATCATAAGGTCAGTCCAGTAGGAATCTGTGACTGAGTTGGCTGAGTGGGGATCGAGTTGCTGGAATCGGACTAGGTGGACTCTCACGACGTGACCAAGGGTTAGTCACAATGTGAGACTCGATGTTAGGATTTTTGACCGATGACTTTGACTTTATGGGTTGGTTCTTTGACTTTGTTTGACTTTGGGGTAGGTCGTAGCGATGAATGGGTGAAATGGTCATTTACCCCAAGGAGAGTATGCTAAGGACCCTTAATTATGGAATATCACCTTTGTAACAGCCCGAAATCCATGTACCTTTATTTGGTCCTTCATCTTTTTTTTTTATTGTCATTTAAGGGATTTTGTGTTGGGCGAGTACGCTGGGCGTACAAGGAGTACGATGCGCGTACTCGCACGCTTCATTTAAACGCATCCTCCCTCGGGTATGTTGGGCGTACCCAAGGTTACACTGGGCGTAACTGGTCTAGACCCAAAAACTCTAATTTTTGTGGTTGGCTATAAAAGGAATGATATGGCTTGGTTCCTCAGCCACCATCCCTCAGAAAGAAACCCTAAGAGGGTGTTCCTTCGTTCCTAGCTTATTTGTGAGTGTTCTAAGCTTGGTGGTGTCATTTCAAGGTAGAAAAGGAGAAGAGGAGTCCATTGTGGAGGCTAGAAGTTGGTGTTCAAGTGCAGATCCGTGTTTAGCAAAGGTTGGAGCTTCATTCTAAGGTAAAAATTTCGGATCTTGACTTGTAGTTCTTGTGGTATGCTTTATGGACCATTTTCTAGGGTTTTGCTCCCAAAGGTGGAGACTTTATGAGCAAGTAGTCTCCATTAGCTTAGATCCATCATATTTCTGGTCCAGATCTTTTGAGTTGAAATGGAAAGGTGTTAAGGAGTGTAGGAGCCTTTACAGCCATGCCAAGTCTTAAAGGTTTCGACTTTATGAGTGAGGAGGCTTAAAGCAAGCCGGATCTAGAAGTTGAAGAAGTGACTTAACCGATTAACACTAGAAATGAAGAGTGGCTAGATCTGACTATTACGCTGGGCGTAACTCCCAGTACACGCAACGTACTGGGTGGAGACCCCGACTTTTGGGTTGGCGATGTACGCCCCGCGTACATCAGTCTGTACGCCCCGCGTACTGAAGATGTTGAATTTTGTTGACTTTTAGGGTTTTGGTCAACATGTGGACTTTGAGTCAAGGAAGGGTAAAATGGTCTTTTACCCCTCTGAGGAATGTTAATAAGGGGTAAAGTCTAGTTGTGGAAGCCTATATTAATTAAAATGATATTCGTTATTGATGAGATGAAAATTCTCTTTGATCGATTAGATCTTACGCAGGTTTATCAGAATCATGCAAACAAAATAACACACAAAAAAGAATAAACCAACAATGAGCTGAATGATTCAATATATTCATGCCTCAGAAGAGCTCGATGAAGAACTTCCGCTGTAGAGGCTTTTTAGGGTTACAATCGATAAAAACAAAAACGTTATGAATGATCGAATTGATAGCTACGTACCAAGATGCATGCAAGCATCTATAAATACTAAAACCCTAAATATTAAATCACAGATTGACAAGCCCAATTCAGATACAAAACTGGGCTAAGAAACGAGGCCAAGATGCAACACATTTGAAACCTAACAATCTCCCCCTTTGCGTCAATTGGGACGAGACCTCACTTCGGCTTACTTGCACCTATGGCACCAACTTTCTTCACAGTCTTGAACAAGCATGGAGTAATGGCCATAAGTGTTTGTCCGAAATGAATATACCAGTTGATCATGTCGTTGAAGTATTTCTTATCACTTTCAGAATTCTGCTTGCATCGATTGATGATTCCCAGAACATGCTCCAAGCAGGAAGTGGTGTAAAGATGTTTTTCAGCCAAAGCGAATAAGCATTTCTGACCTTCTGCCCTGGTGAACATGACTGAGTTTCACTTTGGGTCAATCTTCACCATCTACATTCTATTCAAATCCCTTTCTGAACCAACTGGAGTGATAGTAGGCTTCTTTCTGAGGACACTTGCAACTTCTTGATCCAACTTGGCAACCTCCAAAATGTATCACACCAACATCCTTTTGAAATGATCTATGATCGGCCCATATTTCATTTCATTGATGAGGAGTATGTTGTGCAGGATTATCCAGTCATGAGGATTTAGATTGGGAAGATCAGCTAGAGAGATGGCATGTTCGGTTTTGTCGGACCCCCTCAAGACCTTGAATCTGACATTTGTGAAGTTACCCTCTCGAACGGGTTTGAGGACCCGAACGTTGATAATCTTCTATGCACTCCACATCTGATACTGTGGTTGAGCAATCCTCGGATAGAAATCGATAAGTTCCCTATCAACCTTCGGGTGAGGATGAGGGACTTCAGCTATGTGGGTGAATGCATGAAAGATAAAAGCCTTTCGGGTCAAGGGCATGTCAAACTGAGAATCAACCGAATTGACCCGGTCCAAGGAGATTACGGGTTCAAGCCAAAGGGTGTTGGGGGAATCGATAGCTTCTTTAACAAGCTCTTCAAGAGTCCAAGGAGGAAATAGGGTTTTTCGGCTTTCAAGGAGATCATGAGCCTCCTTTATCTTCCTTTCATTAGCTTCAGCCTCCCTAGCTATCCGAGCATTTGTATCAAACTCCTTCTCCCTGGCCTATTTCTTCAGAATGTCAACAATAGTTTCTTTATCTTCACTTTCATCACTATCATTAAGAACCTGTTTGCCTTTGTCTTGAACATTCAAACCTGATGCAAGAACAGTTGTTGGTTTGGTTGCTCTAGGAGGAACTAATGAAGAGACTGGAAGTGGTTGAGATTGAGCTTTGGGAATAGGAGGAGGTTGAGATTGAGCTGTGCGCGTTGAAGTCTTTTCTCCCCCTTGTTTCGGATGGGCCACCTGCTCAAGAAGCCCCTCAATTCGGCTAAGCAAGGCAATGGTAGGGGCAAGCTTCTCAGCAAGAGTTCGCCTCACCGAGTAGTTGAGAATCGGATCATGGGCTTCAATAATATTGGAGAGAGCTCCGTGGACATCCGAAACACAACTTTGAATCACAGCTTTCTCCGATTGAAGAGAGTCGACCTCCTTCTCTGCTTGGGAGAGTTGATGACTTGTAAGTTGGAGCTCAAATGTTTTGCGAGCAAGTTCATCCTTTGAAGAAGATTCTGTGGCAAGGGTTTGCTGGAATTTGAGCAGACGATCTTCAACGGATGACTGAAAAGATTGATTGTCTTCTTTGAGGGTTTGACGAAGACTGGCGAAGTACTGTTTTTCTGTTTCTAGGGAAGTGGTCAGCTTCTCCACAACCGAGCGAACCTTTTTGGCATTAGTTTCGGCTGCCCCCTGCAAAGACTCCAGAAAGATGTTAGCATCTTGAAATAGTTTTTCGACTTTTTTGGTCGCCGCAGCACAAGCCTTTGTAGATTTGTTAATAGCAGTAGTAGCGGAGTTGATTGAGGCTTCATGTGCTTTGGTGAAAGTATCCACCATCCCCTTAATGGCAGCTTCCGAGATATGGGACTTTGAGGAAGAGGAGGAAGTGACGAGATTATCAATCATCTCGTGGAGTTCCTTGATGTGCTTTTTGGTGACAGGAGCATCATCATCATCACTTTGAACCTGGTAGGGGCTGTAGTAAATGGAATCGAAGGTCATATCTTCCCCTCCCAGAAATGTCTTGGTTTCAGCTGAGTGAGTGGGAGATAAGGGTGTAGTGGATGGTCCAGTAGTGGGAGTAGGTTCGGGTGCTGAAGTTTGTTCGGGTGTAGGTGTATGTTCGGGTGCTGAAGTACGATCCCCCGTATCAGATACGTTGGTTCGAACTCCGGTGGTTGTTGTTTTGGTGGCTTCAGAGAAAATGGGTGGTGGTATAGGAATAGAAGTGGGTGGAATGTGAGTAGAGGTACTTATGGGGGGAATAGAAATAGAGGAGGTTATGGTGGGAATGGAAATAGATATAGTAATAGGTGGAGAAGATATAGGTTCGGTGACATCAGGTACCTCATGAATAGGAGAACGAGGAGGAGAGTCGCCTCGAATCGACTCTTCAGATTCTGAACCTTCGTCTTCTGAATCACTCGAGGAAGAAGCAAGAACAAGTTTACGCTTCGGTTGTGTTTTCTTCTTCTTCGGTGGAGGAGATTAGGCTGCTTTTTTCAACTTTTGCTTCTTAGGAGTAGGGCCTTTCACTCCTTTTGCAGCTTTCTTGATTTTCTCCTTCTCTAGTTTCTTACCCCTGGTGGCAGGTTTGTCTGCGTCATTAATAGATTGAAGCATCTCAGGTGTCAAATCTCTCAGACCCGAAGGAGGAACTCCTTGTAGGTTTTGAAGATCCTGGTCTCCTTGGATACACCAGCGTACATGGACTCTGGAATTGAGCCAACAAAAATAAATTTGGAGGGATCAGTCACAATAATCTTGGTGGTATGAAACATACCAATCGAGGAGAGAGGAGAGTTGGCCACAGTGGGGACATGATGTGTGTCCATAGCCCATTTGGTGACGATCATCCAAAAACTGGCATATGATATTTCAGTGTGCTTAGAGGTAGAGCCAAGGCTTTGAATCAACTGTTGCCACAGGACCGAGCCGTAATCAAGGTTGATCCCATTGTATAGACCATAAAGGATGGTCATGAATAATCAGCTCGCCCCGTCAGAACCTGCACTCCGCTCAGATAAACCCTTGAATAGGATCGTGAAAAAGCTGTTCCATTGAGGAGGAAGGCATGACTTCTTGAATTTTGTCACCGTCGTAAGGATTTCTGTGTATCCCATGTTATAAAACATGGAGAAGAGTTGACCCACAGTGATTGAATCAGGGTTAACCGTCGATTCGTTAGATTCAAACCCTAGAAGACAACAAAATCGCTGCTTGGAGATGGAGGATTTGTTGTCAAGAATGTCGAAGTAGATATGATCAACAGATTTGTCGTAGTGAGCGGTGGAGAAAACCTGTGAGAGACATTCCATCGGTACGATTTCAACTTTAGAGAGTGCGAGAATTAGTGGAGAGTATTTGAGACAATCCACTATCGGATACATAAATGCATCATAGGATATTGGGTTGAGATTGATGACCAGGCTTTACTGTGGTCGGATTGGAAGAATGGTAGATCGGGAAGAGGTTTCATGGACTGAGGAGGAATCTGCCATTGTTGAACGCTTCAAAGAAGAAGAGGAATAGTAGGAGAAAAACCTTTATGGCTTTGTGGGTTGCGATGAAGAGGAGAAATATCCGGGGTTGAACCCTTTTTATCGGTTATGGAGGAGAGAGAAAAATTCGCCCCCAAATCTTCTCGAAACGGTGCTTGATGTGATTGAAAACTGATAGTTAAAGTCCCCGATGATTACGCATGAGAGAGAATATTGTTTCCTTTTAGCACGCGTGCCCGTCAAATCACTGTTGAAGCCGTTACTCTTTCGGCTGAGTCAGCACCTTATCTTTTAAATAGTTGTCATCAATAAAGAGAATTAAGGACTGATAAAAGTCACAATGTGTCCTTGTTGAGTACATTATTAATAACCAAAGCTTCATAAAGGAAAGTAGCTGGTAGAGAACCAAACCAGACTTTTGGAAAATCAAAGATTTTCATGCATAGAGTGTCAAAGATAAAGAAATAAAGCAATGTCTACGAGGGAATTTGTGATGTCAATATAGACACAAAACAATAGATCCCGGGCACGAATCTCTTCCTTCAAAGTTAAGAGAAACTTCAAAGTGTCTGTGTGTTTTCCCGTTGAATTACGATCAAGCACCTGTTAAGAAGTGTTGAAAGGCATCTTTTGATGAGGCTTTAGAAGGTTGGCTTTCGCTTCGATTCAGGATTCCGAATCTTGACATAAGACCGAAACCGAACGAAGTACTTGTGAGGCCGATGTGATCTGTTGAACAAGTAGGTTTGGAATATATTTAGTGACTTTGTTGGAAAGTTGTTTGGTATGAAATCCCAAAAAAAAATTAAAACTGGATTCTAGAGAAAGAAATGTTATGGTATCTAACAATTTCATAAGAATCAAACAAAAAGAAAAGTTGAGAATTTCATGGTATGACCACTTGGGTGGATTCATTAATTCATGGGTGAAAGCTAGAGCAATTTTAATTGTTCACCGTCAATGCATTGTGGGTATTGAATTGTGGGTTTCACTTAGCACGTAGTGACACGAAGCTAAGATCATAAACACAGAGATTGTGTAACCCTAAACCTCAGTGGTAAGGACCGAGAGTCTCAAGGGTTACGTTGGTGAACCGAAAGTAGATGGAGAATATAAGGAGGTGGCTTAAGGATCGAATGTACCTTCTGCTAGATAATACTGACAGAGCAGAGAAACTCTTAACTCATATGAGAAGAGTAAGGTAGCTCCAGACCGAGCAGTATAAATTAGCCTGATTTGGAAGAAACGATAGGTATAGATCGAATCATTAAGACCTACTCAAGATCGTAGACACTTAAGACAACATGCAGCAGCATGCTTCTAGGGACCCTTAACTAGTTCATTGTGAAATTGATTCATACCTGCCTTAGATACACAGTTGGTTATACTTGTATTCGTATTACCTAAGAAACATAAAGAGATACACCAAACAAACAAAACACACATTCGAGACAGATAAAACTTAGAGAAAGTTTTGAATTTTTCTGGAAAAATAATACTAAAAATAGAAAAAGAAAATGTTTTTGGATTTTGAAATTTTCTGAAAAAGAATAAAAACAGAAAGATAAAATATTTTTGGATTTTTTAAATTTTCTGAAAAAGAATAAAAACATAAAGATAAAATATTTTAGGATTTTTGAAATTTTCTGAAAAAGAATAAAACAAAAGTGTACAGCCATAAACAACACCTTTTTGAGATAAGCGAAAACAAGTTTAGTGGGACCGAACCCGAAATAGACCGAGCGTTCGGCTCATTTTGTTTCCTGTGTGAACCACGCCCGAAATAGACCGAGCGTTCGGTTCATTTCACTTTCAACTTTTAGTTTTGAAAAGGTGTTTTGGTACTAACTCCGATTCTATCATACCTAGGCCTTGCAGGATATTATTGAAACTTGCTTTAGGAAGGGCTTTGGTGAAGATGTCGGCCAGTTGATCAGTGGTTCGAACAAAGTGAATTTCGACGTTTCCGTCTTCCACATGATCCTTAATAAAGTGATACCTTAGTGTTATATGCTTGGTCTTGGAGTGTTGCACTGGGTTATGACGAATCCTAATTGCACTTTCTGAGTCAAAATATAGTGGGATCTTTTTCATATTGAGTCCATAGTCCCGGAGTTGGCTTTGGATCCAAATCACTTGTGATGTGCATGAGGCGGCTGCAATGTACTCTGCTTCGGCTGTAGATAGAGAAACACAAGTTTGTTTCTTCGATTTCCAGCTAACTAACTTTCCGTCTAGGAATTGGCAGCCTCCTGTGGTGCTTTTTCGGTCTAGACTGCATCCGCCTAAGTTGGCATCTGAGTAGGCTTAGACAAAGAAGCCTGAGTTTGAGGGATACCAGAGACCAAGAGATGTGGTTCGCTTCAAATATCGGAAAATATTCTTCACTGCCAGCATGTGTGGTTCGCGAGGATTTGCTTGAAACCTGGCACAATAGCATACTGAAAACATTATATCGGGCCTGCTAGTTGTCAGGTACATTAAGGAACCAATCATTTGGCGATATAGCGTGATGTCGACTGCCGGTTTTTCCAAAGATGGTGTGAGTTTGGTGTCGAACGCCATAGGGACTTTGACCTTTGAATCTCCCATCATGCCGAATTTGGCAAGGAGAGTCTTTGTGTATGCTTCCTGGTTGATAAAGATACCTTCGGGTCCCTGTCTAATATTTAAGCCAACGAACTCATTTCAAATTTAGTCTCCATCAACTTCCTGAATTCAGCTATTAGGTTGGGATTCGTGGAGCCGAAGATGATATCGTTGACATAGATTTGAACAATCATGAGGTGGTTACCTTCCTTTTTACGAAAGAAGGTTGGGTCAACCGAACCTTGTTTAAATTTAGACATCTTTAAAAACTTAGTTAAAGTTTTATACCATGCCCTAGGAGCTTCTTTCAGACCATAAACAACCTTATCCAAGATGTAGCAGTGATTTGGATGCTTTTCATTTATAAAGCCAGGAGGTTGCTCCACGTACACGGTTTCTTCAAGTTCGCCATTCAGAAAGGCACACTTCACATCCATCTGGTAGACCTCAAAGTTTTTGTGTGCGGCATAGGCAAGAAAAATTCGAACTGATTACAGTCTTGCAACTGGAGCGAATGTCTCTTCGTAATCGATTCCTTCTTCCTGGCAATATCCTTTCACCACTAGCCGAGCTTTATTCCGGATCACATTGCCCTCCTTGTCCAGTTTGTTTCTGAATACCCATTTGAGACCGACAACTGAGGCATGTTCCGGAGTTGGAATAAGTCTCCAGACCTTATTTCTTTCGAACTCATTGAGTTCGTCTTGCATTGCCTGAACCCAATCAGAATGATCGAGAGCAGTATTAACGGTCTTCGGCTCTATTTTGGATATGAATGAGTTAAACATGCAGAATTCTACTTTGGAGAATAGAGGTGTTTGCTTCGCTTTTAGTTGTGATCGCGTTAGAACCTTTTCTGATGCATCACCCACTATTTGAGAAACTGCGTGATCTCTGGTCCATTTGATGAGAGGAGGATAATTTGGGTCATAAGAGAGATCCAACTCAGCATTTACTTCTTCTTCCAACTCTGATTGTAAATCATCATCATAAAGCTTATCAGAATACTCCCCCTCGACAGATGATGAGACCTGTGGATGTGAACTAAAAAATTCGTCTTCTTTTTGGCTTGCGAGCTGTACCGGACCTTCGGGTGTTGTAGGACTATCTGTTTCTTCTGGACTTTCGGTTGCTTCAGGACTTTCGGGTGTACCCGGACTTTCGAGTGTACCCAGACTTTCGGGTGTAACCGGGCTATCGGGTCGTGCCGGGCTTTCGGGTATGTCAAAGAATGGATTCTCCCCCTGGATTTGTGAGTCATCTCAATCTAAAGGGACTTGATTCTCCCCCGCGACTGAAGTGTTTCTTTGAGGAGGTTCGTTTCTAACCGGTTCTTCTTCTGACATTCGTTTGGCTGCATCTTCAACAATCTTCTTAAGGTGATCTACTTTGTTGTCTGTAGCTCCAGCTTCAGAATGAATTGCCTTCTCAGGTTCATCAAATAACTCCATGAACTGGTCAAAAAGATTGGTGATTGATGCTGTGACCTGACCGGTTTGAGAAAAAATCTCTCCAATTGTCCCTTCGGTAGACTTTAACTTCTTGACATAATTGTCATCAAACGTTACATAATAGGTTTCTTCAATGCGTTTAGAGCGATTATTTAGAACCATGTATGCCTTTGAAGTGAGAGAGTATCCCAAAAAGATGCCTTCATCAGCTTTGACATCGAATTTGTTGCGATGCTCTTTGGAATTGAAGATGAAGCACCTCGAGCCGAAAACATGGAACAACTTGACATTCGGTTTCCTGTTATTAAGAATCTCATAGGGAGTAAGAGAAAAACGCTTATTGAGATAAGACCTGTTTTGAGTGTAGCAAGCTGCAGCAATGGCGTCTGCCCAAAAATATACAGTAAGAGAGGCAAAACTTAGCATGGATCGGGCTGCCTCACACAGGGACCGATTTCGCCTTTCGACAATTCCATTCTGTTGAGGAGTATAGGGGGATGAGAAATTGTGACTCATGCCTTCGTCTATTAAGAAATCTTCTAATTCTTTGTTCTTCAATTCTAGTTCATTGTCTCTCATGATGTTTCGAACAACTTTTCTCAGTTGCACTTCAACCTGCTTGATAAAGATCTTCAGCTTGGGAGTTGCCTCGGATTTAAGTTTTAAAAAGAACACCCAAGTAAACCTTGAGAATTCATCAATAATAACAAGAATGTATTTGTTACCGCCAATGCTCTCAATTGATGATGGACCACATAAGTCGATGTGAAGCAACTCAAGCGGTTCAACAACTTTTGTATTTATGATTATTGGGTGACTTTGGCGACTCTGTTTCCCCATTTCACAAGCAACACATAAATGTTCTTGATCGAACTTGAGCAGTGGAAGACCCCGAACATAATCACCGATGACAAGCTTGTTGATGTCTTTGAAGTTGAGGTGAGAGAGCCTTCGGTGCCACAACCAGCTTTCTTCTGAATAAGCTTTAGACAATAAACATATGGCCGGTTTTCCTTTGGTTGGATTGAGATTCAGAGGGAACATTTCTCCTTTTCGTTCTGACTTTAGAATCACTTTGTTGGTCCTCTTCTCTATTATTTCCGAACCTTCGTCATCAAACGAAACTTTGAGACCGGTACCTCCCACCAGTTGAGATACACTGATGAGGTTATGCTGCAATCCCTCTACATAAGCCACCTTCCTGATTGTAAAATCCCCATTGGTTATCATCCCATAACCCTTGATCGTTCCATAGGAGTTGTTACCAAACTTGACGTTACCACCGTTTTGAAGGGATCGAAACTCCCTTAGTTCTTCCTTTCTTCCTGTCATGTGACGCGAGCAGCCACTGTCTATGTACCATTCTTCGTCGAACTGCTCGTCACTTATAACCTGCAAGAATTAAGCAGATTTAGGAACCCAAAATTTCTTGGGTCCTTGTGAGCCTTTCACAGAAACAGGAATAGCAAGAGAAGCATCAATAAGATAAGTTCGTTTTATTAAGGTTGTTTTATCTTTCCTCTTAATAGTAAACACTTTGATTTTATTAGGGTTAGTTTCAAGTGTTTTGGATTGAGGTTCAGGAGTTTGCACTTTCGCTTGCTTTATGTCTTCATTTGCTAAGGAAATCTTTCTTTTTCCTTTCGAATCCTTCGTCGATTGAGAGCTTTGTGTAGGACACGATTTAGGATTAGAAGAAGAATGAGAGAGAGAGAGAGAGAGAGAGAGAGAGAGAAGAATTAGAGGAATAGAATTTAGAATGAGAATCTTTCCTGAATTCTGGTTTGAAATGATCCTTTTGGATTTGATCATTTGAGGGACCGAAGTTGTACCTTCGGTTGCTATTTGCTGATGACCGAAACTACCTTTTTGGCTGTTGTGAGTCTCTGGACTGAAACTACCTTTTTGGTTGTTGTGAGTCTCTGGACCGAAATTACCTTTTCGGCTGTTGTGAGTCTCTGGACCGAAACTGGATTTTCGGTTGCTGTTGCTATCAGGACTGAACCTATTCATTCGGTCTTGTCCTTTCTGTTGCCCAAAAGTCTTCTTTTGGTTCTTTTGATCAAACCGACCGAAGCTCTTTTTATCTTTATTTTCTTCTCCTTTTGGCTTGGAGTTTCTATTAAAGTGAGTGTAGTTAGGATTTTGGGAGCGCCAAAATTGCTTTCGCTCTGAGAGATTTTTCTTGTATCTCAGATTCCTCTGGTGCTTCTGATTTTTCACCTGTTTTGGTTGTTTGTGAATATTTGCCTTCTGTTTCAGCTTCTGAACAACAGGTTCACTTTTCTGAACAACAGGTTCACTTTTCATGAACAACAGGTTCACTAGAACCTCTTTTGTTCCGCCGGTACTCGGTATGTCACAGTTGGTAGGTTTATTTAGTGGTTCTGCCACATATCTACTTTTTGCTTTCCATGATGTTCGTTCCGACAAACCAACTGTTTCATCTGCATTGTCTATCGGTGCTGACCAGAAATATTCCTCACAACCATCTGCATTATCTTCATTCACCAGTGCAGTGAGTTCGGCTGTCTGATGTTCGGTTAGTCATGTGACCTTATAAACTTGATTGGGAGTTGTTCTAACCTTTTGGTAAACAACGACTTTTTCTTTAAGAACTGGGTACTTACTTTTGGATAAACGATCGAATTCCATAGAATTTTCAAAAATCAAATTTTTGTGGTTTTCAGGTTCGCTCTTAGTAAATTCTGAATAGTCAACCTTATCCTCTATAGAGATTTCACTCATGTCATCATCCTCATTAAGCTCAGATGCATTTTCAACATCAATTTTATTTTCTGAACTTAATTTGGTACTCAATGAGTCAAAATTTTGTATGGTTTCGGTTATGAGTTTCAAGCTATCATTTTCATCCAAAAGGTCTTTGAGCATGTTCTTATGGTCTTTGGACTTAATAAATGATTCAATTTTATCCAGACCAAACATATAAGTGGGACTTACATCATCTGAAGATACAACACTTTCACAGTTGTATGCTTTGGCATCAATTTCATCCTCCTTTAACTCAAGAAAGGGCAAAATCATGCAATGTATTTTCTGGCCAATTTCACAATTCAAATGCAGTAGTGTAATGTTAGTATAAAGTCTTTTTGCAATCAAACAAAAAACATTTCTTTGTTTTAACAATTTAAGATTGTCTCTTTGCAAATAGATATTTTCATCCCTAGACCTAACCAGCTCCAACTCCTTTTGCTCAATCCACATTCTTCGCTCCTCACTCTTGGATGACACCCTGCTCATTTGGTCAGTTAGATTAGAATTCGTGACACGCGATTGAGTTAAACAACTATCTAAATTTGAAATTCTTGAATTCAAGTTATTTAATTCTTTTTCATATGATGCTTGTGGAATTTTAAATGAAACAAAAATGGATTGTACCTTCTTGATCAGATCATCAAGTTCATTAATCTGCACACTGAGAGGCTTCGCTGTAAAGCACACGTCCTCTCGCTCGTTAGTCACTTCATTTCCACCATCAGTATTATATCCCCTCATCTGGGATACATCTGTCACCATCAAGCATCTTCCACTAGCATCATCACTCTTTTCCACATAAGCCTTTCCATGAGTAGGCTTTCTCACTTCATCATCTTCTGAATCGGTTGACCATACCTGTACGCCACCGAACTCATCATCATCTACCGAACCCTGCACAATTAAAGCATTCATAGTGGGATTAGTAGCAGCTTTCTTCCTTTTAATCTCCTCCAGTCTTTTCAGGAGACTCGCTTCTTTATCCTTCTCATCATCCTTCTCCGTCATTTTCTTTAACACGCAATCTTTTGCGTAGTGATTTTTCCCTCCGCAGTAAAAACAATTGACACCAGAATCAGCTACACCCTTCGCCTCTTTCTTTGGTTCTTCAACCTTCGGATCCTCTTTTGCTTTCTCAGAGCTGTATCTTCCTTGCGAATTTCGGTTTTTTGTTGGTAGGAAACTTCTACTTGATGAACATCCTGGGATTTGACACCATCATGGCATAGTCTTCAGATGTCAGATCGTAGTCTCCCAAATTTAGGTCTTCTTCTTCTTCTGCTGCGCTCTTACCCTTTGACAGAAGGGCCAAGGACCAAAAGTTTGAGACCACGCTTTTCTCTTGCAACACAGTCTTTTCCTGGGATTTCAGAATCCCTACCAGTTTCACCAAAGAATACGATTTAAACTGCTCATGTGATTTAACTGTTAACACAACCGCCCTCCATTCGGGTCTTAAGCATTTTAAGAAAGTAACCTTCTATTCGATGAGCTTTCTTTCAATATCATGTTTGATCATCTTACTAAGAAGATGATTGAACCGATCGAACGTTTGTGTAACGGCTTCCTCCGGCTTCTGCTTGAACTCTCCAAATTTTGAGAGAAGTAGGGTCTGAATCGAGTGCTCCAGATCTTCATCTGTAGAATACAATTCTCGCAGCCGACCCCAGATTTCCTTTGTTGTACTGCATGAACTTACCAATCTTAACGTGTCAGATTGAAGGGCGAATCGAATCAGTCTCAATGCTTTAATGTTACATTGAAACTTTTCCTTTTTGTCCTGTGGGACATCCTTCACATCTTTTAGGAGATCATTGTACTCCTTCTGAATTTTAATGATTCTTGAAGTGCTTGAATGAGCGAATGGGCCAACTGTGATTGCTTCCCATATAAGATATCCATTATCTTCCGATCCAATAACATAATCTTCAAAGTGGTGTGTCCACACTTCGTAGTCTTGAACGTAGAGTATTAGGATCTTGGTTGTTGATCCGATACTGTTAGAGATGTTGATGGGATTGGATTGAGAATCGTCCATGCTTGATCGTTTAACCTGTTATAAGATCAGACTTTGTAATATGTAATATTAGGGCAAGATTAATAATTAATGAGATAGTCAATTAAGGAGTGACGGCTCAATAAATATCAATGAATGCGGAATGAACCCTAATCACTTCTTTGACAGAAGAGATGTGTATGAATTACACAGCCTCCCGCTCTGATACCAATTGATGAGATGAAAATTCTCTTTGATCGATTAGATCTTACGCAGGTTTATCATAATCATGCAAACAAAATAGCACACAAAAAAGAATGAACCAACAATGAGCTGAATGATTAAATATATTCACGCCTCAGCAGAGCTCGATGAAGAACTTCCGCTGTAGAGGCTTTTTAGGGTTACAATCGATAAAAACAAAAATGTTATGAACGATCGACTTGACAGCTACGTACCAAGAGGCATGCAAGCATCTATAAATACTAAAACCCTAAATATTAAATCACGGATTGACAAGCCCAATCCGGATACAAAACTAGGCTAAGAAACGAGCCCAAGACGCAACACATTTTAAACCCAACAGTTATGATTAGGCGAGGTTGAGTCTTCGTTTGGGATTCGGAGATAGCGAGCATGTGAGATTCTAGACTTTCCAAGAGGTGAGTTTTCTCACTATAGTGTACCCGGAAGGGTTTTATTGTGTGACCGGAAGGTCGAATATGTTATGAGTTGTATGTATTGTATATGATAAGTTAATCGTTTGTATGTACTATGTATGTTATGCTTGATATGGGCCAGAAGGCATTATGTTATGGGACGGGAGGCATTATGTTATGGGCCGGAAGGCATTATATTATGGGCCGGAAGGCATATATGTTATGGGCCGGAAGGCGTTGTTATGTGGACCGTAAGGTTTACGCAGCTAGGACCGGAAGGTTTACCGAGTCGGGACGGAAGTCCCCTGAGACACATGGACCGGAAGGTCAGGGCCTGGAAAGGCGTATGTGCGTAAGTAGTATTTTGGGGAACTCACTAAGCATTTATGCTTACAGTTGTTGTGTTATGTGTTTCAGGTACTAGCGAGGACCGTGGGAAGGCGCCGACGTGATTTGTACACACTGACGAAGGAACTATTTTATGATCATGGGATGTATTTTGTTACAATGACATTTGTTACACATGTGATTTTAGAATATTAAATGATGATTTATGTTGTTTGAAAAATGAAAAATTGTTTTGAAAATTCACGTTGTTACAAGTTGGTATCAGAGCCTTGGTTTGAGGGATTCGGATGCACCTTCGGGCGTAACTGAACTCAAACCGAGGAATTGAGGAAAATTTTCAATTAATAAAAGCATAAAAATTTTATAAGAGATTTTGTAATAACCAAAGGAGAAGCAGTGTGTACGGCCAGCCAGCGCCTGAACGGTAAAATCCCCAAAATACCCTTACAATATGTGTTATGAGATATGTTATGATATGTTATGCATGCTATAGTAGACTAGGTATTCATATGAGGACTAGAATGGCCTAATTTGTGATGCCTTAGTCTAGGGGAACCTACTGCTATGAGATACTTTGAGAGCAAGTAGGTAGTCAGCGCATAGCAAGAATATAGTACTCGTGATCCGGGGTCCAGGGAGGAGGACTTGGGGTGAATGCTGAAGCGGTGTAGTCGGTAGTATTGGGCCCGTACTACTGAAGACACCTGGTCAGTGGGCAACCCAAGTAAGAATCCTTTGGGTATCGGAGGCCGAGTAGGTTGCGTTATCGAGTGTGATTATGCTTGATTGAGTCTCTGATATTTTTATGTTGTATTTCAGAGGCATTATGGTTGGGCCACGCCACAGACCTGGGACGAGCGGTGTGAGTGATGAGGAGCTTCGTCAGATGATTCACAAAGAGGTGGCTGCGGCGATCCAGGCCGAGATTCCGGAAATGTTTGGGTCTATCAAGACCACACTGATGGAGACTTTCGATGAGCGGTACACCACGGTGACTAAGGCCGCAACCACTACAGCTACCGCAGCTGTGGCTGCTGCCAGACCACAGGGAGGTCACTCGTTGCTATTCCGGGAGTTCAGCAACACGAAGCCACCCGAGTTTGACGGGACGCAGGATCCGATCGCTGCGATGAGATGGATTGCTGACATTGAGGGATGCTTCTACACATGTTCCTGTCCGGAACATCTGAGGGTACGGTTCGCTTTGAACCAGCTCCGCCTGGGAGCAAAGGATTGGTGGAAGTTCGTGATGAAGAACTTCACTCTTGCGGAGATTCCGACCGTGACTTGGGAGAGATTTACTACTATGTTCAGAGACGAGTATGTTCCCCCGGTGGAGAGGGAACGGTTGATTCAGGAGTTCTTGAACCTCAAGCAGGGTAGTGATTCTGTTACTGTGATCACCCGGAAGTTTCATGAGAGGGCGATGTTCTGCCTTGAGCAGGTATCCACTGACAAGGCTCATATGAGCCGATATTTGGGTGTATTGAGGAGGGACATTCGGAAGTTCGTATCGAACTCGTCATACCGGACCTTTGCTGAGCTCCAGGCAAATGCCCGGAAGAGGGAGATCGAGTTGGAGACTCAGGCCAGGGAGGAGGTAGAGTCTCAGCGGGTGGATCAGCGACCGGCTCAGTCCCAGCTGGCAGCCAAGCGAACCAAGTCCGCCGATTCGAGGACGGGAGGTCAGAAGGGCCGCACTTGCGGAAAGTACGGAAAGGGTCATGAGGGGGCCTGTCGATCAAGTGCTTGCTACAAGTGTGGCAAGGAGGGGCACGTCGCTAGGGATTACCCCAAGGGATTTATGGTTTGCTTCCATTGCAACCAGACAGGCGATCGGAAGTCCGAGTGTCCTCAGCTTCACCAGGGATCTGCGCCTACTACTAGGGTTACCGAGACGCAGCCGGTGAAAGTCGAGGCTCCGAAGGCTCGTGGGAGGGCTTTTCAGTTGACTGCGGAGGAGGTCCGCACGGTGCCCGATGTTGTGGCTGGTATGTATTCTTTCGTGTATTTACTTTTATGCTGAGATATTGTGCTTATATTATGATATGCGTAGGTACTTTTCTCGCTAATTCTGTACCTGCCTTGGTATTATTTGACTCGGGTGCGAGTCGGTCTTTTGTATCTTTGGCTTTTAGTAAGCACATCGGTATTGATCGGGAGGTGATGAGTCAACCTCTGAGGGTTTCCATAGCTGATGAGAAAGCGGTATACGCCACCGATGTGATTCGAGGATGTGTGGTCGAGATTTTTGGTGTCAAGTTCCCTATAGATTTGGTTCCTATAGCGATGGGAGATGTCTGCGTCATCGTGGGCATGGACTGGTTGACTAAGTTTGGAGTAGTCATTGACTGCGAGAGACAGTTGGTGACTATACGAGACCCTAGTGGGGGAGTGCTTACTGTGTATGGCGAGGGGACCCGGGAATTGTAAAAAGTAAGTTTGCGATAAAATACTTTTTAGCCTTAGCGATCTATACAAAAGTCATACTATACGTTAAATTGAGAACAAGCATAAAAAGAACGTCTAAATCTGACTTCGTATTAGGAAGTTCTGGTTTTTCTAAGATTTTGCATAGTAGTATACAACCCGGAAATCGAATTTTAGATCGAGTGATTTTTAGCCGAAACAACCTAAATGAGAATTAAAGATCTCATTAATTGGAGTTCAATGATAAAAAGAAATTCAAAAACAGAGACCGTGTGTAAAAGTTATAAATTTTACACAGTCGTTAACAATATAATCTTCTCAAATTGTTAAATTTAAAATTGGTCGAGAATTTGCCAATGGAGTCAAAAGGGGAGTTGTAGATCTTGTCAATACCTACGCGTAGATATAAATAACATCGAAAACGGAGCTCGTATGCGAAAGTTACAGAGTTTAGAAGTCAGAAGGATGATGCTGCGAAGTGGGTGACGTGGCACAATCTGAGTCATTGCTTTCTCCCCGCGCCTTGCCACCAGGTGGTGACATGTGGCACCAACTCGACAATTTAGAGGCAAAAACTCGATGAGTTTGACCCAATTCTAGCCTATAAATACCATGCAAGATTGCATTCATTTTTCACACCAAACCCCCTTCACTTCTCTCAAAGCCTCCTAAAACCCTCCCAAAACCCTAGTAACCTCAAGGCTTTAGAGGAAAGCCCCAGAGCGCCTGAAGTATCTGAGAAAAAGAGCTTTTCGGCTCGGAAGTTCTGCCCCACAGAGGCCGGTTCCTCGCTAAACCCCCTGTAAGTTGAGTTATGCTTATTGTGACATCCCCAAAATCTCGGCCAGAAAAGACCGATTTCATTTATGCTTTTTAAAATAATTTTCAGAGTAAATCCTTTTAATTTTAAAAGAGATGCGGAATTTGTTCCCAAAAACAAAACATGATAAAATAGATATTTATCAAAACATTTCATAAAGAAATATGATTTCCTTTCATAATCAAAAGACGGGATGTCATGTTCCGATACAGATCATAAAGCATAAACGATAGCATTACAAGTCATTCAACAAATATATACATATACAGACTTGTAAACAAAACAATTTGATGTTCGCCCATCTTAAGCTCTTGCGCCACTTCCTGTAAAATAAATCAACTGAGTGGGTCAGGCTTGGGAGCCTGGTGAGCATATAGGGTTTTCAACCCACAATAATTATATTTAATTTCAACAATCAACAATAAACCCGATTACCCATTCCCGTTATCCTCACCTTACGTTCCTAAAAATAACGTCTATTATAAGGAACCTATTTCAGGATTTTTCATCGGGACGGACATCACTGCAGAGGGGCTTCCTCAACAATAAGTGTCCTAAAGGCAACCATGTGGGGGATAGAGTACACCGGTGAACACGTCGTTCACAACACCTACAGGTAATGAGCCTGCTAGTGTTCCACAGGACAGTCTAGAATAGTCCGTGGTCGTCATCCATACTCTGCTGAATGACTAGAATAACACCAATAACACCGAGGCCTCTCATCTGTTTATTACACACCAATTATCTACCCATGTTCTACCCAACATATTAGTAGATAAAAATATACGTTTTTATACATAGTTTAAAAACCTGTATAACATGCTTTAAGCAATACATATTCCACATAACAGATGAGGCATACACACATAACACGTATTTCATAGAGAATACATCAGATCTGTAAGATAGAAGAGAGTGAATATACACTCACACGTATAACAACCAAATATATACACATAACACGTATTTTATAGAAAATACTTCATAATATTGCGTTGGAATGAAAATAACTACACACTCACTTGATCAGAAGATGATCGGGCAGCACTACGTCTTGCAGAAGAGGTGTTTCTCCGTAGATCTGGAAGATCTTCACAAAACCGGGCTCCTCGCGGGCAGCGTTTCGGCTCGGGAATAACGCTCTTCGGGATCCTCGGGGCTTCGGATCTTGCTTCGGGGCTCGGGAATATTACCGGGGCTTCGGGGTATAAACGGCACGCAAAACGAGGCAAAACTTAGAGAGAGGGAAGAGTTTGAACAAGAGAAAATGGCTGAATTCGAGTTCTATTTATAGGCTGCTGGGTCTGGGATTACGCGGGGCGTACTCAAATTACGCGGGGCGTACTCGGGTTACGCGGGGCGTACTTTGACGTCACTGCGTGCGTCGACTGGTGGCACTCGAGTATTGGTCAGACAAGTTGCATCCGACTGAGTACGCGGGGCGTACTCAAATTACGCGGGGCGTAATTGACTTGTCAAACTTCTAAATTGCGTAACTTTCGCATACGAGCTCCGTTTTCGACGTTCTTTATATCCACGCGAAGGTCAGACCATACTCTACAACTTTCATTTAGACTCCGTCGGCAAATTTTGACTTTTATTTTTATTATTTATTTTTAGAAGGCCGGGACAGAAAAACTTCGTTATAAATTCATAACTTCTTCGTCTGACGTCCGTCCTCGCCTAACTTGTCATCGTTTCGCTACTAACAACGAGATCTTCGTTTCTCATTTAGATTGTTTCGGCTAAAAACCGCTCGATCTCAAATCGAGTATTCGGGCTGTATACTGCTAAGTCGAAACTTCATAAAATCATAACTTCCTCATACGAAGTCAGATTTGGGCGTTCCTTTTATGCACGCTCTCGGTTTAACGAAATCTACGACTTTCGTTTAGATCGCTAAGGCTAAATATCGCTCTATCTTAAATTCATATTTTACGTCACTCGGCGTCGTGTCGGTTCTGTCGCGAAACTTCGACAGGTCATAACTTCTTCGTTATAACTCGGATTTTGGCATTCCTTATATCTCCGGAATCCTTGTTTCGGCCACTACAACTTTATGCAAAGATATCGGGCTTATCTCACACTTTAATTTTGATGCTTATTTTATTCTTAATTCATTAAATTATAATAATTAAGAAAATAAACACATAAATCACATAATTCACATAATTCACAAATAATACATTTTTATTATTTCAAATTGGGGTTACAAAGGTTAACCTAGACTATTACATTGCTAAAAATGGCAAGCCTAGAAACACGGGCGTTACAATTCTCTCCACCTTAGAATGATTCCGTCCCCGGAATCACACACCAGCAAACAAATGCGGATAGTGACTCATCATGTCACTCTCCGTCTCCCAGGTGAGATTTGGCCCATTCGTGTGTTTCCATCGGACAAGCACTAACTCCACTATCTTACGTCGCAATTTCTTAGTCTTTCGGTCAACAATTGCCTCCGGTTCCTCAATCAACCTTTTGTTCTCATCGATCCTCAACTCTGAAAGTGGAATTATGTCGGGAACTTCTCCTGTGAACTTCCTCAAATAACACACATGGAAAGTGTTATGAATTCCATTCAGTTCTTCTGGTAGTTCGAGCTTGTAAGCTTGGTTCCCAATCCTCTGAAGAACTTTAAACGGTCCAATAAACCTTGGACTTAACTTTCCCCTTTTTCCAAATCTTATAAGTCCCTTCCATCGCGAGACTTTAAGCAAAACCAAATCTCCAACTTCAAAATTCATCGGTCTTCGCTTTTTGTCAGCATAACTCTTTTGACGATCCTGAGCTGCTAACATTCTCTCCCTAATTATTTTCAACTTTTCAGCAGTTTGATGGACTATCTCCGGGCCCATAAACTGCTTTTCCCCAGCCTCAAGCCAACAAGACGGCGTACGAGACTTCTGTCCATACAAGGCTTGATAAGGTGCCATCTTTATGCTCGAGTGAAAACTATTATTATAGGAAAATTCTACCAAGGGTAAATGTTCATCCCAATTACCTAGGAATTCCAAGGTGCACGCTCTCAGCATATCTTCAAGTGTTTGTATCGTCCGTTCGCTCTGACCATCAGTCTGCGGATGGTAAGCTGTACTTAAACACAACTTGGTACCCAATTCCTCTTGTAGACTTTTCCAAAATCTTGAGGTGAAACGACTATCACGATCCGACACAATTGTTAGCGGAACACCGTGAAGTCTCACAATTTCCTTCACATAAGAATTCGCAAGCTTTTCCATAGACCATTTCTCATTGGCTACTATGAAATGCGCACTCTTAGTGAATCGATCGACGACCACCCAAATCATGTCGTGACCATTCTTTGTTCTGGGCAGTTTAGTGACAAAATCCATAGTAATGTCTTCCCACTTACCCATAGGCACAGGCAATGGTTCTAAACTCCCGTACGGTTTCTGATGTTGTGACTTGACTCTTGCACAAGTCACACACTCGGCCACATACTTCGCAATGTCGAGCTTCATCGTCGGCCACCAATAATAGGGTTTCAGGTCCCTATACATTTTAGTGCTACCGGGATGAATTGAGTACATGGTCTTGTGAGCTTCTTCCATCAGAAGATCTCTAACTCCTCCTGTCTTAGGTATCCAAATCCGATCTTGGAACACCTTCAGTCCGTGACTGTTTACACCGAACACCAACGTTTTGCCCAAACGTTCCTCCTTTCGGTCATTCTTCTCCGAAGCTTCCTCTTGAGCTTTCTTTATACTTTCCAAAATAGTTGAGACAACTTCAATTCTCAACGCTCTTGGCCTTCTCCTTTCAAGATTGACTTTCCGACTGAGAGCATCAGCAACAACATTGGCTTTACCGGGGTGGTAAAGTATCTCACAGTCGTAGTCTTTAAGTAATTCCAGCCAGCGTCGTTGCCTCATATTCAATTCTTTCTGACTAAAGAGATATTGGAGACTCTTATGATCAGTGAAAAGTTTGCACTTCGTGCCATAGAGGTAATGCCTCCATATTTTCAGAGCGAAAACTACCGCTGCCAACTCCAAATCATGAGTCGGGTAGTTCTTTTCATGCTCTTTCAGCTGTCGAGATGCATACGCGATCACCTTATCTCTTTGGGTCAAAACACAACCCAATCCAACACCAGATGCATCGCTATAAACAGCGAAGTCTTCAACTCCATCGGGTAGAGAAAGTATCGGTGCCTCGCATAGTTTCTTCTTTAGCTTCTCGAATGCTTCTTTATGCTTATCACTCCAAGCATAAGTAGCTCCTTTGTGTGTCAAAGCTGTTAATGGACTAGCAATCGAAGAAAAGCCTTGGATAAACCTTCGGTAATATCCGGCTAATCCTAAAAAGCTTCGAATCTCCGTGGGACTTTTCGGTTGTTCCCACTTCATTACAGCTTCAATCTTTGCTGGATCAACCATTATACCTTCTTGGTTGACCACGTGACCCAAGAATTGGACTTCTCGAATCCAAAAATCACATTTGGAGAACTTCGCATATAGCTTCTCCTTCTTCAAGACTTCCAAAACTTCTCGCAAGTGTCTGCCATGCTCCTCTTGGCTTTTTGAATAAATCAGAATGTCATCTATGAACACTATCACAAATTTATCAAGGAACGGGTTACAAACTCTGTTCATTAAATCCATGAATGCTGCGGGAGCATTGGTTAGTCCAAACGACATAACCAAAAACTCATAGTGTCCATATCGGGTTCTGAATGCAGTCTTCTCTATATCCTGCTCTCTTACTTTTAGCTGATGATATCCTGACCTCAAGTCGATCTTTGAGAAATAACTTGAACCTTGTAGCTGATCGAATAGGTCATCAATCCTCGGCAACGGATATCTATTCTTTATTGTTGCCTTATTCAGCTCTCGGTAATCAATGCACATCCTCATGCTTCCATCTTTCTTCTTTACGAATAACACCGGAGCTCCCCAGGGTGATGAACTAGGTCTAATGAAACCTTTGTCCAATAACTCCTGAAGTTGCATCATTAGCTCCTTCATCTCCGTTGGTGCTAATCGATAAGGTGCTTTTGCAATTGGCGTTGTTCCGGGCAACAAGTCAATACGAAATTCTACTTGTCGATCGGGCGGTAATCCAAGAAGATCTTCGGGAAATACTTCCGGATAATCACACACAACAGGAATATTTTGCATCACCTTCTTTTCCTTCTTAGCATCGATCACGAATGCTAAATATGATGTACATCCCTTGGTCAAACACTTTCTGGCTTTCATTAGGGAAATGATTCCAGAATTTACTCTGCGTTTATCTCCATACACCATAAACGATTCCTTTCCAGGCGGATTCACTTTCACTATTTTCTTCTTGCATAAAATTTCGGCATCATTGGCACTAAGCCAATCCATTCCCAACACGATGTCGAAACCATTAAGTTCTATAGGTAATAATTCCTCGTGGAACTTATTCCCATTCAAATCAATTAAAATGTTTTTCATACGATGGCTAACAGGTACAATCTTGCCACTAGCAACTTAGACTAATAAAGCATTATCTATTCTCACAATAGGCAAAGCTAGTTTTCTACCAAATTCATGCGATATAAAGGAGTAGTTGACTCCAGAATCAAATAAAATTTGGGCAGGCAATTTGTTAACGAGAAAGGTACCTGAAGCGACATCAGCTTCATCTTTAGCAGCTTCCAGTGTCATCTGGAATGCTCTCGCCTTTGGCTTTGGCGGAATGTTGGGTCTTGTTGCCTCCTTCTTCTTCGGACAATCCCTTGAGATGTGGCCCTCCTCACCGCAACCATAACAAACATTCTTAGTGAAGGTGCATTCGTTGGCATAATGCCCTGGCTTTCCACATTTGTAGCATGTGGTTTCCCCGCCACACTTCCCATGATGCTTCTTCTTGCACTTGTCGCACCATTTCGCCTCTACCTTTCCTCCACTTCCTCTCAAACTAGACTTCGAGAATTTACTTTTCTTGCTGGACCCTGAAAATCCATCGATTTTCCTTTTCTCACCAACCTCTGACCTTTCTAGACCTTTTTCCCTGATCTGGGTCTCAACATTTCTAGCAGCCCAGATGGCGGCTTTCAATGTGGTTGCTTGCTTAACCATTGGACCATAGTCCGCTGGTAGTCCAAGGGCGAACTTGTTGACCTTAGAGAGTTCTGTAGGCACCAAATATGGGATAAACTTCATCTTTTCCATGAAACTTGTAGCGTATTCAGTAACGCTCAATTTCCCTTTCTTCAAATTCTGAAACTCATTACTGATTTCCAGAAGGTCCTGCTCGGAGCAGTATTGCAGTTTTAGTTGTTCCACAAAGTCTTCCCAAGACATTTTGCTTGCTTCTCCCTTGGGCATAGAGTCAGCTAACAGCTTCCACCAACTCAACACGCCAGATTTTAGCAGAGGGATCGCAAGAGCGGTCTTCTGCCTGTTGCTGCATTCGCAACTTTCAAACATAGTCTCCATTTCAGAGACCCAGTCCATAACTTGTACCGGCGTCGGGCTTCCGGATAGGCATGGTGGTTTGGATGCCATGAAATCCTTATACTTGCACCCACGACCATCATTTCCTCCATACTGGTTATTGCGTCTAACCGCTGGTTGTTCGTCTTGACCAATGATCCCACTAAAGTTTTCTCCTTCAGACTGCCCTCCATTCTCCTCGGGCTCTTCCGCTTGAATTGACGGTTCTTCACGATTCTGCCTAAGCAGGCGTCTTGTTTCTTCCATCTGACGATCCAACATCGTTTGAATCATCATTTGTACACCAACCATTGTTATCGGCTCAGGTGCAGCAGCTACGACAGGTACTTGCTCGATTACAGGCGGTTGATTCCTGTTTTCATTAGCATTTCCAACTCCGCTTCTTGTTCTCACCATTTTGATCTATACACCGAATAATTTCACCTTATTACTCCAAACGATTAAATGCTAGTTCTAATATCGTATACATACGCTTAGAATCCTAAACACATAAACCTTCAGATCCGGTTGGCAACAAACCATAGATCCGAACAAATAATATCATATATGGCAACATATAACATTTAGCACATAAAAGCATTTTAGGCAACTTTCCTAAAATAAACTAGTGCTTGTGTCTAAGATCCAACAGACACACACCTCGCAATCTCCACTTAGAATGCTAAGTTTAAGTTTAGAAATCCTACAAATTCCTAATTCGCTTAAACTAATGCTCTGATACCAACTGTGACATCCCCAAAATCTCGGCCAGAAAAGACCGATTTCATTTATGCTTTTTAAAATAATTTTCAGAGTAAATCCTTTTAATTTTAAAAGAGATGCGGAATTTGTTCCCAAAAACAAAACATGATAAAATAGATATTTATCAAAACATTTCATAAAGAAATATGATTTCCTTTCATAATCAAAAGACGGGATGTCATGTTCCGATACAGATCATAAAGCATAAACGATAGCATTACAAGTCATTCAACAAATATATACATATACAGACTTGTAAACAAAACAATTTGATGTTCGCCCATCTTAAGCTCTTGCGCCACTTCCTGTAAAATAAATCAACTGAGTGGGTCAGGCTTGGGAGCCTGGTGAGCATATAGGGTTTTCAACCCACAATAATTATATTTAATTTCAACAATCAACAATAAACCCGATTACCCATTCCCGTTATCCTCACCTTACGTTCCTAAAAATAACGTCTATTATAAGGAACCTATTTCAGGATTTTTCATCGGGACGGACATCACTGCAGAGGGGCTTCCTTAACAATAAGTGTCCTAAAGGCAACCATGTGGGGGATAGAGTACACCGGTGAACACGTCGTTCACAACACCTACAGGTAATGAGCCTGCTAGTGTTCCACAGGACAGTCTAGAATAGTCCGTGGTCGTCATCCATACTCTGCTGAATGACTAGAATAACACCAATAACACCGAGGCCTCTCATCTGTTTATTACACACCAATTATCTACCCATGTTCTACCCAACATATTAGTAGATAAAAATATACGTTTTTATACATAGTTTAAAAACCTGTATAACATGCTTTAAGCAATACATATTCCACATAACAGATGAGGCATACACACATAACACGTATTTCATAGAGAATACATCAGATCTGTAAGATAGAAGAGAGTGAATATACACTCACACGTATAACAACCAAATATATACACATAACACGTATTTTATAGAAAATACTTCATAATATTGCGTTGGAATGAAAATAACTACACACTCACTTGATCAGAAGATGATCGGGCAGCACTACGTCTTGCAGAAGAGGTGTTTCTCCGTAGATCTGGAAGATCTTCACAAAACCGGGCTCCTCGCGGGCAGCGTTTCGACTTGGGGTGAATGCTGAAGCGGTGTAGTCGGTAGTATTGGGCCCGTACTACTGAAGACACCTGGTCAGTGGGCAACCCAAGTAAGAATCCTTTGGGTATCGGAGGCCGAGTAGGTTGCGTTATCGAGTGTGATTATGCTTGATTGAGTCTCTGATATTTTTATGTTGTATTTCAGAGGCATTATGGTTGGGCCACGCCACAGACCTGGGACGAGCGGTGTGAGTGATGAGGAGCTTCGTCAGATGATTCACAAAGAGGTGGCTGCGGCGATCCGGGCCGAGATTCCGGAAATGTTTGGGTCTATCAAGACCACACTGATGGAGACTTTCGATGAGCGGTACACCACGGTGACTAAGGCCGCAACCACTACAGCTACCGCAGCTGTGGCTGCTGCCAGACCACAGGGAGGTCACTCGTTGCTATTCCGGGAGTTCAGCAACACGAAGCCACCCGAGTTTGACGGGACGCAGGATCCGATCGCTGCGATGAGATGGATTGCTGACATTGAGGGATGCTTCTACACATGTTCCTGTCCGGAACATCTGAGGGTACGGTTCGCTTTGAACCAGCTCCGCCTGGGAGCAAAGGATTGGTGGAAGTTCGTGATGAAGAACTTCACTCTTGCGGAGATTCCGACCGTGACTTGGGAGAGATTTACTACTATGTTCAGAGACGAGTATGTTCCCCCGGTGGAGAGGGAACGGTTGATTCAGGAGTTCTTGAACCTCAAGCAGGGTAGTGATTCTGTTACTGTGATCACCCGGAAGTTTCATGAGAGGGCGATGTTCTGCCTTGAGCAGGTATCCACTGACAAGGCTCATATGAGCCGATATTTGGGTGTATTGAGGAGGGACATTCGGAAGTTCGTATCGAACTCGTCATACCGGACCTTTGCTGAGCTCCAGGCAAATGCCCGGAAGAGGGAGATCGAGTTGGAGACTCAGGCCAGGGAGGAGGTAGAGTCTCAGCGGGTGGATCAGCGACCGGCTCAGTCCCAGCTGGCAGCCAAGCGAACCAAGTCCGCCGATTCGAGGACGGGAGGTCAGAAGGGCCGCACTTGCGGAAAGTGCGGAAAGGGTCATGAGGGGGCCTGTCGATCAAGTGCTTGCTACAAGTGTGGCAAGGAGGGGCACGTCGCTAGGGATTGCCCCAAGGGATTTATGGTTTGCTTCCATTGCAACCAGACAGGCGATCGGAAGTCCGAGTGTCCTCAGCTTCACCAGGGATCTGCGCCTACTACTAGGGTTACCGAGACGCAGCCGGTGAAAGTCGAGGCTCCGAAGGCTCGTGGGAGGGCTTTTCAGTTGACTGCGGAGGAGGTCCGCACGGTGCCCGATGTTGTGGCTGGTATGTATTCTTTCGTGTATTTACTTTTATGCTGAGATATTGTGCTTATATTATGATATGCGTAGGTACTTTTCTCGCTAATTCTGTACCTGCCTTGGTATTATTTGACTCGGGTGCGAGTCGGTCTTTTGTATCTTTGGCTTTTAGTAAGCACATCGGTATTGATCGGGAGGTGATGAGTCAACCTCTGAGGGTTTCCATAGCTGATGAGAAAGCGGTATACGCCACCGATGTGATTCGAGGATGTGTGGTCGAGATTTTTGGTGTCAAGTTCCCTATAGATTTGGTTCCTATAGCGATGGGAGATGTCTGCGTCATCGTGGGCATGGACTGGTTGACTAAGTTTGGAGTAGTCATTGACTGCGAGAGACAGTTGGTGACTATACGAGACCCTAGTGGGGGAGTGCTTACTATGTATGGCGAGGGGACCCGGGAATTGTAAAAAGTAAGTTTGCGATAAAATACTTTTTAGCCTTAGCGATCTATACAAAAGTCATACTATACGTTAAATTGAGAACAAGCATAAAAAGAACGTCTAAATCTGACTTCGTATTAGGAAGTTCTGGTTTTTCTAAGATTTTGCATAGTAGTATACAACCCGGAAATCGAATTTTAGATCGAGTGATTTTTAGCCGAAACAACCTAAATGAGAATTAAAGATCTCATTAATTGGAGTTCAATGATAAAAAGAAATTCAAAAACAGAGACCGTGTGTAAAAGTTATAAATTTTACACAGTCGTTAACAATATAATCTTCTCAAATTGTTAAATTTAAAGTTGGTCGAGAATTTGCCAATGGAGTCAAAAGGGGAGTTGTAGATCTTGTCAATACCTACGCGTAGATATAAATAACATCGAAAACGGAGCTCGTATGCGAAAGTTACAGAGTTTAGAAGTCAGAAGGATGATGCTGCGAAGTGGGTGACGTGGCACAATCTGAGTCATTGCTTTCTCCCCGCGCCTTGCCACCAGGTGGTGACATGTGGCACCAACTCGACAATTTAGAGGCAAAAACTCGATGAGTTTGACCCAATTCTAGCCTATAAATACCATGCAAGATTGCATTCATTTTTCACACCAAACCCCCTTCACTTCTCTCAAAGCCTCCTAAAACCCTCCCAAAACCCTAGTAACCTCAAGGCTTTAGAGGAAAGCCCCAGAGCGCCTGAAGTATCTGAGAAAAAGAGCTTTTCGGCTCGGAAGTTCTGCCCCACAGAGGCCGGTTCCTCGCTAAACCCCCTGTAAGTTGAGTTATGCTTATTGTGACATCCCCAAAATCTCGGCCAGAAAAGACCGATTTCATTTATGCTTTTTAAAATAATTTTCAGAGTAAATCCTTTTAATTTTAAAAGAGATGCGGAATTTGTTCCCAAAAACAAAACATGATAAAATAGATATTTATCAAAACATTTCATAAAGAAATATGATTTCCTTTCATAATCAAAAGACGGGATGTCATGTTCCGATACAGATCATAAAGCATAAACGATAGCATTACAAGTCATTCAACAAATATATACATATACAGACTTGTAAACAAAACAATTTGATGTTCGCCCATCTTAAGCTCTTGCGCCACTTCCTGTAAAATAAATCAACTGAGTGGGTCAGGCTTGGGAGCCTGGTGAGCATATAGGGTTTTCAACCCACAATAATTATATTTAATTTCAACAATCAACAATAAACCCGATTACCCATTCCCGTTATCCTCACCTTACGTTCCTAAAAATAACGTCTATTATAAGGAACCTATTTCAGGATTTTTCATCGGGACGGACATCACTGCAGAGGGGCTTCCTCAACAATAAGTGTCCTAAAGGCAACCATGTGGGGGATAGAGTACACCGGTGAACACGTCGTTCACAACACCTACAGGTAATGAGCCTGCTAGTGTTCCACAGGACAGTCTAGAATAGTCCGTGGTCGTCATCCATACTCTGCTGAATGACTAGAATAACACCAATAACACCGAGGCCTCTCATCTGTTTATTACACACCAATTATCTACCCATGTTCTACCCAACATATTAGTAGATAAAAATATACGTTTTTATACATAGTTTAAAAACCTGTATAACATGCTTTAAGCAATACATATTCCACATAACAGATGAGGCATACACACATAACACGTATTTCATAGAGAATACATCAGATCTGTAAGATAGAAGAGAGTGAATATACACTCACACGTATAACAACCAAATATATACACATAACACGTATTTTATAGAAAATACTTCATAATATTGCGTTGGAATGAAAATAACTACACACTCACTTGATCAGAAGATGATCGGGCAGCACTACGTCTTGCAGAAGAGGTGTTTCTCCGTAGATCTGGAAGATCTTCACAAAACCGGGCTCCTCGCGGGCAGCGTTTCGGCTCGGGAATAACGCTCTTCGGGATCCTCGGGGCTTCGGATCTTGCTTCGGGGCTCGGGAATATTACCGGGGCTTCGGGGTATAAACGGCACGCAAAACGAGGCAAAACTTAGAGAGAGGGAAGAGTTTGAACAAGAGAAAATGGCTGAATTCGAGTTCTATTTATAGGCTGCTGGGTCTGGGATTACGCGGGGCGTACTCAAATTACGCGGGGCGTACTCGGGTTACGCGGGGCGTACTTTGACGTCACTGCGTGCGTCGACTGGTGGCACTCGAGTATTGGTCAGACAAGTTGCATCCGACTGAGTACGCGGGGCGTACTCAAATTACGCGGGGCGTAATTGACTTGTCAAACTTCTAAATTGCGTAACTTTCGCATACGAGCTCCGTTTTCGACGTTCTTTATATCCACGCGAAGGTCAGACCATACTCTACAACTTTCATTTAGACTCCGTCGGCAAATTTTGACTTTTATTTTTATTATTTATTTTTAGAAGGCCGGGACAGAAAAACTTCGTTATAAATTCATAACTTCTTCGTCTGACGTCCGTCCTCGCCTAACTTGTCATCGTTTCGCTACTAACAACGAGATCTTCGTTTCTCATTTAGATTGTTTCGGCTAAAAACCGCTCGATCTCAAATCGAGTATTCGGGCTGTATACTGCTAAGTCGAAACTTCATAAAATCATAACTTCCTCATACGAAGTCAGATTTGGGCGTTCCTTTTATGCACGCTCTCGGTTTAACGAAATCTACGACTTTCGTTTAGATCGCTAAGGCTAAATATCGCTCTATCTTAAATTCATATTTTACGTCACTCGGCGTCGTGTCGGTTCTGTCGCGAAACTTCGACAGGTCATAACTTCTTCGTTATAACTCGGATTTTGGCATTCCTTATATCTCCGGAATCCTTGTTTCGGCCACTACAACTTTATGCAAAGATATCGGGCTTATCTCACACTTTAATTTTGATGCTTATTTTATTCTTAATTCATTAAATTATAATAATTAAGAAAATAAACACATAAATCACATAATTCACATAATTCACAAATAATACATTTTTATTATTTCAAATTGGGGTTACAAAGGTTAACCTAGACTATTACATTGCTAAAAATGGCAAGCCTAGAAACACGGGCGTTACACTTATCGTACTTTAAGTATAACTTATGTTTAAGTTCATTAATTATCGTTATTATGAGCCTGTAAAAAGATTTATCATTGATTCCAAGTCATTATACTGATTGATCTACTTACGGGGATGATGTCTAGGCTGTGATTTAGTGAGGGGTTTAAAATGGGATTTCCACACAATATACTTAGTATACCAAATAGACCCTGCCTCCGATATGATCCTACTTGGTTGTTCCTTACTTGATAGATCATGAAAGTAGACTTTGAGTTAATGATGAATCTATACTAATAATTAGTATCAATAAAGATTATACTAAAACTTAGCGATAATAATGCTAGGTTTCGTCGAAGGAAAATAGAATCGTTAGCAGCGAAGTGCTGCCCGAGTTTAGAATCATCACTTTAACAAATGAGTGCATAGTCTCTTTCATGATTAATTAAAGTATTAAATATATGTTAAAGAGTTAAATATTTGTTGAAGAGTTTATGTGTGAGTGCATAGTCCCTTTCATGAACATGAATTTAATACAAGTATTAATTAAACTATTAAATATATGTTAAAGAGTTAAATATATGTTAAAGAGTTTATGTGTGAGTGTATAGTCCCTTTTATGAACATGATTTTTGTTGAGTCTAGTAGATTGCGTCATGGGCTCGGCCCATAGCCTATTTTGAATGCCAGTATTGGGCCTGTCTAGTCGTGCATTATTTTGTATTAGGGTTTAAGTATATAAGCTGCATGCATGCAGACATAGAAAGTATCGCTTTTATTGTTTTCGTTTTCATTACTTGTAAACCCTAGCTCGCCTCTACAGCGGAAGTTCTTCATCAAGCTCTGCTGAGGCGTGACTCAGTTTTGAATCATAAGCTCATATTTGATTATGTTCTGTGTTCTTTCTTATTTCATTCTTAACCTATTAGATTTCTTTTATCATACTTGTGAAATATCTAAACGATCAAAGAGTTTTGAACTCATCAATTGGTATCAGAGCGGGAGACTGTGTAATCTATACACACCTCTTCTATCGAACAAGTTCATAGGATTTTTATTCCGCATTGATTGATATTTATTGAGTCGTCACTCTTTATTGATGTATCTCATTAATTGTTAATCTAACCGTAATTGAAAAAAAATTACAAGTCTGATCTTTTACAGGTTTTCGATCAAAAGTATTCACAATGTCTATGGACGATTCTCAAACCAATTCGATAAATATCTCCAACAGCATAGGATCTACAACAAGAATACCGATCTTGTATACGCAAGACTATGAAGTCTGGACGCATCATTTTGAAGATTACGTGATTGGATCGGAGGACAATGGGTATCTAATCTGGGAAGCAATCACTTCAGGCCCATTAGCTCATTCTAGCACATCAAAGATTGTTAAAATGCAGAAAGAATACAATCAGCTTGTCAATGATGTTAAAGACATTCCTCAGGATGAAAAAGAGAAGTTTCAGTGCAACATCAAATTTCTAAGGATGATAAGGTTTGCGTTACAATCGGATACGTTTCGTTTGGTAAGTTCCTGTGCTACATCTAAGGAGATCTTGGATAGATTGAAGGAATTATATTCCACAGATGAAGATTTGGAGCCCTCTATTCAAACCCTCCTGTTATCAGAGTTTGGCGATTTCAAGCAAAATCCTGAAGAAAAACTTATCCAAACTTTCGATCGTTACAATCATCTTTTGAGTAAGATGATAAAGCATGGGATTGAAAGAAAGGTGATTGAACAAAAGGTCACTTTCATGAATGGTCTCAGACCTAAATGGATGGTCGTTGTGTCAACTGTCAAAGCTCATGAACAGTTCAAGTCATACTCTCTGGAAAAACTTGTGCGTATTTTAAAATCCCATGAGAATTCTTTATCAAAGGAAACGAATATGGTCTCGGCTCTGGGTTCTTTAGCTCTTGTCTCCAAAGGAAAGAGCTCGGCTGAAGAAGAAGAGGAAATAGATCTTACTGATTTTGATCTAACCGGCGTAGAATACGCCATGATGGTGTCAAATCCCAGAAAATTCATTAAGAAGAAATTCCAAGCCAACAAGAACTGAAATTGGCAGGGAAGTTATAGCGCTGAAAGGGTCAAGGAGGAACCGAAGATGGGGTCGAAGACCGAAGAGTCAAAGAAGGAAGCTAAAGCTGGAGGAGACTCAGGATTTGACTGTCATTACTCTGGAGGCAAAAATCATTTTGCTAAAAACTGCATGCTAAGAAAGAAAGAAGAGAAGACAAGCGAAGATGATGAGGAAGCGAGCCTTCTGAGAAGATTGGAGGAGATAAAGAAAAGAAAGTTTGATGTTAATAACTCTACTATGAATGTTTTAATTGTGAAGGGTTCAAACAACAGTGATGAGTTTGGAGGTGTGGAGGTCTGGTCCACAAATTCGGAGGATGATGAAGTTAGGAAGCCTACTCATGGAAAAGCTATGATGGCAAAAACAGAGCAGTCAATGGGAAGATGCTTTGCAGTGACCGAGGGTGTGTCCCAAATGAGAGGATACACAACTGATGGTGGAGTTGAAGAAGAAAGAGAGCGAGAGGACAGATGTTTTGCTGCCAAACCTGTCAGTGCTCAGATCCACGAATGTGATGAGTTGATCAAAAAGGTAGAAGATATTCTTGTTTTTCTAAAAATACCTGCTAATAATTATGAAAAAGAATTAAATAATTTGAAGTCAAAATTCTCTAGCATAAGTAGCAGTCTAACCCAAACCTGTGTCACGAATTCTAACCTAACTGATCAAATCAGCAGGATTTCATCAAAGAGTGAGGAACGAAGAATGTGGATCGAGCAAAAGGAAAAGGAATTAATTAGATCTAAAGATGATTCTATTTATTTGTAGAGAGACAATCTTAAACTTCTCAAGCAGAGAAATTTTTTTGTTTAATTGCTAAGAGACTTTATTTTAACATCACTCAGTTGCATCTTGATTGTGAAATAGGGAAGAAAATTCATCGTATGATTTTACCTTTCCTTGAATTAAAGGAGGATGAAATCGATGCAGAAGCATACAATTGTGAAAGCATTGTATCTTCTAACGAAGTGTCTCTAGCATATAAAATAGGTCTGGACAAAATTGAATCTTACATAAAGTCCAAGGACAACAAGGACATGCTCAAAAATCTACTACATAAAAATGATAGATTGAAACTGAGAGCCGAAACTATACAAAAAATTGACTCATTGAATGCCAACTTAAGTTCAGAAAACAAAATTGATGTTGAAAATACATCTGAACTTAGTGAGGATGATGATATGAGTGAAATTGTTGTAGAAGATTTGGTAGACTGTTTTGAATTAGCCAAAAATGAACCCAAGTACAATAAGAACCTTATCTCTGAAAACTCGGTAGAGTTTGCTCGTTCCTCCACTAACAAGTCCAAAGCTCTCAAAGCTAAAGCTGTTGTGTACCAAAAAATACAAACCACTCCAAACCAAAGTCTACACAGTGCAGGGTATCACTCCACAATAGACTGCAGAACTAACTGCTATGGTAGAAGAAGATAATGCTAGTGGATGTGATAAATTCTTTTGGTCAGCCCCAATCGACAACACAGACGAGACGAAGGGTCTTTCTCAGAAAACCTCATGCAGAGTAAAAGGTAGATACATACCTGAACCATTAAATAAGCCTACAAAGTATGATGTGCCGAGCACAAGCAGAACTAAAACTCCTTTAGATGAACCTGTGCAAACCACTAGTGATACTTCTTCAGCAAAAAGTGCACGTTGTGCCCATGCTTCAAAATGAAAGGCCAACATTCACAGAAATCCAAAATAGGTGGTTGATCGTAAGCATCAAAGAAATCTAAGATACAAGAAGAATCTCTCAGAGAGAAAACAGTTTTGGAATTCTCAAAATCCTAATTTTGTAAGGATTGAAAAGAAGCAAAAATCACAAGAAGACACAAGGAACCGAAAGGGAGGTTTCGATCCTTCAAACAATTGGAACCGAAAGGATGATTTCGATCCTTCAACAAATAGGAACCGAAAGAGTGGTTTCCATCCAACGACTGAAAACAACCGAAAGGGTAGTTTCGGTCCAACTACTGAAAACAACTGAAAGGGTAGTTTCAGTCCCTCGACTGAAAACAACCGAAAGTGTAGTTTCGGTCCATCATCCATCAACAACCGAAAGGGTAGTTTCGGTCCATCATCCATCAACAACCGAAAGACCAGTTTCGGTCCCACATCCTACTACAATCGAAAGGGCAGTTTCGGTCCCTCATCCAATGGCAAACGGAATAGCAATTTCCATCCTCAATCCTGCAAGTCTGATCACAAAAACCAAGAACCCAATGTCTCTTCTAATTCTAAATCTCTAAATTCCAGTCCTTCTGTCAAAAACCCTAGTCCTCCTAAGTCAACAAAAATTAAAGTTTTCACCATTAAAAGAAAAGATGAAACAACTTTAATTAAATGTACCTATATGGTTGATATTTCTCTTACAATTCCCTATCCTGTAAAAGGCTCACAAGGACCCAAGAAACTTTGGGTTCCTAAATCTGCTTAATTTTTGCAGGTTATTCGTGACGAGCAGTTTGACGAAGAATAGTACATCGATAGTGGCTACTTGTGTCACATGACAGGAAGGAAGGAGGAACTAAGGGAGTTTCGCTCTCTCAAAGATGGCGATATTGTAAAGTATGGAAACAACTCTTTTGGAACTATTAAAGGCTACAGAATGATCACTAACTGCGAATTCTCTATAAGGAAGGTTGCATATGTTGAAGCGCTCCAACACAATCTCGTCATCGTATCACAGTTGGTGGTTGGTACCGGGTTAAAAGTATCATTCGTCGATGAAGGCTCAAAAATTGTCGAGAAGAAGTCAAGCAACGTTCTATTAAAATCCAAGCGAAAAGGAGAAATGTATCCACTGAACCTCAATCCGATAAGAGGTAAACTAGCAGTCTGTTTACTCACAAAGGCTAACTCCTATGAAAGTTGGATATGGCACAGAAGACTCTCTCACCTGAACTTCAAGGACATCAACAAATTAGTTTTAGGTGATCATGTTCAAGGGCTGCCAGTTCTGAAATTCAATAAAGAACATCTCTGTGCAGCGTGTGAAATGGGAAAGCAGAGTCGGCAGAGCCATCCTTCAATAATCAACACTAAGGTAATAGAACCATTGGAGTTACTGCATATTGATCTATGTGGTCCATCATCCATCGAAAGCATTGGAGGAAACAAATATATTCTAGTTATAGTAGACGATTTCTCAAGGTTCACATGGACCTTCTTTCTCAAGCAAAAGTCTGAAGTTGCACCAAAGCTCAAGCTCTTCATTAAACAGATAGAAACGCAGATCAGAAAAATTGTTCGTAATATAAGGAGCGATAATGGCCTGGAATTCAAAAACAAAGATTTTGAATGTTTTCTTGGTGAAAAGGGGATGACTCACAACTTCTCAGCTCCATATACCCCACAACAAAACGACATTGTTGAAAGGAGAAATCGATCCCTTTGTGAAGCCGCTCGCACCATGTTATGCTTCGCATCCTTGCCATTATACTTCTGGGCTGATGCAATTGCGGCTACATGTTACACTCATAACCGATCTTACTTGAATAAACGGTTCTCCACTACTCCTTATGAGATCTTGAACAATCGAAAACCAAATGTGAAATTCTTTCATGTGTTCGGTTCTAGATGCTTCATTTTCAACTCCAAAGAGAATCGAAACAAGTTCGATGCTAAGGCGGACGAAGGAATTTTCTTAGGCTACTCCCTGAACTCCAAGGCATATAGAGTTCTCAATAAACACTCGAAGAAAATTGAAGAAACATACTATGTCACTTTTGACGATAGTTATGTTAAGAAATTAAGAACAACCAAAGATGCATCACAAGACATATTTCCAAAGAATAGTCAGGTTACTATATCCATCTTGAATCTTTTCGACCAATTCATGCTCTTGTTTGATGAGCCTCAGAAAGCAATTCACTCAGAATCAACTGCAAAAGACATAAATCCTTTGTATCTCCATCTTGAATCTTTTCGACCAATTCATGCTCTTGTTTGATGAGCCTCAGAAAGCAATTGAGTCAGAATCAACTGCAAAAGACATAAATCCATTGTATCTCAGAAAGCAATTGATGAAGATCATCGTCACTGATCCCACAAAATTCTCATACATCGGTTCTATTCCTGAAAACATGGTCGGTTGTATCTCAGCATCAAGCAAACTTCTTCAACAGTACAGGAAACATAAATCCGTTGGTCCACGTGATCTTACTCCCACAATGCTTCGCTCCATTGAAGAGGCTGACAAACCAGCCAAAAGGGGCAAGAAGCCTGAATCGCAGAAGGAGGGACCGGTAAAAACCATCCGAGGGGAAGACCCCAAGAAGAGGAAAACTGATAAAGCTGCTCCTTCTCAACCTCAATTCAAAAAGCAAAAGAAGCCTGCTAGGAGACTTATTCTTCAATCCTCAAGCGATTCGGATTCAGAATATGTTCCTCCTACGCAGAAGAACGCTCCATCTACAGATTCTGAGAACGAAATTTCTGATGAAGAGGCTTCGGGCCGAGGGGATACTCCACCTCGCTCCTCTACTCCAGAACTTTCAGTTTGTTCCTTGCCTCCCTAACCTCCAGCTGTTACAATTCTTGTTTCTATCCCTCCTATCACTCAAACAACCACCTCTCAACCCTTCACTTCAATACCTATTCCCACTCCCATTTTCACAGATACAACCTCTACCACCACTACAAAACCTACATTCACTATTCTCAAACCACCTGTAACCGAACCTACTTTTACAACCAAACCTCCTTTAACAACCGAACCTCAATTAACAACCAAACCTCCACCTTCTTCAAAACCCCTATCTCCAACACCTTCTATAGAAACAACACTGATTTTGGGCGGTGAGGACTTGGAGTTCGACTCCACATACTTCAGTCCTTATCGAGTACAAAGTGAGGATGATGACGATGAGCCTATCACCAAACGTCATCTCAAAGCGGTAAATGACAAGCTCGATCAACTGCTTTCCTCCTCTTCCTCAGGATCCTATTCAGATGCTGCATTAAAGGCCCTGTTCTCTTCGATTGTTGCTGAACATTCAGCCTCTTTATCTGATGCAGCCAAGGGTATTGAAGCCTCCACTTCCCAATGTCAACAGGCCTCTCGTGCTGTTGATGCCTCTACTAAGGAGTACAAGGAAGCGACCGCAAAAGTCGATAAATTAGTTTCCCAGGCTCACCTATTTTTAGATTCTTTGCAGGTTGTTGCTGCCAAGAATGTTGCAACTATCAATTCTTCTGTAGAGACTCTTTAACAGACTCTTCAGTCTGAGTGCTCGAAGGTTGAAGCGGCACGCCTTGTGTAACGCCCGTAGATCCGGGCTAGTCAATTAGAGACGTTAAGCATCAAAAATGACTATTTGATGGAAGATTAATTTGAAGGATTAATCTTAATTAAGTTATAGTATATGTTACAAGGTTTCCGTGCATATAAAGAACTCCGAAATCCGAGTTATAACGAAGAAGTTATGACCTATCGAAGTTTCGCGACACAACCGGCACGACACAGCGCGACGTAAAAAGTGAATTTACATTAGAGAGATATTTAGCCTTATCAATCTAAATGAAAGTCGTAGAATACATTAAACCATGAGCGTGCATAAAAAGAACGCCCAAATCTGACTTCGTATGAGGAAGTTATGATTTTCGAAGTTTCGACTTAGCGGTATGCAGCCCGAATGCTCGATTTGAGACCGAGCTGTTTTTAGCCAAAACAATTTAAATGAGAATCGAAGGTCTCGTTAATAGGAGTAAAACGATAAAAATATAGGCGAAAACGGACGTCGGATAAAGAAGTTATGATTTTATAACGGAGTTTTCCTGTCCCGGCCTACTAAAAATAAATAATAAAAATAAATCAAAATTAGCCGATGGAGTCTAAATTAAAGTTGTAGATCGTAGTCTCACCTACGCGGGGATATAAAGAACGTCAAAAACGGAGTTCGTATGAGGAAGATATGAATTTTTGAAGTTTATTAAATATTTTCGATATTTTATTTAAATATAAATTTTCGATATTATCCAAGGGGGGAGTCACCGGGCTTATCCAGGTTACGCCCCGCATAACCTAAGATTACGCCCCGTGTAAATCGGCCTTCCAGCCCCTATAAAAGGGTGTCGAGGGCAGCCGAGTAGTTTGCTCATTTCTTCCCGTTTTCTCGCGTTTTTGCATCGCTTTTCGTGCAAGAAACATCTCGAAGCCCCGGTATCATTCCCGAGCCCCGAAGCAAGTCCCGAGGCCCCGAAGATCCCGAGAAGTGTGATTCCCGAGCCGAAGCTCTGCCCACGAGGAGTCCGGTTTTTGTAAAGATCTTCCAGATCTGCCGAAGAATACTACTTCTACAAGTCGTAGTGCTGTCCGATCATCTTCTAATCAAGTGAGTGTGTGGTTACTTTCTTCTAACGCATAATTATTAAGCATTTAGTATAAAATATGTGTTATGTGTATATTTTGTTGTTATATGCGTGAATGTATATTTACTTTCTTCTATCTCATAGATCTGATTTATTCTCTATGAAATACGTGTTATGTGGGTATGCCTCATCTGTTATGTGGAATAGGTATTGAATGAGAATGTTATACAGGTTTTAAACTATGTATAAAAATATATATTTTTATCTACTAATATGTTGGGTAGAACATGGGTAGATAGTTGATGTCTGATAAACAGATGAGAGGCTCCGATGTTGTTGTTGTTGATCTAGTTATTCAGCGAGTATGGATTAGACCAAGAGGTTAGTTTAGATCCGGGAGTATGGATCAGGTAAAGAGATAAAACTTGTTATTAGTCCGGGAGTATGGATTAAGACTAAGTTAATTGTCCTTAGTCCGGGAGTATGGATTGGGTACAGTTATTGATCCGGGAGTATGGATCAAATCAGGATTAGGGTATAGTTAATTGTCCTTATTCCGGAAGTATGGATTGGGTACAATTACTGATCCGGGAGTATGGATCAGATCAGGAGGTTAGTTTTAGATCCATGAGTATGGATCAGGTGAAAAGGTTAGTTTTAGATCCTTGAGTATGGATCGGGTGAAGATAATAGTTTTAGGTCCGTGAGTAGGGATCGGGTACAGAGGAAAATTTTAGTTATGAGAGTTTAGATCGTGTGGTTGTGAGGATCGATGGGGGTGGGATAAGATTTGCCTTTATATGGTGAAATTGTACAAGTTTAAATGTTCTATATTTATAAATATATGATATAACATTATGGGATGAAAACCCTATATGCTCACCAGGCTCCCAAGCCTGACCCACTCAGTTTTCTTTGTATCACAGGTATTAATACGAAGACATATTTCACAGAGAGATTTAAAGGAGATATAAATCAATTGTGTAATTAAATATAAGTTCTGTTTATGCTTATATGTCTGTATCGGAACATGACATCCCGAGGTTTTATTATTAAATGAAAATACATTCTCTTTGAGAAATGTTTTGATAAGTTATTATCTTATCTTGTTTTGGGAACAAATTCCGCAACCATTTTCTTTAAAAGATTACTCTGATTAAAACAAAGCATAAACAAATCGGTCTTTTCTGTCCATAAAAATGGGGATGTCACACCTTGGTATTGAACAGGAAAATGATAAGTTCCATGCTAATGTCAACGAACGCTTAACTCAACTGCAAGCAGACTTAGCTATGGAAAATGGAATTATGGATGAGCTTGCCAAACGCACAACTCAGCTCAAATTGCAAGAGATTGATGACCTCAAGTCAGAAAGGGAGGTTATGCGGAGTTCTGTTGCAGATATTCACTCCATCCTTCTTCATCTTATTGAAGGTCACGATCCACTTATCACTATCACCATCCGAAGGCATTTCATAGACAAGCTTAGACCGGCACTGGATGTTCTCAGCCGTATCGAGGGTGTTCCGGTGACTGGAGTCCATCCGCAACAAGGGGGAGAGAAAAAGTTGAAGCAAGAGACGAATCAACCTCCTTCATCTAGCTCCAAACCAACTGCTGAACCGAAGGGTAATGAACCTTCAGTTAGTAACAAGGATAAGAAAAAGAAGAAAATTGGTGAAGACGATACAGACAACGAAGATGATGTCTATGTCGACATTCCCAAGAAGCCTGTCCCAAAGGTTAACACTTCTGAAAAGCAAACTGAATAAATTTCCATGAAGCAACGAGCTGAGCTAGAACAGAAGCGAAAGGAGGCGGAACTTCTAGAAAAGAAAAAGGCCATGTTCCCTGAGTGGACAAAACATTCACTTCAGAGGTGTGTAATTGACGAGCCTGTTGTTCTATGGCTCGAGCCAATAATGTCATTTAGCCTTGAAAACTCCAAGGATGCGTAGTTTGATATGTCTATCAATCGAAAGGCATTCATTTTCCATTGTTTCAACTCGAAGGCTGCCATTCCATCTCCATACCCGAAGGTAGATAGGGATCTGTTAGAGTTTTACTTGGAGTTTGCTCAACCTCAATACCAGACTTGGAGCTCAAAGAAGATAACCACCGTCAAGGTGATGAAGCCCTATTCAGCAGGCAAATTTATCAATGTCAAATTCAGAGTGACTAGAGGAACCGAAGGCTCAGTTCACCATTTTTCCCTTGCTGATCTACCGAATCTCAACCCCCATGACTGGATACTCCTCAACAACATTCTTCTGTCAAATCCTCAGGAGTATCAACTAATAATCGATCATGTCAAGCGTATGCTTGTTTTCTACATACATGAGGTAGCGAAGATGGACCAGGAAATTGACTCTATCATACACAAGCGACCAACAATCAAACCCATGGGCAGAGCTGGCAATGTTAATTCCATGATCAAAGGGAAGATAGATTCCAAGTATCACACGGTCATGTTTCTCAGGGGCGAAGGTCAAAAATGTATGTTCGCTCTTGTTGACAAACACATCTTCTCGACATCTTGTCTTGAGCATATCTTGGAGATCATACAGAGGTGCGACCAGAACAGTGCTGCTGATAAAAAGCTGTTCGTCGACATGTTGAGGTGGTACATTCTATTCTGACAAACTCTTCTCGCTATTATTCCTAAATTGTTTAAAGTTATCAAGACGGTGAGACCTGCTCAAAAGAAATAATCTCTCACCTCATTTGACGCAAAGGGGGAGATTGTTGAGTCTAGTGGATTGCGTCATGGGCTTGGTCCATAGCCTAGTTTGAATGTCGGTATTGGGCCTGTCCAGCCGTGCATTATTTTGTATTAGGGTTTAAGTATATAAGCTGCATGCATGCAGACTTAGAAAGTATCGCTTTTATTGTTTTTGTTTTCATTGCTTGTAAACCCTAGCTCGCCTCTACAGCGGAAGTTCTTCATCGAGCTCTGCTGAGGCGTGACTCAGTTTTGAATCATAAGCTCATATTTGATTCTGTTCTGTGTTCTTTCTTATTTCGTTCTTAAACTGTTAGATTTCTTTTATCATACTTGTGAAAGATCTAAACGATCAAAGAGTTTTGAAATCATCAATTTTAATAAAAGTATTAAATATGTGTTTATATGTGAAATATTTGATATTATCTGAAATACGTGTTAAGACCATATATGATAATATATGATGATTTAGGGTACAGAGTAAACCTAAATTAATTAAGAGGAATATTGGGTAGTATCTCCTTATGAGTACGAGTGAGATATACACGCAGGGTATAACATTAAGATCTGTCATCGATCCGAGAGTATGGATTAGACATAGTCATTTGTCCTTAGTCTAAGAGTATGAAGAGGACATAGTTATTTTTCATTAATCCGAGAGCATGGATTAGAATTGTCCCTAGAGGATGGAATTGGCATAGTTATTGATCTGGGAACATGGATTAAACATACCCGATCCGGAGTATGGATTTGGTAAAGAGGTTAATTTTAGATCCGAGAGTATAGATCGTGTTGTCGTGAGGATCGACAAGTTGGGGTGAAATTTTTTATATGAGGTGGAATTGTATATGTTGTGAGTTCTAAAACATATATATATATATATATATATATATATATATATATATATATATATATATATAGAGAGAGAGAGAGAGAGAGAGAGAGGTTCAAGTATTCTAACTAATTATTGTGCGGATATCGTATGCTATGAGAACTATAAAGAAAATATGTTGTTTAATAATATAAATATGTTCAATCTTACATAATTATTGTCATTAACACACATTCTCGATAATTAAATCGTCTATAAGGTTATTATACACTTACTATTATTATTCTCATTTCTGTCAGAATGTTGTCAAAATGTTTTATTGGGTCGTATTCTGTCATAATGAAAATGAGTGAAAAACGATGTGTGAGAACAAAAATAAATAATAATTAGCGAGAATGCATAAAAATGACGATATTTTTGTAAGGTTGAACGTATTCGCATTGTTAAACAACTTATTCTCTTAGTAATTCTCATAGCATACGATATCTGCACAATAATTAGTTAGAATAGAATAATCTAAACATATATATATATATATATATATATATATATATATATATATATATATATATATATATATAACATTGTGGAATTGAAATTCCTATGTAGTATGTACTCACCAGGTTTCCTAACATGACACACTCAGTTTATTTGTATCACAAGTGTCGATATGAAGCTACATTACACTGAAAGATTAAAGGAGATGTAGATCAGTAGTATAAATGAATGTAAGGTCTATGTATGTTTATATTTTTGTATTAACGATGACATCCGAAAGTTTTAATATAAACAAAATATAATTCTTCGGTAATGCTTTGATAATATGTTTATCATATTTTTTTAGGAACAAATTCCGCAATATTATTTTTTAAAAATGAATACTCTGATTTTCAAATAAGCATAAATAAAATTTTTAAAATGATCGTGAATTTGGGGATGTCACAATTGATCCTAAAATTACTCTTGCCCGACCACATTTCCTACAGAGTTTTCACGGGATATTTTTATCAGGTGACTTTGAAGCACATTGTTCTCATTCTAAGTCGATGTTGGATCAAGAATTTTT